>NW_008825428.1:8192426-8217406 GCF_000699105.1 Pygoscelis adeliae
ATCGGTACTTAAAGGGGGCTTATAAAAAAGATGGTGCCAAACTTTTTAGCAGGGCCTGTTGCCACAGGACAAGGGGTAATGGTTTTAAACTAAAAGGGGGTAGATTTAGACTAGATCTAAGGAAGAAATTTTTTACGCTGAGGGTGGTGAAACACCGGCACAGGTTGCCCAGAGAGGTGGTGGATGCCCCATCCCTGGAAACATTCCAGGTCAGGCTGGACGGGGCTCTGAGCAACCTGATCTAGTTGAAGATGTCCCTGCTCATTGCAGGGGGGTTGGGCTAGATGACCTTTAGAGGTCCTTTCCAACCCAAACTGTTCTATGATTCTATGTGGGCGGGGGGTTTCTCTGTGTACAGCGAGTGGACAGAAAGACAACAACTAGTTCAAGATCTTGAAAATGGCACTTGGTAAGTGTTGGCGGTTAATGACAGAGCTGCTGCCTCCAAAGCGGATCAATCCACTTGATCTGGTGGGGCCACGGGTCAAAAACCTCCCCACGAATGTAAAAACTGACTTGTACAAGTACTTAAAAGGCCCTCTCTGAAGAGCGAGGCTGGTTTGGGGGTAGGAATTGCACCGACACACAACCGCACTGGTGGACGCTGAAGATATAGTTCAGTCGTCTTAGGCTGTTTCCAGTGCCTGATAAATAAAACATGGGCTCTGTTGTACTTAGTCCCCTTTTTTGTTTTACTTTGCTTTTTAGAAGACAGATTGTCCACCGCAAGCACTAGCGGTAGCAAATTTGGGATGGGACTGCCTGCAGCCAGCACTGCTGACATCCAGGGCTCTGCAGAATTCACCATGTAAGGGGTAAAAGCACCTGGTGGTATTAATAAGTCTACACAATAGACACAAATATAAAAGCGATGCATAAAAATAATACTGTAGTAAAAGTTTATATACTTTTATATAACAGTGTAAAAATTTTAATAACTTTTGAAAAATGATAGTTTTGAATAGCTCTTTGATAAACGTATAGGAGACGTACGTCTGTCCCTCGGCCCCCTGGACTGGTAGCAGTAAGGCAACATCCGCATCAGCTTTGCAGTGTATTTCAAGTTCTGAGCTGGGAGCTCCACACTCAAGTCTGTCATCGTAAAAGTGACAAATATTTTTGTCACAGTAATTCGGGGGTTGGCTGTTCATTAGCAACTGGCCAAAGTCCATCGAAAAACAATTTCACTGGGGTCACAAGCAGCCTGCAAATGGTGATGACCTTTGTGTTGCTGCTGGACTGTCAGAAATGAAGCCTCTGTGTCCCGCTTTTATTCCCACGACCCATTTAGTCCACAAGAAAAATATTTGCGTTAAAAGAAGCCACTGTGCATGACCGGCAGCAATTTCTTAAGCAAAAGCTTTTTTGTGTGTTACAAGACCATTGAAGACATCTGGAACAAATACATTTCTATTTTAGGCACCACTGCATATTAATCTTTTTCTGGCAGGTGATGAATTCACACATTTTGGGGTAATTGCTGTGTATCTATCTCAATACATGAAGGCATCACAAATGGAAACACAAAGGACAGTAAGAATTTGGACAGGGAAGAACAAGCAGGAAGCCAAAGATTTGGAAAAGTCATGGGATGAGTGGGAAGGAAGCAGTGAGTGGGAAGTAATTCATGAGAAGATGGCCTAGAAAATAAGGGAATTCCAGACGGAGGACTGTGGGTGCGTAGTGCAAAGCAGTGGAGGGAACGGGATAAAAGGAAAGACGGTGACAATAAGGACCCGACCTGAGCCCATACAGCTCATGGAAAGAGCTCGGTTAGGGGACGTAACCGGTAACTAAAGGCCTCAAACGGGCAAGGTTTTGTGTTTGCCTAGGCCCGGGGTCACTTTGCTCTGGATTAAGTTACATGGCAAATTTTACTGCAAACCCCAGAGGCGTGTCAGAACCTTAATTCCAGACCGCTGCGCTTTACATCGCAGGCAACGGTGCCTGCCACGTTAACGACCACAGACGATTTCCAAGGTGTGTCAACAAGTCCCTTTACATACATAAATCCTGTAATATTAGTCCAGGTCATGAGATGGCATAAACTGGCAGAGCTTTAATGAACTTAATCCTTCGCTTTAATAAAATCAGTTTCTATCAACTAAGAATATGGCTTTTGGCTTTGTAGTTTCATGCTTCCAATAGCAATGACCAAACCACAGCAACAGCCTAACAAATATCTACCAGCCCATCAGAATCCCGATTCCGGCTCCCTTATATTTACGTATTTCGCTTTTCTTAAGGAAAGGTGGCCAAATCTGCCTAGGTTTGTGATAGCTTTGAGATGTGGACAACTTTCCATTAGAATTGAGGAAGCTATGCCAAAATTATTTCCACTCGGGATGACTTAAAAGAATTGGAATCCAGATCTTTGAGTGTGAAAGGCTAGTACGTTAACTCATAGCCCTTCTTTGCCTCCATTGTGCTGTTAAACACATAGTAAAAGCAAGCAAATAGTGGCAGAGATAAGTGTGTTTGCTTGGGAATTACACTGTGAAGAAAGAATAGAATGGGCCTGGTGAAACAGACAGATGTTTTGTTTAGGGGAGCCAGAGGAGGATGCTTCTGGTTCTTCTCCAAAGAGGGGGAAAAAGCACAGATGCAGAGTTTTATCATTTAACAAAACGGCTCTTTCAAACTAGGAACGTTCCAAACTAGGAACGATGCAAAACCAGCTCATTTTAGTGCACCTAAAAACCCACTAGCAAACTAGTGTCATCAATGACCAGAGCTGATAACCTAAGTCACTGTTGTGTCATGGAATGAGCATTATCCAGAATAACAAATGCTAAAAAGTAGGCCCTAAATATTCAGGGGCAGAGTACAGTGCCCAAACACAAAGGCAGTTTATTCACCAAGTTCTCTAAGATGTTGGATCACGCAGTAGCGCTACATAGGGAAACTCTGGACATGCACTAACACAACACTTACAGGAAGATGAACAGGATTTGCTTCCTACCTTGAGCACGTATGTATTGATTTAGCATTTTTAAAACCTGCCGTGAATTTCCACAATTTAAATGGTGCCAAGTGTCATAACACAATGGTCATCTATGTGTAAAAGCTCCCAGCTTGAAGAATTCCCCGGCCTTATGCTATTTCTTTATTTCTGTTATTTGTATATGTAGAAATAACATTTAAACTACCTAGATTTAAGCACTGCAATTTGTAAGAATCTAGCCTAAAACTGCCGTTTGAGTGCCGTCTGTGTGTACAACCCCATACATTCACAAGCACGCTGCAGTATGAGCAGGACTGACAAAGAACAAGGCAAAAATGGCAGCGTCATGCTAAGTAGCCTAGCAACATTCATAACAGAGCACAACACTCCTGTTTAGATTAAACTCTGTCTCAGTGATACAGTTTGTTATTTTACAGTGTGATTCTACTTGCAGGCCTGGTCTTGGCAAGATATTTGGTGCTACAGAAGAAAAGAATTCGTTACATCCCTAAAGTGATGTTACTGCCTTGGTTTCTCACGTGCCAATCTTTCCCCTCAATTTGCTGGAAAAATGGATCGAAAAAGTTACTTCAATAGGATGCGTGAACTGTAAGTTTAGCTATGTCCAACGCACTAGTGGGTTTCTGTTGCATACCTCAGCTCTTGCATTGCGCCTGCGAAGAACAAATAACGTTACAAAACCAGTAACACTCTGTGGTTCAGAAAAACATTGTTTAAGACTTAGGGATCAACAATTTAGGAGACCTCCCCCCCACATAATAAGTGCTAGAGTTTTTTGCCTTACAGAATCGCAATCACGGCCTAATGTAAACATGTTGAGGGGTGATACCACCCCTAGTCATTTCAAAGAGTTGGCCTCAGTCAGTGAGTAGTGTCAACAGAAGAAAAATGAAATCGCTGGATTGGGTCACTTCTGCTGGTAAACTGGTTTTTTTTTTCTCCCTTTAGAGTACGTATGCTATCCATGCTGAGTTAGGATACTGAGATGTTATCAGCTGAAACAAATGGTGGAACAGTGATTAAAAAAACAACACCCCCTCTCCTCTGAAACCTCAAACCATAGGAAAAAACCTGCTGTTGAGTTGCTAATCTCCTGGAGATAGAAAGGTCCCACCCTACTGATGCAAGATGAAAACAGAAATCTAACTTGCATACTTTATGGTGACTTCATCATTTAATTAAATCATGCGTACATAAGATGAGATAGTTTTCTGAAGATTTATGTCCAGAAGCATGTTTGCTCTAGAGCCAAACCTTCATTTACCTGTGGGTTAGCAGCCATAATAGTGTAATTCCCGTCATCATCCAGGGTGGAGGCTGCAGTATGCAGCGAGCAAGTTCCATCAGGTTCTCTTTGAATTCGGTAGTGATCACTTCGTTTAGAAATTTGCTTCCCATCTTTAAACCAATAAATCTGCAGGAAAAAACAAGGCACAGCTGATAAGAGGTGGGTGCTCACTGTCATCATTTCTCAATTAACAGCGCTAATGAATCCTAACTGCCAAAAACCTCTCTGGTAAGCATTAAATGAAAACCGGTTTGATCAACTAGTAAAAGTGCAGAACCACACTCCGTGAACCACTTTCACTAAAAGACAAGTTACAGATTAGCAATCGTTCAAAGAGAAAGACGGCAGCATGAACATTTACCGAAGAAGTTTACAGGGGCACGAGGGCATGAACAGCGTGCCCATCCCAAGGACCGAACAGCAGCTGAACATCTCAAGAACTGAAAAAAAACATCATTACGAAGAAAAGTTCTATTTCAGAGAGGATTACTAATTTTAAATATTTATTTCACTTAAATCTGAAGAAGTTGGGGAAAGAACGCTCTTGCTCTCTTCTCAGAAAATAGAACCATAGAAGTAGGTAATTATAGGAATAATTAGTTCAATGATGAGTAAAATTGAAGCAATGATCTCGCTGTTGAAACGGCAGTTTCGTCTCATACCCGTTACGCTGCCTGGACTGGACCAAAAAGCCAGACGGGGATTCAGCCGCTCAGGCTGGCAATGAGCAGTCCAGCGTGCGAAGGGGCCGGCTCAGTATAGTTGCGTGACTGAAACCAAGAGTGTCACCCCGGTGTGACAGCCATCTACAGAAATGGACAGCTTTACAAAGTAATAGGAAGTACTTCAAAGCAAGTCAGCACACAGACAGCCTTTAATAATTGTACGCCACCACCAGTATAGTTCCAAGTTGTACAGAACAGTTAGTTACACTATCTATCTATCTATCTATCTATCTATCTATCTATCAGAGGTCTTTTCCATTACTTTTGATACATAATTTTATTCTCTGGCTGACCCAAGACCTACTTTCAGTGAGCCAAAAAAAATGATGTATGCAGAATAATATCTTAAAGCAATCCATAAGTGACACAAAAAACATGTATGCGTTTTTAGTGCCTCAAGCTTGAGGTGAAACAAACTTCAAATAATTTGACCTGGCTTCAGGGTTTTTTTGCTATATTATAAATACAGCAAATAAATAACATAAAACCCCAAACTGAAATCTGCTGGGATCAAAAGAAAAACATGGTGTATGCATGAAAACACACAGGAATATGTGAAAAATTTTATACTAGGAAGGCTGTAGTCAGCTTCCCAAACCAGTATTTGAGTAAAACATTATATACTTGTAATTTCTGAAGTGTGTATTACTCCATAAGGTCAGTGGCGTTCAGCATTTCTGAAGCCACTCGTGCAGATAACCTCGTAAAAAATGCGTGGGTAACTCGTACAAAGTAGAACAAATGTATTCATCCTGGTTGCATGACTGCTGGGACTATTTAGCATGAGGAAAACACACACATTTTCCTCAGTCTAATTCTTGAAGTGGGAATTTAGGCCTTACAGTGAGGAAAGGGTGCCGGCTTTCCAGTTAAAATGAAGTGACAAAGCAAAGCACAATTCCTGATAAGAGTTTAATATGCCAGGTTCTTCATACGTGCCAGCATTTCAAAGCTCTAAATTCATTCACTTGGGGGGAAAAGTTAAGTATATACTTTTAAATTTCGCAAAAGGACAATGGAGAATGTTTCGGAGAGAATGAGTGGAAATTTCCCTTAAAAATTAATTACCATGTATGGTTTTCATATTAACAAGCATTATGCGTAACTAGAAATGATTTCATTTCCTCAATAGCTGGTTATACTTGTTTCCCATTTTGCCTGTCAGCAGCCTTGCAGAGACTCCGTGGTGCTAACAAAAGATTTAGTCATGTCTTCTCATCTGCTGACAGAGCACTTAACTGGAGATGCAAAAGATATTTGATCACTTATATACACATGCTAATGGATGCTGGTAACAACATAGCTGCAAAAAATGAGTTTTAACTTGCATGCTTTACATGTGTCATAACGTTGCTTGGAAATCTGCGTTAAGTAGTAATTATTTAATAACAATGCACTTATCAGAAATATCAGGAGACATGCCAGAAATTATTACATGGAAATACATGCAAATATTAACTGAACCAGCTATCCAAACATCATGCGTATGTTGCCCAATACTCATTTCCACTAAGTTTAAAAGCATTGGCATCACTGGCTTTTACTTATGAGGAGTAAATTCTTAAAATATTCCCTTTACCTGACATGGAGTTAATAAGTAATAATAAATAAGTAAAACACTACCACTGCTGGAGACAATGGCCCTTGCAGTGAAGTATTTTCTTTCTAGGATACCTTTTAATAAATGTACCATTAAACTACGTAAGCACTGAACACTGCAGCTGGATTGCTTTTATTTGTACCAGATTTTCAGAAACCAGTGTGTAATGACTAGAAATACAATGGAATACACAGTACAAAAGGATTTTTGATCTTGGGCAGCACAGGCATTTTTAATCACTAAGAATTATATTCAGCCACGTGAAGAGCGAGCAGTACGAGCTTTCTGCAACATTCATGTCTCAATTAACCTTTTGTATGGCATTGTCCTAATTCTAAAGAGAAAGAGCTCTTAAAAAGAAGCATTCCACAATCCCTCCTGTATCACCACAGGTTCTCATTTTAATGAGAAAATAGTTTTACGTTACACTGAAGGTTATAACAGAAGTAGACTCAGATTTAAAAAGTCATTATTTATGAAGACAGAATTTGCACATCAGTATTCAATTTACATGGCATGTTCAGGGGAAAAAATAATCAAGCCAACAACCCCGCTTAGAAAAATCCCTTGTAATGAATGCCAGATTTTAGAAACACCACAGTCCTTCCTAAAGCCATTCCTTGGCAGAGCTGACAGAATACTTGGAAGGGAGGAGCTTCAAGTTAGTAAATTATTTCCAGCTTTTCATTTGCCAAAGCAAAGAATTTATTCAGGGGCAACACTTCCAGCTTCAACAAATGACAGCAGAAGGACAGCCCTCAGCCATCGAGCATTTCAAAATTGCTATCTTGGCATGCTCCGGCGGATGAGGGGAAGATACAGCCTTTGACATTTGCAAAGCCCAGCTAACAAGTAGCCATCCAACAGGACTGAAATTGGTTCCATTCCAAGCAACTTAGCAAATCGCACAAAGCATCTGCAAGTGAATGGAATAAAGGGTCATAGTCCCAGGTGCAAGAGCAGATCGCTTCTTAATGTGCACGCTTTGACACTGCAGGAAAAAATAGAACATCGTATCTGAATCAGAGCGCGTTCACATCAGATACTCCTTTATAATGCCGTGCTTTAGGGAAAGTACTAACAATGTGGTTTCTTGGCTGTGCAGTCTCTAACACCAAAACAAGGAGAGTGAGGGAAAGGAGACATCCTCTTTCATCTGTCTTAAATCAGATTAAGATGACTGTGAAACTACACCTTAATTGAAAACTGTGAAAATTAGGGAATGGCTAAGTTGACTAAGGCTGACTCATAATAGGCGATCCAGCAATTCAGCCATAAGCCTCAGGCAAAAAGAGTATCTCTCCAGCACACTGCACCTCTAACACCAACGAACCCATTTATCTTCCACCCTTATTCAGCACAACAGACTGTTCTGTACAGTCATGTCAAAAGTAGTGCTGGACATCAAAGGTTTGGTTTCAGTCAGACTGGGCTAATCTTCTCAGTGTGTCTTCAGTTTGAAGCAGGAGTGCTTTTTTGATATGACTATACTGATCAGCCCCACTTACTTTGCAGTGGTTCACATCGTGTTGTGGTCTTAGAGCACAGAACTGGATTCCTTTCAGATGAAACTAAGCCAGAAAATGTGCTCCAAGAACACATCTAATGTGCTGCATCTGCTTCAGTCTGTAGGGCGAGATTAGAGCTAGCCTGAAGTAAAACCTCCTGAAATGCATGCAGGGACGGATATCTCATTCCACAGATTTGCTGCTTCTGGTCTGCACTACTTGCTAATGTAGACACAGCTCTCGTTCTCTGTTGTTCCTTCTCTGCTACCTGACAAAGTCCATTTTTCTTTTTACAGTTTGTGCAGTATCATACACCTGTATCATTGGACATGTAAAGTCATTTGCATTTATCTCTGTTCAAAATCCTAAATGCCTGTAAAACTTACACTAGATGAGAGATTTGGATGTGGCTGCTGCTGTGAAGGTCTTAGGTATCTAAGAGATAAGGCATCTTTGATCTTGTCTAAGAAGAAAAGAGCCTCTATCCACAAGAGGTCACTGTAAGAGCTGCAAGGACCTCACGGGGAAGATACTGGTTTTGGCAAGGAAGTTGAAGAAGCTACTGCTGTTTGCCTGCTGTGTAATGAGTCAGTTGATTGCCAAGCAATTTTTGAAATGGTTAAACACAACCTACCAAAGGAAGGCATTCTTCCAGACTACTGACATCATGCAACTGGTACTTTTACATTTGTTGAAAGGAAATGCTTCTTAAGCCCAACCCTCCCTCAGAAGCTCATCATTAAAACCTCACCATCGTGCCTCATCTTGCTGTTGGGATATATGGGAGCTTATAGTATTTTATTATGCCTTCCTCTAACTTTCTACACACCCTAACAAGACTGAATATTATTGCTATATAAACTCTGCAATGCTGAAGAAGGCAGAGATACCACGCTGGCTCCTGAACCAGAAGCAACATATTTTTGTATTAGCACGTTGCCGTGCCTGAGCTAATTACCCACGTTAACCTGATGAGGTTGCTTTTGGGACTACTGTGCCAGCTCACATGGGGTTTTCTAGCATTGCACTGCATTCTGTGGTACAGATGTACCCTGCAGGTAACTCTGAAAACGATGGAAGTATTACTTCTAGGTAAAATAATCGAGATGAAATCTCAGGAGGGAGTAACTAAGAGCTGAAGCCTCCTAGTAGGATTTTTGACTAGTATAAATCTAAACAATTCCAGTGATGTCAAAAGAGATTTGACAGTTTATAGCAGCTAGGAGTCTTTCTTGTCAAGAGAGAATGTCTGCTGTTCCTGTAAGATACAGCCCATAGGGTGCAGGGGCTGACTGTAAGGTACCAATACAGAACTCTTCAGAGCGTTTCTAGAAACATTTACCCTCTTTTCTTACCTTTGGCTTTGGATTTCCTGCCACTTTGCATGTAAATGTGACCGGCATTCCCTCAAAGATTTTGTAATGCTTCAGCTTTATCTCAAAATATGGTGACATACTGTTATCAATAGATTCATCTCCATGTTGCACCTCGTCATCTGATTCTTCCACAGGAGACCTCTCCAGCCTGTATTCAATTTCACTGATCAATCTTTGCTCAAAGCTGGAAACTTTATACTCCTGTCAAACAAGAAAGGTACATATTAGTGTCCAGCTTCAACACACTGCTCAGCAAGGTGTGTTTCTAATGTTGTTTTTTTTTATTTTACTGATCTTTGACAATCCATTAAGGTTTTACATATAAAAGGAAACTGTATCTTGTTGAAGAAAAACACTATAATCCATGCCTCCAATAACTTCCCTATGAAACAATGAAGACATCTGGTATGAGGCAAAAATTGTATTTCATGTTATCTTAAGGTCTAACTTATAAGGGGAAGGAAAATCATTGGTTGCTTTCTTTCCATTTAAAAAAAAAAAGCCTATAAGAATAAAAGTATTCTGAAGCAGTTCATAAAGACAAAAGAAACACACTAATATTTCCTTGAGGGTACAGGCAGATTTAGGGTGGGTTTTGTTTCCAGATGGCCAGAAGACCATATGGTTCACATCTGCTATTCGCATAGAGGAGGCTGCACCAGAAGGCTAAAATGTTTTTGTTTACAGTTGCCTGTAAAAATGAGGAAAAAAAAAAGAGAAAATAGCAACACTGGCAGTCCACGATAGCTGCCTCCCTTTACTCCTGTTGCCATGGTCCCCTTTGTCTGGCCAAAAGTATCACTTCTTCCTTAAAAACAAAATTTATCATAAAAGTATTCAAGATATAGAAAGAAGAGTGGAAAGTTTCATCCAGTGTAAGACACTACTGCTTGTTTAATTTTGCTATTCAGATATTAGGAAACATTACTGTGACATACACAGTTATTTACTTTCTTGAACTGTTCACTCTATCTACTTCACAGTACAAAAGTCCTGCTTTGAATCTTAGTGATAACAAAGATAATGCCAGAATGTAAGAAAGCTCAGAAGCAGGGGGAAAAAAAAAAAAAAAAAAAAAATCTTTATTAGCCAACGCTCTTCTCGGTCAGCAGGCACTCTTTCAAGTGACCTTTGGCCATTGTCTCTGACCCTTATTTTATTTAAGATAGAACACACGTCTCATACGAAGCCTCCTTTCACATACCCACCCTCTATCGTTGCCTCTAGTCTGGGAGTGACATGTAGTCTTTCCACTGACTGGTTACAGAACTAATCATAACCCTCAATAATGGTAAAAAATGGAAGAAGAGAGAAATACCTTTGTAAACTGCAGGGTTTTTTTAATTTCTTTGTTCTCTGAAAGTTTACCACAAAAGTAAACTATGAAGTACACATGGTATATATAAAGAGCAGCTGATTTGGATGCAAGGCAGTTAGTATCAGCGTATGTTAACATTACGGCAGAAAGATACCGGAGCACGCCATTACTGCAGTTAAGCTGCCTGCACTCAGACAATTAGGCTTATAGAACAACTTTAACACCCTGAAGGGAGTGCAGCCCAAATCTCCTCAGTTATTAATGCTAGGTGACCTCGTATTGTTATTCACCAAGAACAGTAAAAGGGAAAGGGCAAAGACGACAGAGGAAAAAAAATCAACGAACAAAAGAGCAAGAAACAGGTGAAAACATTAACCTTTTGAATATCCACAGGACTCGCTACAGAAGCGCCAACAGAGCGAGCTTCCTGCAAGGGTAGAAAAAAAAGATCAAGAGGCAGAAAGAAGACCAAGAGGCATCCATGACAGTTTCTCAGAGTTCTTAGCAGGAGAATGTACTTTATGTGCTAACATAAGCAAACAAATGCTACACACTTCCGAATAGCAACTCTGGCATCTGAACAACGGAGAACGTGTACCAGGCCTTTCAAGCAGCCTTTCTGTCGTGTTTTTGGTCTGCATCCAAAAAGTGCAGATTACATACATAAAGAGAAGATGGTTTCAAGATAGTAGATGTATTTTTGCCTTGAGAGACTTAAAGGTCAGGACAGAATAGGATAAACGGAAGAGTTTAAAGCAGAAAGCAGACATTTGAGAACTCTCAACCTTATTCAGTATGGAAAAACTGAGCAATAGGCATGTGATCCTCCATGATATATAACATATGACTTCTATAATCAAAACCGTCCTTCCTTGTGTATATTTATTCTCTTACATAGGACTTTTTTTAAGACAATCACAGCCTGTAAAAAAGAAATATTGAAAGAAATTTTTTATTTTCCTATGAAAGTGTAGACTTATGTGGCACCTGTATAGCAGGCTCCTCCTCTGGTTCCTGTATGTTGAAGACAGTTGCAGCACTGTCTGCTCCCAGCAATCGACGAGCCATTTTCTCCTCGTATGTTAATCTCTGAACAAAAAATAAAACGGGTGGGTTAAGGGGAAGGAAAAAGAAGAAAGAAAAGTTCTTATTTCTCCTTAAGAACTATGAGGCTGTTAGACAGTAAGCAATGCTTTAAGTAATGTTAATAAAATAGAGCAGCAATATGTTTCTAACAGAAATTTTCTACCGCAGTTTGTAATGCATTTTTTTTGCATTACAAATGGCTCGTCTGGCTTAAGCAACCCTTGCCCTGACTCTGCCATTTGTTTCCATCCTCTTGCCAGGAACTTGGGCAGGAATGAGCAATAGGAACTGCCTAAATCAGCATGGCCATCAAAAAAGTGCATGTCAAATCATCCCAAATTTTACTCCTAGTAGTTCTGCTCAATTTTTACACTAGAACCACACGGCAGAAAACTCTGCCAAAAATGCTAAGGAGATACTACTTTACTTGATTATTTTGTCAGAAGTATGACAGCTTTATAGAAAAATATATTCTTTAAGGTTTTTTTATTTCTATTTCTTCTTACTTTTTAGGAAATTAAGGAGACAGCTTATAAAAGACAATTTACACTCAGAAGGTAAAGCAAGTTAAAAGAAAACCTGAAGTGTACAATTCAATTGTTTCATTATTATTTTTCCTTCTACATTCAATAACACATTTCAGGCACTTAGACACTTTCTTACAAATCAACATTGCAAAAAAATGTCAGTGAATGAAAGGCAAACTCATTACATAGTGAAATGCCTCATTTAAACAGAAAAATGAAAGAAGAATGGAAATTGTAAAACATTACAAGTACTTAATGCTTCCATTTTTAAAAAAGCTCATTTAAATTGATTTTTAAAAGATGTCATATTGTAGCTAAATCAGCGGGCTGAGACTCATGAAAACTAGGTACCATTCTTGGCTTGGTTACAAATGTCTAAGCAAGTCATGAACTTTTCTTCACTTCAATTTCTTCTGTGATCACTCCAAGTGCCCACAGCCATGATTACACAAACAGAATCACCCAAGACAGGAATCTGCAAGGCTAAAGCCTCAAGGCAAGCGCAAAACCAGAGTTTACCGGTTCAAGCTCCCACATCATCTGATCACAGTTGGTTTTTGTTGGTAGGGGTTCTTTTTCCCCCTCTTCCTCAGGCTATATGGGCTTTCTCAGGACATTCCATTCATTTGTCCAGGCCAAACACCTCTCTCACTTTCCAAAATAGGCATTGACAGTCATGGTCAGCCCACCTCCTTTGAAAAAATGGGAACTTAGACACTACGAAAGTGATTCTCCTTAACTGCTACAGAAAACTGCCAAACCCTATGCAGTCAATGGAGAAAGGTGAGTACAGCAGCACTAGTCACTCTGAACGTTTTCCCTACTTCACTCTGTTGACCTTATTAAGAACCAGAATCCGGCAGCTGTGGAGTAGATAGTCTGACTCAATAGGCTGTCTTGAACTACAATACCATAGTCCACATCTCAGACACGGTAGCAAACATAGCAAACTTCTGAGCATGGTCCTGAGAAACCTAAAGCACACTACCTTTCAGTGACACAAAGGTATCCCAAAGCATTCAGGTGCTTTTGAAAACATTTTCTTGACAAAACAAAGGTGACAGTCTACATTTTTAAGATTACTTTCCTCTTAAAAGAGATTCCTGCTTCAAAGACATTTAAATCAATGCCTGAATAACTGTAATCAAGCCTTAGGAGATTGCTTCTCATCAACTCTGAGCAGGAAGAATTTGGTATTTTCTCTTTTATGCATATCTTAAAATGCACAAAAATTAATGAAGAACTTTGTGGCTGTGCATCTCAGTTGTTTGATACACTTGCCCGTTTTGCCTCATTTCTTGACTCCTCATGCAGATTTTTAATTCTTCATAAGGTCTGTAAGTTAGTACTATAGGTTGTTTTTTATTCTATTGGTCAAAAAAGTCCCACAACTACAGGATCTAATGACGTCTGATTCCTAACGGGTTGTTTCTAGTTTTACCCTGCCTTGTCCCCCCCTCTGATGTCCACTTACCAGCTACCCTTTCCCCCTGTTGTCCAACTGCTGGGCAAAAGGTAGAATGAGCCTGGACTGATCAAGAGCTATGCATATGCTTACTAGCAAGCCACCCAGTGATGAACAGTCAAAAGCAAACGGCCTCTGAGGCTGAAAAAGCCCTTGAGGTACACACTGTGCAGGCTTCTTATGCGAATTCATCATCTCTGAGACCCCCATTGCTTTGTTAAGTCCAAGAAAAGTTGTCCAACAGGAGAAGGAATGATAGGCCAAAATGTACACTATCATTTCTTATGGAATGCAGCTTTGGAGATGCAATTAAAAATAATAAATACATAAAATATAAAAATAATCTACAACAATTATTTTATATGCAGCATATCTGAGAAACTACCCATGATGCCCACGCACATTCCCCGGAGTATTTTATGTTTTTATACCGGTTGCCCATTGTTCAAAAGGTCTTCCTTGAAGCGAAGTTTTCTTTCCAGATCCTGAATTACAGCATCTTTTGACCCTTGAATCTCTTCATCTGATGCTATCCTAGCAGTTCTGCCTGTTTTCTTGGGAAATCCCCTGCAAAACAGTACAGGAAAATTCATGAGCTTTTCTGAAATCATTGGTATTTAGGAATTTATCTGGAATCACTGCTATTAGTGAAGAAAATTACATTGTGTCTTTGAAATTAGAGGTCTGGCATCTTACACTCTATGCTGTCCCTTCTAACTCACATCACTGATTAAATGGTTAGTTTAAGGACGAAGTTGAACCTATGCTTTATTTGTGCATTCGTTAAAAAAGGGCTCGAGATGGTGTAGCGGTGGCTGTAAACACCACACACTCAAAGAGGAAACTGATGAGCAATGGCAATAAAGCAAAGTGAGAGGAAACATGAAAGAGAAAGCATGACTAGATAAGTGGGGATGGAAGATAAACTAGGTTCCTATGAAGTAACAGATGGATAAAGATCAGAAAGATGTAAGACAAGGCAGTTAATTATTAATTTCCTATATTATTCATTAACTAATTCCTTGTTACGGCTTTTCAATACACAGTGCATAATTTCATGTTTATTCTTCATATCTCTGTGAACACATACCTGGAAGGCAACATGTAAATGTTGTTTCTGAAAGAAGAGCCATTCACAGAGTCTAGGTTACACTGGCAAAAAGAAAAATCATCCCTGTAAAGCAGTTTTCAGCAGCAGGGTTTCACAGTGGAATAGCACCCATTTAGCAGTTTGCATTCACAACGCTAAGCTATTCCTTATACCAGTCTACAAGTTATGATTGCACTTTCAGGATATCTCGCTCCCATTGTCTGGAATGGCATAGGAAACTTTTTCCAGTCTGCGCTAATATTTAACGCTTTTCAGTAATGTTATGATGGCTCTGTTGCTGGAAATGTCCAAGAATGGTGGTTTCTACTGGACATCAGCTGTTCTTACATAGTTGTGAAGAAATCAACATTGCTATCAGTATTTGAAACTTGCAGCACACCCCATTTCTCCAGTGAAGTCACACATTGTCATTTAAAACACCGATACCGATTCAATATTGGTTTGGGGTTTGTTTTTTAACTTCATCTACTAAATAGGGCTCAGCCCTATTAGCTGAGCCCTTAGCCCTATTTATTCCTTGCTGTTGGACACTGAATCCAGTTTTACCACTGCACTTCAGGAAAGATACAGCAAATGTCATTCCCATTTTGCATGGGAATGACATGCAAAATACGGAATCGAATCAGGTAAATTGCCAAACTCACAGGCAACACAGATGGGAAAAATCAGACCAGCATGTAAGGGGTAAACTTCTTTCCAATACACAACTTAGTAATTTAATTACCAGCACCAACATGTTAAACAAGAATCATACAGTGATAACAAATTTTGTTGGATATTGTTTGGTACTATGTTTCTGTGACATGGTTAGAGAAATTTCATTCTTCAGCAAGTGTTTTCAATGGTAATTTTTAGCATTAGTTAAAATGAAACAATACACATATGCTGTCCAAAGCCAAAAGGAATTAAGTGAATAAATGGAGAAGACAATAATTGGAAACATTTCTGTCTAAATTCCTAAAACATTTCCTATTCTGTTACTGAAAGTAAATTTAAAATGGGAAAATAGTGAAGTTCTTATAAGAAGAACTGCATTTTCACATTAAATCACAGCAGAAGAGCAGACATTTGCCTAATGTCGCAAAGAGCCAGAGAACAGCATCCCTCACCCTAGAAATATTCAGCTGTTAGCTGGAGATCTTCTCATTCACCAAGCAGAATAATTCCCTCAGCATTTGGCTGGGGATGTTCTCAGTCACAAGTAACAAAGAAAGTCTCCTCAACTCCGTTTTGGGGAAGAAGTCAGGAAAATTATCCCATTTACAGGGAGGCAAGAGAATGCTAAGAGGAAAGGGTAAGGTCTCTTCAAGAAAGAGATGCTTCAATAAGTCGAGAAATCTGGGGACAGTAAATGTAAAGGAAGAAAATGTAAAGGAAGTAAAATGGACAGGAGAAGATTGGAAGAGGGGATCAGAAGCTAATGTCCCTCAGGAAGGCTGGACCAACTCCTGGAAGGCTAGTGGAAAGGTGGCATCTGTTTCTCTCCTCACAGTCTTTCCCTTCACCTTCCAGCCTCTTACCTCTCCCAGCCCAGCACTGCCATGGAACTGAATTTTGTCACTTTTTGGGTAAGGACACACACACGTTCATACTTGAATGATAAAAAGAGTCTTAGCAGAAAAAGGCCTGCTGATGCCTGGCACTCAGTAGGCTGTAAAGGTAAAATGTACAGTCTACCCAAGAAAGTCACAACAGTACATGACAAGAGGGGGATGGGCTAAGTGCTCTGGAGTGGATTTCAAGTAACAAGTGAAAGCATTTTCTGAAGCATTATCAGTTACCTTTGAAAACAAAAACCCCTAAGCAAACACACCCATTTTTAAAAGGGGAAGGAGTACCAAGAGAATTACAAGTCAGTAAGTTCAATGTCCATACGGAACGTAAGAAAACAATATTACAGTCCATTTCAAAACCATGTAGGATAATAAGGAAATGAAAATTGAATCCTATCAAACCTCACTGATTTCTCTCTCTGTCAGGTTGAAGGGCATACAGATAGGCAAAAAGAAGTAGCTTTAATAGACTTCAGTTTATGGCTTCTGAGTAAGCCTTCAGGAGCTGCAGTAAGTTCCCTAGTAAATCAAGGAAACAGAATCTGGCTGAAATTTCTATTATATGGCTGCATAACTGTCTGAAAAAGCTATTGAGAGAGTAGCAATGATTTTTTTTTTCCTATCAAACTGAAAGAATATAGACCAATGAGGTCTTTCAAAGGTCCACGTATACTAAGTTCAGTACTTAGTATTTCAACCTCAACAACTGGAAGAGTGAAATAAAAAAAGCACATTTCTCAAATCGGCTGATGACACTGAACTTGCAGAGCTTGCAACTTGTTTGCAGGTAACAACTGTCATTTACAATAATCTTTGTAATTAGTCTAGAGGTGGTCTAATGATGATGTAGCTCAGGAAAAATGTTCAAAGCATGACAGCAATGCAAATGGAAAATTAGCACTAACATATTAAGCATGTCTCAAGAATCTGTGAGATTAAAACTTAGACAATAACACCATTATTTCAAAAGGAAAAGAAATATAATTCTGGGAAACATTAGCATAAGACATGAAACTTCATTGTTTTCCTTTATTCCTTGCTGTTGGACACTGAATCCAGTTTTACCACTGCACTTCAGGAAAGATACAGCAAATGGGAAAATTTTAGAACAAGAAAACTGTCAGATGGTTTTAAAAGCATAGCTTTTGTGAGAAGCTGTTACACACACACACACACACACAAATATCTTGTTTTTTTAGTCAGGAAATGAGGAGAATGAAGATAGAGAAGTGAATCAAACTTAAAACGTCAGAAAATAGCTGACATTCAGTGATTCTCCATGTCCATCAAGGATCGTAAGTAGACAAAAACTTGAAGAACAACAGGCCTAGCTTAGACTAGAACAATGTAGAACTCTCCTTTCTCCATCCTCCAACAATGACAGTTAAACACTGGAACAGGTCATGTAGGGAAGCTAAGAAATTTTATTTAAGAAGAAAGTATGCAAATATTTCAGCAATGGCCTGGGGATCCCTGGTAGCTTTTAACAGGAGAGGCAGACTCCCTAACAACCTTCCAGATCTCTGGTTATCTGCCAGAACATCCTGAGCTTTGCACAGTGGGTGTGGAAGTGTGAATAGATTCTCTTCTCTTCACTTACGTTTACAAATAAGAATTTAAGCAAGGAAGTAGTCAGTTTAAAAATATAACTATAAAAATGAGTATCAGTCAAAATTTCTTCAAATGCCTTTAGAAAACCTCTCTTTTTCTCTTTCAGGACTATTTTAAATTGGGATGAAAAAAGAAGAGGTGCATGAAGAAATGTAATTCTTCCTGCAGGTGCTCTATTTCCACCCCCGCTTTAGAATCTCTTTCTTTCTCTACGTATACACGCTTTAAAATATGTACATAAATATATACACATACATACCCCCCCCCCCCAAAGTTAGCTCTTAAGACGTACATTCTTGAGATGAATTTCAAAATGGCTACAAGGCAATGGCAACAAATAGAAGGTCCTTGGTAAATCTATCCTCTGAAGCACAGATCCATTCAGCTTGAAAGATGGTTTACATGTCAAGGCAGCCTAGCAGCAAACTTTCTTCAGCTGCTTTTGCAAATATTTTTCACCATCCTTACATGCCCTTATCTGGATGCATTAAGTTCCTAAGATTTGTGTCCTCCTTTATGACTCATCAGCTTTCTTTTTGTCTTTTCTCAGGGATAACATCAAACAAAACATTCTGCCAATTCATTTGTGTATTTGTGTGTTCATTCTTTGCCTGATGCAATTTTCAGAGTATACTGTGAGTACTAAGGTAGCAGGAGATAGCTGGAGAAGGTATATTTCAAGATATTGACACCATTAGTCTCGAGCACACAACCACCCCCACAAATGTGCAAAGAAACTATCAGCCTTTGAGAATCAGGCTGAAATTCACATAGATTTTACGCACCTCTGAAACATGCATCACTCGAGTCACTGAGGGCCTGAATACAGACATAGATAAAAAGCACACAAGTCTTTCGGTCAGAAAGGGCGCAACAAAATTGCCAAAACTCAGTCATCTTAATTCACACAGAGATTTTTGACAGCAAAGATTTTTGCAACCTCGGCTTGGCTCTCCTTAGTTTTGAATATTTGCCCTAACGTTTATTTAGAAAGAAGGCCAAACCAGCAGTACTTTTCATGTTTTAATTACACAGAGTGCACGCTGGATGCGATTCCCTCTTTTCCTACATACCTTTTACAGTGTAAACAAGGGCAACAGGCTGGCTGTTGTTACCCTTCCAAGAACAAATTCTTGTTTGCAGCCAATATGGCTCAGTTTCACAGAAATCCAAATCAATTCTCTGGTACTGAGGTAATGAACAGTAACTTGATTTTTCCTTTAAAACTAAAGCCTTCCAAAAATACAGCTAATTCCTGCCCATTGGACATTTTCCACACATTTTTCACTAACACATTTTTCACTTGCTGTAGGAACAAAGGTACTATAAGCACTGTAACAGGTCACAAACTTTGAAGCTGCAGCTGCACATTAAAATTGTTTTAGTCTGATCTTGTCATACACGCTGTGGAGACCGGGAGTCAGCTCTGTTCAGTAATGTGACGTTACATGCATCTGAATTAAGGGAATGCCTGAGGCACACACCTGACTAAGGATGACTTGCACTAAATGAAACAAAGGTAACAAAAGTTCAATTATTTCTACCACCCAAGAAAAGGTTATGAAACTGTAGTTGAAAAAGAAAAAAAAATCATGCCTCAGCATTGGACAGGATCAAGACTGACATGAATAATATATATTTCTGAGCAAGTTTGATCCTTCTTAATGATTAGATAACAGAGAACAACTCACTTACAAAGTGCATGCCTACCACCAAAATTTTATTTTTCTAAGGCTTATCTTTAAAAATGCATTTTTACTCATTAAAAGAATTACTACTTTTTCATTCTCCTGTTCAGTTCCTTTCCCACCCAAGCAAGTTTTCTCTCTGTCTCATGCTGCAACGGTTACCATAGATACATAAGTGCCATTTGCTTTTCAAAAGATGTCCACATATTTGGGTATCAATTTAAAAAATACTACCTATTTTGTAACCGGTAACCTTATCTGCATTTCTGATTGTTACCAGCATTATGCTAGAATTGACTGTCAAGAAGAAATCACTAAAGCACTGACTGCCTCTGAATGTAGAAAAGGCTGGCACAGTCCTCATAGTCCTGAAATCTTGACAAGAACAGGTAACTGCCAGAAGCATGTGAAGAAAAACCTATATTGGACTGAGAAAAGGTAATATATCCAAAATATTACTTTTATTCCAGCTGAAGAAATGCTACTGGTTAAGGTCTCCATAACTATAAAGCACTGTACGTGGCTTTTACATTCAGCCAT
Organism: Pygoscelis adeliae; assembly: GCF_000699105.1. NCBI lineage: Eukaryota > Metazoa > Chordata > Aves > Sphenisciformes > Spheniscidae > Pygoscelis > Pygoscelis adeliae. The sequence goes on from NW_008825428.1 coordinate 8,212,788, forward strand.
TTTTGTGGCATTCAGATCTGCTTAAAATAAGGAAGTTACAAAATTAAGTCCTCTGAAGAAAAAAAATCTGCAGACCAAAAAAAGCTGCAAAGCAATGCTGCAAACAGCCTCTCTCTCTTTTCAACAGAGACGTGTATGTACTTATTCTCTTAGTTAAGTTCACTTGTCATCTCACAACATTCTTAAGCATCTGCAAATACCATTTAGAAAAAGAACTGGATAAAAACATCTTGAAAATTTAGACTTCCAGATGATAGTCAGGACACAGTAGGTCAATTATTTTGGCTACTGTCTGTGTGTCTGCATGTTAAATCCTTGATCTCCACTTTTGAGCAACTTTAATTGATTAGATCTGGGGCACAACCTGGATTTCAAAGTTCAAGTGGAACAAACATGCATTCATCATGTTTCAAAAAAGCGGATAAGGATATGTATTTTATGATAATCACGTGCATGTACATAATAAAAAGGTGTTACATTGTGCAAAAACAAAGCCCCCAATATGAGCTGTTTCTTAGAACAATCAACAAGAAGTGATCTGATATCACAGATAAACCACTCAGGTGTTGGTCTAACAGCCACAAGTAGTATCCAAGCCATGGGAAAAGGAGGTACAACACAATAAATCAAGAAACTTTAAAGAAAAATGGTCTAATGGACAGGAGCAACAGCTTAAGAAAATTGGGGGTTGGGAATAAATGCAAACCCTAATATTTGCTGGAATTTTCCCAGTTACAGAAATACTTGTCTTCAGATATATTTTCCTGAGATCCAGGGATAACTCCAGGTATGACTGAATAGGTAGCATACAGAGATGAGGTGAGCTCCCTCAGAACCAAAAAAACACCCTGACCTTTCTCCTCAGTTTGATGTTGGAATTCTTAATCAAGGTACTTCCTCCTACATATCACTATTTTCACATCAATCATACTGTAGGCAACCTCCATTTTTTACAGTTGTGACAGACGTTACTTACAGACACGGGAGAAGTAAATGTCCAGTCTACATAGAACAGCAATACAGTTTACTCTAAAATGAAAGCTGGCATTTGTACTGGGAGACTGTTGAAAGCTGTAAGATAAAAAGATGGAGAAGCGTAGCTTTTCCTCAGAGTGGTCACCATCATTGCTAGCTGACTCAAGGAACATAAGGGTTACTAAAATATTTGCTTCAGTGCTATTATTTGAGACAGAATTCAATGAACAAGTCACAGTACACAGATGCAAGAACAGACCAGCAGCTCTGATCCAAAGGGGGGAAAAAAGTACAGATCTCTCTGATGCTACTATTGTCATGATTCCCACAGAATCTCCTTTAAGATTTGGATTTAAGGTTCTAGAGATCATTGAAACAGCAGTAGAGTGATAAAAGCAGCTTACTTAATTACATTTTACAAGATACTTCAGACAATCTTGTCTTCAAAACAATGTTTTCTGTTCCATTTTCCATTCTTTTCCAGAAAGTAGTAAATCTAGAGTCATGTTCTTTCACCAATTCTGTACAGTCAGATTTTTTTTCTGTTTGTGACTAAGGTAATATTACTGAAGATACCTATTTTAAGAAAAAGTCTACTGTAAGGAGAAGTGCCTACTTTAAGAAAATACTGTAATTTTTTAATTTGCTTTCAAAAGGATATATGTATAGCTGACAATAGTTGTTTTCCATACTTAGGAAGAGATTCCATTTCTCCAGGTTGGATGACTCTACACCTTTTTGTAGCAGGATTTATATTCTTGTTATTTAGATATTCACTAAATAGTCACTAAATCCTTCTCATGGGATTAATTTTGCTTTCACAAATGCTCATGTAAACTTACCAATGTATGTGCTTACCTAGAATTTGTAAGTATACTTATTTATTTTCATACAGATATAATCTGTTTTTCCTACGAACAGTGAAGACCGGAGTCTAGCTTCTACAGATTTAACTGTGGACAAAACCCCCTCAATTCTAGGTTTCTGTCACATTAACTCTGCTCCCTGCAAGAATTCTGTAACCAAAAGCTAGCCTGAGTCCAACACATCCACCCACCCTAGAGTTTTCTTTAGGTAAAGAAAGAACGAAGCGAGATTTTTACGAACAGTATCCAACAATCTTACTCCAGCCAGGTTTACCTCAGAAATAACTGATGATTGTTCATAATTTCCTTAAGTACTTCATTATCTATGCAGTTCCACTAGTACTTCTCTTTTGTTTAATAACACTGTGCTCTGGTAAGACATGTATTTATCAAATCTGCCCCATTAATTAAAAAAAGGTTATTCCCAAAGCTTGTTCAGCTAACACCACCACAGTCACAGCTTGAAAATGCTGGTCACTACAAAGTGTCTAGAGCTTACTGGAAAGATGAGATATATTTTATTCAACTGAAACATTTACCATACAATTGTTGCAAATAAATGGTTAAAATATTTAAAGGTGAATTAGTAGGTACTAATGACACAAAGCTGCTTTCCATGTTTCAGATGTCCAAATAAAGTGTAGTAAATTCACAAGTAGCTATTCCCATGATTCAGGCAAGGCTGTAAGACTATGTGTTGTTAAAAAAAAAAAAACATAAAGACCCCCACCCCAAACAAACAAACAAACAAAAAACCCAGTGCAATGTTTCCAAATCTATCAACTGGAAAGAATATTCATTTGATCAAACTGGTTTAGATAATGCTGTCACTTCCACAGAGTCTCAGGGTCCAAAACCAAGGAAAATGTCAACCCTTAGCTGAAACATTAGCATGGTATTTACTGCTCATGGGCTCACAGACAGAATACGGGAATGGAAGAGAGAGAGTTAGAAATGTTTTGTCTTACCTCTTATGTAACAAGAGGCACAACACCTCCTTGGATTAATTCATCTTTTAAGTAGAACAAAGATGATCCATACACTGGAAAGGAAATGCCTGAAGAAAGCTGATGGAGGGAAGGTCTGACTCCATGAGGAGAAATGCAGACTCTGTTGGTTTGTATACAACCACTGTGTTTTCCATTTTACAGAAAACTTCACTGACGCTGCCTTTGACCATCTCCAAAAATAATTACCTCCACCTGCAATGTTTATTACTTCACCTTTATTCTGCTCCTACCACAAAAGCAATCTGAAGAAAAGAATGATGCCTCCTAAATACTGAGTCTGAGGAGCAGATCTGTAATTGTGCTAAGATTTAGTAATGAAAAAAATCATTGAAATGTATGAAAAATTAAACAATTATTCAATAAATTCCACAGTATATACAATCATAGAACAGTTTGGGTTGGAAGGGACCTCTAAAGGTCATCTAGCCCAACCCCCCTGCAATGAGCAGGGACATCTTCAACTAGATCAGGTTGCTCAGAGCCCCGTCCAGCCTGACCTGGAATGTTTCCAGGGATGGGGCATCCACCACCTCTCTGGGCAACCTGTGCCAGTGTTTCACCACCCTCAGCATAAAAAATTTCTTCCTTAGATCTAGTCTAAATCTACCCCCTTTTAGTTTGAAGCCATTCCCCCTTGTCCTGTCACAACAGGCCCTGCTAAAAAGTTTGCCACCATCTTTTTTATAAGCCCCCTTTAAGTACTGATAGGCTGCAAGAAGGTCTCCCCAAAGCCGTCTCTTCTCTAGGCGGAACAACCCCAACTCTCTCAGCCTTTCTTCATAGGAGAGGTGTTCCATCCCCCTGATCGTTTTTGTGGCCGTGACAGGGTATACTTCCAAGACAGCATTGAAAAAATAACTTTTATGCAAATGTTTAAGTGTTTTCTTGAGCAAGAATGCATGCTTTACTCTAAGTGAGCCTTTGGAGCTGCTGGAGCTGAATTTAAAAAATAGTTCAGCTTGAACCTCCAGGAGACAAGGGCAAATGCAGCTGGGCAAATAGGAGAAGGTGAAAGACCCTGTGGCTCAGGTGTGACTGAAGATAGCTCTTGGTTCAGAGGGAATTTGTGGGAATGGCCAAACTTCCAGGCACGCTCTCTGGTGCACCCTGCAGGAAGCAAACCGTGCCCACCAAAAAACAGGTCAGAAAAGCAGTGCTCGCCCAGACTTTCTCATACCAGCAGTCTGGTCCAGTACAGACACTGTAGGAACAATCCTGTAAGTAAAATTGCTTCTTCAGTTAAGTAGCACTTAGGTGGTTGGCCCAACATCCTGACCTAAAGAAATCAAATCAAAAGTAAAGATACAAAGATGTGTTCAAACCAGCAGAAAAAGGAAAGAATAAATTTCACTTACTGCTGAAAGGGGTCAGTGAAACAAAAAAAACCCCCAAGATCCCCCTTCAAAATATCTAACTACTATAGCATGATTTTCATCAAGTGATCACATTATGTTGATTAATCATTGCAGGAAATGAGTACCTCAATTCAGGTTTTATGCAGACCAGCAAGAGGGTGCAAGGAAGTCTGCGTTGCATATTGCTACTATACCTTTCAAGTTTTTATGGCCCTCAAGAGAAATGAGGCATTCATAATGTGGGGGAAAAAATAAAAATCATAGAGAGCACCATAAATCTAAAGGACTAAGTTGTGGAAATCACATCTTTAAACTGACACAGCTGTGATTAACTGGCAATAGCTTTTACAGTTAGAAAAGTTTTTGGATATAGTTATTTGCCCAGAGAAAATTTCTGGTGAGGAAAAAAAAAA
>NW_008825428.1:8218630-8253087 GCF_000699105.1 Pygoscelis adeliae
TCACCTGTCCCTGCCTTCCCTTTAATCCTGACCCATAAGCTCTCGGTCGGCTCCTCATCCATCCCCAGGCAGAGGTCCATGCACTCCAGCTGGTCACTGACATAGAGGGTGACACCCCCTCCCTGTCTCCCCTGCCTGTCCTTCCTAAAGAGCCTGTATCCCTCCATCCCAACACTCCAATCATAGGAGCCATCCCACCATGTCCCCGTGATGCCAATAAGGTCGTAGCCCTGCAGGCGTGCGCATGTCTCCAACTCCTCTTGTTTATTCCCCATGCTACGTGCGTTTGCATAGAGGCAAGATGCATAATTTATAAAAATAGCCTGCAGAATTTCTTACTCTGCCAAACAATGGGGTTTGGTAGTTACAAGAGACTCTGACAAGGCTAAATATTTATTGTTTTCTTTCAGATACTTGGCTATCAGCTTCACAGTACCCATGCCTGGGAGGGAAGAGAGTAAACAACCATGGTAAAAAGACAATATAATCCAAATATGAACAGTGAATTACCAACTCTGAAATGCTCACACAAAGAAGACAAGGCAAGAGAAAGGAGCCCTGAAAACATTGAAAGCAGACAAGAAAACCATTTTAAGAGCATTTTATCTGCTAGAGGCACTTGATATGAAAGCGTTGAAGTCTCTAAATGCAATGACAGGTCCAAGTCTACTTCCACTGATGTTAAAATATAATAATAAGTCATAATGTTATTGTCTAAAGAGGAAATCCTACCACTTCAAACACTGTAGTAAAAAAATGTACCTCCTTTCCATGAAAGGTATTTCAAACTCCACCTAGTTCACTTTCAGCAACCCACTATCATATTCTCAGTATCACCACTATATGACTGATCAAGAAGCAGAGACAAAGCTAAATGGTTGACTAGCATTTTAGATGCTGAGCTGAAGCAAAACTTTGAATGCTCCAGTTCATTCCTTGCATCCAGTCTGTACAGCATACTGTCAGGAAAGAGTATCATCCTTTCCAATCAATGGATCTTGGAGATCATGGAGTACACGGTGAGACTATAGGCTGAGGTTATGGAATACTATGAGTGGCTCAAAACTACAACATCTCAGAAAGACAAATGTGTTCAAGAAAAGAGGATTTGTGAAGATGGAGCAAAAGATGAGGGAAAAGAAGCAACAAGTGAAGGTCAGTGAAAAAAAGCCCCTGAGACTATAGCACAAAGCAGAAGAGACCAAAAGCAGTGGGGGGAAGGGAGGCAAGGGGAAGAATTGCTCAGGAGTTGTATGAGAATGACGGGAAACAGAATGATTTACTCAGCAAGACACACCAGACATTAGTAACCTACACAGTAAAATGAAAAAGGAGAGGCCAGGAAAAAATTGGCATCAAAGATACATAACAATGGATTATTTTTTTTTGCATCACGCAGTACATCTTTTGCCATGTTTTAATGTTATAATTCAGATGACAAATGCCCATTGTATATATATACATATAATATGTATATATACATATACATAAATTATACATATATACATTCAGTATGCTTAACATGATCCAGCTCCCATCTGGACTACGTTTCCTGAGGGAATGCAGGCCAAACAGCCAACCACCTCATCCTCAGCTCAGAGCCTGAGGCTGCTGCCTTGTCCTGGGAGGATAGACATACCATCACGTGCGCACCCAGACTGGCTGCTGGGCTTGGGGAAGTGAGGGGCATGGGGAAGGGGGAAGCATCTTTGCAGCATAGTCTCTCTGTCCAAAGATTGAAGGGAATGAGGAAGAAGACGGCTAATGCCTCAAGTAAGAACATGTGTACAGCAGAGGCTTGAGCTGCTGCTGTCACATTCACAGCAGAGAGAAGGGAACTTGAAAGAGAATCCAGTTCCTATCCAGAACTATATAGCTGTACTAGAGCCTTTCCTGGAAAATCAGGGGTAATTGCAGGCTCCTGTGGGCTGTGGTTACCTGTCAAGCTGTCAGTAAATTAATCATGCAACTTTCAGCAGTCAGTATCAATAGAGAAACTCAGCCAGTGCAAAGGACACAGTAAGACAAAAAATCACAACTATTATGAGTGCAAGGGCAAACTACTATTTATTAATTTTTCTCCTAAATCTGTTTTATGGCCAGACTCCATAATGAGCCATATGACAGAAATCAAGATAAAGAAATGCTTTTTAAAGCATATACATGATTTATTACTTTGATATCTGTCTGCTTTCTTCCTTCTCTTCCTTTTCATATCTTGGACTGAAATAACAGAAGTTCCCACCGCAACGGTATGCAGCTGAGCAAGTCACCTAGATACTGTAGATATGTTTAGACAAACTTCTAGACAAAGTTATAAATAAGCCTTGGATACAGCTATTCTCATTTTTGTTCTTCAGCATGTCTCTTTGTTCTCTAAGGATGGAATGAGAGTCTAGTGCCAGTGGAAAGACAAACTGATCTATGATGGGAGCTGACATGCTCCAAAATACTATTTTGGCCTTTAGAGAAGACAAAAAGGGAAAACAAGTATGCGGAGTTGTTAGGGGGAGGTATTCTGTTTGTTTTTATGCACTGCTTTTCTAAATCCCCTCCTAAACCCTTTTCCAAACTTCCTCGGAAAAAAACGTCTAGCCAAAGTCAATATATCTTTATGACCACTTTGTTGTCAGATGTATACTTTAATACCTTATACTTTAAGTATCACAAAGCTATAGGGACTTCTGAACAACGCTCTCTTTACTTGGTATTTCTTTACCTGCAGACGTAATAGGAACATAGACTGCAAATATCACTGAATATGTGACTTTAAAAGAACTGGGTCATGAGAAGGGTTTTCTTGGATCTCCTTCCACCGCCCTGGGCATGCAGAGCCTTTTGCTGCTGCTTTTGTATTTTGATCAACTCCAATTTAAAGCTTTAGCTTCTCCTCTTTTGTGTTCCTACTGTAGGACTCTTTCAGAATCTCACTTCTGTGAGGATTAGAAAAGTATATCCCATCTCTACCACAGAGGCATTTGCAAATAATTCACGCATCTCTCCCTCTTACGTAGCAGGTAACAGCAAAGGACTCTAGAAAAGTAGAAATGAAGCAAGTGCAATAATATTCAGTACAGTTAAACTCAGGGAGCTCATTAGCTGATACTTACGGAGGCATCACTCCTTTTGGGAGGCCTAATGCGTTGACAGAAATGGGTGGTGGCTGGGATGGCAGCATGGAGCTGAGAAAAGCTGCTGGAGACTGGCCAGAATTAGGAAATCTGGGAGTTGGAGACAGGCTATGGGAAGGTGAAGAAAGTGAAGGAAGAGGAGGGGGTGGAGGAGGTGGAAGTGGAAAGGAATCACACACCGGATATGTCGAGGTTGGACTAAAGACAGGTGGAGGCGGGGGCGGAGGGGATGGAGAAGAAGGAGACCAGGCATACTCCCCTTCTGGAGGAAACTGCTGAGAGAAAGGGGGAACAGGCACTCTCCCAAACTGTTTCTGAGAAGCAGTTGGAGACATAGGAGAAGGAAGGCTGGATGTAGATGATCCTGAAGATGGAGTCACATAACCTGAAGCAGGGCTGATGTTCTGAGCAGCAATGAACTGCTTAGGCCGAGCATAGTTGAAGGAGCTGGAAGACTGCATGGCTGGGGAAGTATGAGAGTTAAGAATACTCATTGGCACAGGAGAAGTGACAGACTGGCTGGACTCAAGCTCCTGGAAGGAGGGGGGAGGAGGAAAGGAAGGAGAAGAGGGAGGGTGCTGATGATGATCGGGTTGTTGTTGGTGACGATACCACTGGCCACTTTCTTGCTCCAGACGAATTTGGTTCTGCAGCTGCTGTATTTTTATAGGGTCCCTGTAGGAAGGAAAAATAGACAAAAAGATGATCAGACATGCAGCGTGAGTCAGGGAGGAGGTAAAAGTTCCACTGAGCTATGGTCTAGGAAAGTCAGAAGGCAGGGAAAGTTCAAAGTGTTTGCATATCTTGAATAGCTCTGTTTCTACAGAGCTAAAACATTGCTACAAAAGTCCATTTTTTGACCTCAAGAAGGGGGGGGGGGATTATGCATAATAGAAGTTAACAGAACCTTCAATTCTTAAAAAAGATAAACTATAAGACAACTTGAAGACACTTAGGATATTTTAAAGGAGCAATCCAGATAATATAAGTAATGGTAAAAATGTTGAAGTTCTTAACAAGGTTTCTTTTCATTTCTTGCCTATTTCATTCAATGGCCTTGTTTCAATAATAAGCCTCAGATATGTATCCAGTGACAACTTCAGCCTTGATTTCTGCTGATCAGCTTCTGTGTGCTGATCAGATAGACCTAATTACTGTCCTACTTTTAATGAGGTACTTGGAGACAAGGGACCAATTTCTGTGTTAGAACCATCCATGTATCTGACTGAGCAAAGATGACTTCCAAGAAACATTTGTAACCTGAGGAAATGGTGAACTGAACTTCTCCATGTCTTTAGTCCCACTTTCTTTTCCAGGCTTTATTCCTAACTCTAGGTCCTGAGACGTGTCTTAGTAGATACTGAATACAGTTCTAAGGAATTGCTAATTGCAGTACTATCAGCTCAGATAGAAATCAGAACTTCTTTCAGAAATGCAGACATTCACTAGCAGAACAATAAAGACAAAAAATCTAATATGCAGGAACACTCAAAACTGTTAATTAAATAAAAAAAAAAAAAAAAGGCAAAATGTTCAGCAGTGAAGCAAACCAGACCATGCACTGGCTTTTTTCTTTGTCAACAATACAGTTGTTTGAATGACATTGAGATCAAAATTTACTGTGTGGTCTCTCATCTTAAAATACATCAGACTGACTTGCTTAAAAATTGTCATGTTCCAGCTGGAAATCATAACTTTATCTCAATACTCCAGATGTCTACAAAGTTTCAGCATATGCACATATACCTTTGCTGTATATTTAATATATAAATACTTTATTATATACAAGTGTATCATTGTTTATAAATAATTTAGGTCATTTAAGCAGAAATTTTAGAAGCTGTCTACTTAATGCATAGCATATGAATGTATGATTCTGGCACGACAATATACTTTTGTTGGTAACAACAAAATTAGAAATGGTAATATCATTATATTTTCCACTCTAAGATTAATTTTGATATTCTAACCATCCACATTTCCCAGAAAGTGTTTTCTGACAATAATTCTGCTTATCATCACAGGCCAAGGAGATTGTTTAGATAAGAAAAAGGGGAGCAAGCTTGTTTAGGACAGAAAACTGAAAAATCAGTTATTTACATTTAACAGTTGCTTTTTTCTTTTTTGTCATAAAGATGGTTCAATTCTCACAAGTCATCTCATCAACAATACATATTTCAGTACTTAAAAGGAGACTGCATTTTCCTTTTTAATTAAATCAGCAACAAGATCATCGAAACACTGCAGTTCACTTGCAAATTTTATAATTCATTTTTTGATGTTGACAATAGAGATGCTAAATCCCTATCTGTTCAACTTTTCACTCCAATAGGACACGGGCTGAACCTTATTCTTCGATTTTTGCTAAATTACATAAAAGTCTCCTTTCCCTAAATGGGTTAAAGCAACACAACTTTAGTTCCCATCATCATTTGACTTTCTTGGCTGATGACAGAAATACTTCAGGTCACCTCTGATTGGAAAGAGAAAGTTCTCTAAGATTACTACTTTCAGCTCATTCTGTATCTTTAGGCTATTTGCTGACCTACTGTCCAATACCTCTGAAGTTATTCAGAAATAATACTTATTTTATTTTCCATCATAATCACCCCCAATAATTTTTTTTATTTATTACAGAGAGGCTAAGGCTAAAAAAAAAATGGGGGAAATTTAGTATTGTAAATGGTGTGTTGAATATAGAAGAAACTTAGCTGTCTCCAACACTCCTATGTTTACCCAACATGTGCTGAAAGCAAGTCAGTGTCTTGTCTTGGGACTTTTTTATTTTCATTGCCAAGTCACATGGCGATGTGCCCAGCCAACAGCATAACACAAATGACCATGTATGGCCCTGTCAATGGTAAGTATACTACTACAGTGCCTGCCACTGAACTGCTGCTGTACCAGTCCGGGCAGAAGAAAAGACGAGATTCAGTGTATGTCTACAAAAGGTTGGCAGGCAAACGTGAGGTTGCTCTGCTCTCACACTAAGCTTGACTTGAGGCCACGGGAATATACATGCCTGTAAATCAGGGTTTATTAGCTCAGGACAGCACTAATTCCATTTGCAAACCTTTTGATCAGTTTAAGGTCCAGACAAAGCAAGTGCATGTCTGCTTGAAAAATAACATGCAGACATAATCATTATCACATCAGTCCACGTAGCAAAAAACATGAAGACCTTCTTAGAGCAAATTTTCATTCCAGTGGTAGAAATGCATGATCCTTGTCTGCAAAAGAATATTCTCCACCTCAGAGCTATTCTTTTAACAGCAGATGCTGCCCTATACTTATTAATTTCTTGAGTAGATGTATCCTAGGGATGTGTCATTATGAAGAAGGCAAAAAAAAAAAAAAAAAAAAAAGAATAATCAATTCTCAAGTGTTCCTTTGCAATGACACCAACAGCAGGGGAAGCTCTACACAGGTAGGTCCCTGAAAGATAGCACTGCTGTGCCACAGATATAGAGAGCCCAGCAGTCAAAATGATGCAAGGGAATTGGTCTGTTATGTTGCCCTCATCAGTAGGAAAACAAAGGCGGCAATTAAAAAAAAAGTTCAGTTTTTGGATGAGATTACAGGAAAAATTAGTTTAATTGTAATTACATCCTCTTTCCAATTAGCTGAAATATGCTTTGTAATCCCAGTGTTTTAAAGGGCACACATGCTTTCAGGGAACGCATCAAGCTTGTTTAAACAATAGAGAATAAAACTTATTTTCTCATGCAGAGTTTTTGGTTTTGCCAAATTATAACAATGTAAGAATGAAGAGTTAAAAGTAAATTTTTAGTAAAATTCAATCAGTGAATCAGTAATAAAAAAAAAATCATAACTAGAATAAAGTGAATATTGAGAAATTTCAGCAATTCACCGAAAAGCAGGCCTAGTAGTACATAAATATTTTCAAAAGGTCTACTTCAGTATTTGCGAATTTTTTTTCAATACCAGATATTCTTACCCAAGATCTTTTATATACATTTTCAGATGTTCTACTAGTATGCTAAAACAGTTAAAGAAATGCAAAAAGTAAAGCAGTAATATTTTGATTGATGCAGACATTAATTGCAACAGAGGGAAAAACAGTATTTTTTTGCAGTTATTATTTACAGTTCGAATATGTACAGATTAGCTGTCCACAATACTTAATCTTTTCTTTTCAGCTACTAGAACAGGAAGGCACAGACTTTTCACCTTCACTTATAAATTTGTCTCGGTTGTTTTCCACTTTTCTATATATTTCTAACTGTGGAAAGAGATGGGAGAATGAGAAGAAGGAGGGGAAAGAAATTCAGTTTGTTCAGCAGTTAAGGATGAGGATTTGTTTGCATCACTAGCAATATCCAGTGCTAGAGGATGTGATAGTGAATAGAAGTTACTCCTGGAGCACTGTTTGTGCTACACAATGTCAGTCTTCCTTTTCTTTATAATAGTAAACATTGAACAGCTAGAACAATTTTTGGATATTTCTATGCTCTCTGTTTAGGCATTTCTTTATTTAATATGCAGGTGAATAACAAGATGCAATATTACACATTCCCAAGTATTTCTACAACCTTGCTTTCCTCTCTGTCCTCTCTAAGAACAAACAACTGAAGGAAGATACAGCAACTAAAATTTTTTAAAATTAATTTATTGGCTTACTTCATGGAAATGAAGCTAAATGGAGCTAAATGACAGTGAGAAAAATTTGAAAACAGATGTTCAAAGAGAAGGCTAGAGACATAAGGTTTCTTGGTGGGCAACTACAGAATACTATCTTTTTAAAAGCAAAACACTCTGCTTGTATGAGAAAATAGTGGACAGAGATGCTCAGAATCTTCTCTAAGGATGCCAGTACATACGACATATTTTAATAGTTACTCAAGAATTCATGTTCCAAGATATGCACTTGGTTTAGATTATAATAGGCTGTTTTATCTTTTTATCCCATTTTCATAATGTTTTTTCTTCCTGATACCTTCTTTGTATCACATTGTTTTGAAAATTAATAGAGCAGTCCTCGACTTTGAGAACTAAACTAGTAACAGCCATCATCAGGAACCGTAACTCCAAGCCTAGGCCAAGTGCCTGGACATAGTGCTATGGAGGAGGGGAGATAGGTAGATGGTTGTACATCTCTGAAAGTCTCAAAAGGAACTGGCTACTGGATTGCAGTACATTACAGCAGATGGCATTTTCAGGAATGCAATAAATCCTTCATACTGAAAGTTCTCTCTCAGGCTCATTCACAGGTTCCCAATATTAGGATATGTACCAACTTTATTTTTATCTTACGTCTCTGGGTTTGTAAAGAGCATAAAAAAATTTTATTTGGAGGAACAATGCACCAAAACCCTTTCTGGGAAACACCCTACTATTTGCAGTGTAATCATCAGCTCCTCAGTATAACCTAGTCTGTGTATCTTTTAAACACAAAAGTTCATATGGAAGCCCTTATACCCATTCTATCTTGGGAGAGGGGTTTCTCCAAAGGTGGGGGGATGCTGTCCAAGCCTTGGGAGGAATCAGGCACACACAAAATGAACCCTACCCAGGTAGTGCTCTCACAAAGCATGGTAAGGGCATTCAAGTTTATTCAGTTTTTTTTAACAACACAATATACAAAGTAGATTGAAATAAGCCACCACAGATAAAGAACTAAGATTAAATACATTTTTCTATGTTATAACTTTATAAATTTCCTGATTGTGGCTCTCCTTTGTCCTCCCTCATGATCTTAGCAAAAGAAAAGGAGCAAATGGAAAGCACATAAAGAAAATTTGAACCAACCATATGAAATTTAACAAGAGCAAGTGCAGGATTCTCCATCTGGGACAGGGTAGTCTTGGTTATATGTACAAATTGTGGGACGAGAGGCTGGAGAGCAGCCACACAGAAAGAGATCTGGGGGTTTTGGTTGACGGTAAGTTGAATATGAGTCAACAGTGTGCTCTGGCAGCTGAAAGGGCCAACCGTGTCCTGGGGTGCATCAAGCACAGCATAGCTCAACTGGGAGGCGATTGTCACACTCTGCACTGCACTGGTGCAGCCCCACCCTGGAGGACTGTGTGCAGTCCCTCAATATAAGAATGACATCAAACTATTAGAGTGTGTCCAGAGGAGGGCAACCAAGATGGTGGAAGGCCTCGAGGGCAAGACTTACAAGGAGTGGCGGAGGTCACTTGGTTTGTTCATCTTGGAGAAGAGAAGGTTGAGGGGTGACCTCATGGCAGTCCACAACTTTCTGAAGGGGGGCAGTGGAGGGGGAGGTGCTGATCTCCCCTCTCCAGTGACCAGGAATAGGACACGAGGAAATGGAATGAACCTGCGTCAGGGGAAGTTCAGGTTGGACATTAAGAAAAGGTTCTTCACTGGGAGAGTGGTCGGTCACTGGTCTTAGTCATATGGTTTAGTTTTAGGTAGTCCTGGGAGGAGCAGGGAGTTGGACTCGATGATCCTTATGGGTCCCTTCCAACTCGAGATATTCTGATTCTATGAAAAGCAATATTTGTTTCAAAGAAAGAATCCTGCGTATCTCATGTACAGAAGAATAATGGGCTCACTTCTGCCTCAAGTCATTCCTGAGTGAAAGCAGACTGGCCCCTTCACAATCCTCCCAGCAATCTGCCCCCTGAGAAACAGACAGTGCAGTTCTACAGAAACAAATTTCTACAGAAATTTTCTACTAAAAAATACCTCTGAAATGAAAGTACAGGAATATTTTGAATGAAAAGAACCAGAATTAACCACAACTAAGATTGAGCTAGTTATCTAAATTAAGATTTGAAACCAAAACCTCTGTATTTGTATCTTGGGGTAACAACTACTCATCTCCACTAAATCTGTCTTCCGATGAAGACCTAGCTGGTAACTCAAAACTAATGCTTCCGAATCATGCCAGAGCTCTACAAAAAGGGAAGCAGCCACCTTTATGCTGTATTAAAACGCAAGGGCTCTTCTCAGGTAACACTGACTTCCATGTCAGTAAATATCTATGTTTAGATATATTTTTATATGTATATATTTATATCTATATTTAGATATTTATACAATGGATGGGATATTTTTTCATTATAATTTATTAATTTATTCAAGTTGGAATGTAATAAAATTCAGTTATATCTCTCTAGCTCCTTGGCAGCCCAAATGGATAACTGGTAGGCAGAGAAGGAATGGAGAATTGGAAGTGCTGGGGGCTGCTGTGGTTCCCTCACTAGCTAAGACTCACAGTGCTTCTGCATCTGTGGCTCTGGCAGCTGGCATGGCAGACTTGTCAGGTAGCTGTTAACCTAGCTCTTAAACACACTGTTTAGTTTGCTTTCTACAGCCACAACATTTGTATTTTACTGGAATAAATGGTACTGTTTTCTAATCTTCTTCTGAAGGTTACTATTTCAGAGACTGAAGCGCACATACCAACTCATGCAAAATTTGACAATAGCCACTGATATCTGGAATTGTCCTCTGACAAAATTCCTAATATAATTTAAGGTTTTTTCCACCAAATTTATCAACAATTGAGAGCTGTTAAAAATTAAAACCACCTAAGCTAGCAGTAGATGAATTAACAGCTGTACTGAAAATAAATGCTCAGAATAACAGAGGTAATTCCAACTAAACTGTGTCCACTGAAGGAATATTTACTCATTTTTAGAAATGTTAAAAATGTACATGTATGACAGCGCAAGAAGGTGAAGTAAAGGGAGAAGAGATGCCCCTTTTTACAAAAACTGCAAAGTATTCAACACACAGACAGCCTTCAGGCTGTATTAATACAAATACATTTACCCAAGCATTAAGCTTCCTGATGCTGAACAATCCCTTATATTGTGAGAAACAAATGTGGACTGTTTGAAATCCTGCAGGGGTTCACATTTATGTAAGACTGGAATTATCAGTTAAAATAAAGACGGAGGGGGAAGGAAAAACAAAAACCAGCACCAGTTTGGGTTCTACCCCGCAAACATTCAAAGATATTTTTTGTCTATACTAACAGATTTCAGGGAGGATGCAGGGTTGTCATTACAATTTAATCCTTACGTTGAATAACTGGAGAGCTATCACTAGGAACCATCTCCACCAGCTGCAACCTTTTAATGTTTTTATTACTTGCCCTTCAAATCTTAACAATTTGAAAAATGCAGATGTGTGACAAATAATATTTTCCATATTTCAGGTTAATATACAGGAGTGTTTATAATTCATTTCACTGTAACCTAATGCACTCTCAGGAAAATCAGTATGGTGCAAGAGCTAACACAGGTACTGTATTATGAGCACACTATGAAACTAAGCTTGACTTTTCATCTGAGGAACTTCATACACACAGAAGACAAATGTAAACCATCTGCATTGTACCTGTATTGTTTGTGAACTTTCTTGTAAGGAAATCCTGCTGTAATTTGGCTGTTTAAAACTTTTCTGTCTATCCTAAAAAGTGGCAGTTGTACCTGTGCCCACTTTCCGTTATGGTTTGATTATCTGTCAAAGGCATCAAGGTAATTTCTGTTCTAAGGAAACCAACAGTAGGGATAGTGCCAGTATTCAGTGAACACAAGCAATTCTTTTAGAGGCAGGAACCATTTTTCATCTCTCTATACCACTGCAGGGACATTTTTCAAAACATGCACCAGTGAGATAACACGTTTAGCCTGGGTACAGAAAGAGAGGAAATTGTGCTCTTGTGCTCATTCATTGTTCCCAAAAGTCATAAAGACACAATACAGCTTTAGGAAAAAGGCTAAACTTTGTATCTCTGGTAGGGCTAGATCATAAGAATTAGTCTGGTAGTCAAAAAATCTGTCTGGCTTGGTAATTCAATAGTGTTCTATAACTAGTATTTTTACTGATAAAGGAAGCAAAAAGTGTTATTAAGAGGTAAATTGTAACAAGGCATTAATAGCAATGCAGGTTCCAATTTACAGATTAATTGGCCCAAAGTGTAGGAAATCATGACTTGGAACACAGGGATGAACTGGCCTGCAAATGGACAAATAGGTCTTCTGCCTCTGATTGTGCTATAGCATGTGGAAGGTTATATTCTGTGCTGATTGGTATATATTCAAAGAAAGTATGGGGGGGGGGGGGAATATATATATATATATCAATCAGAGTTTGAAAAACTCTACTAGCCTAAATCCAAAAGTGAAGAGAAGAAAAGATGGACAGCCACTCCTCTTCTTCTAGATGTAGTATGATACATTTTCTCAGTGCTGGCACTGCAACAGCACATGCACAGTTGTCTTTTTTTTTTTTTAATTTATTTTAAATTTAATATATTTGATTAACAAGATGCTCCATAAATCATCACATTTCATCTACCACTAACCACCAAAGTTAGGAGATTTGCTTATTTTTATGCCTACCCACAAACAGTTACAGTGGGCTTATAACTGGACCTCCATGCTTTCAATATTAATATTCCAGTATCTGTCAAGTGTCTGTTCTTTGGGTTACACGTAAAGATGACTGCTTTGTACTACTGAAATAGATACTTTTGGGAGGAAGAATGAACATCATATTAAAAAGAAAAAAAAAAAAAATAGAGTAGCTACTGGATGCCCTGACATTAAAAGGAGCACACAGTTGCTGTCAGAGTGTTTTTACGAAAAATAAAACTTTATGTTTTAAAACTACTTGAAGAAATTAAGGTGGTTTTAGAGCTTAAATTCTAGGCCCTTTTACCAGCCATTCTGGTTTTCATGGCTGCCTCATGGATATTACCAGCCGATACATCAATAGTCTATTTTACTGAAATTCACTGGAGGTATCCTGTTCTTAAAATACCATATGAAAAGGAACCACTGGAAAGGAAATCAATGCATAAAACCTGGTATTTAACGAAACAAATATATACATCTGAGATTCTCCCACTACAACAATATGACTTACTTTAGGTGTCAGCACCATCTTAGTACCATAAAGTTTTAGTACCATACCATTCTTGCTGAAATCCTTCTATACACACAAAAATAACCCTATCAACAACATACACTAACTTTTATGGAATGAGGAGAAGCACCAGGAAGTAACAGCAACTGCTAAAGACAGTAATAATCTTTCAGCCTGGTTCTCAAGAGCATTGGAAAGTAAAAATAACACTACAGCATTACTCACAACTTTTGTGACATTTATTCAACCAGTGTAATCCTAACACAATTATATCTTGTGCTCGATGCAGTGCAGGATGTTATATCCCTGTCATGCAACCTAGGTTGGTAATCTCAATGAAAGTTATGGCAGTGAAAAGAAAGATACTTAAAAGGATGAACAACTGTGTAGGCACTCTGCACGCTGCAAATTTCCTAGGGTATCTGAAGTTACTGCCATATTAGGGATTGGTATCATCCAGAGACATTTGCAGATCTATTGGGAGAATTTTTCTTCCGAGATGTCCTTTTAGACTGCCTTTTAAAAGCACTGGTGAAGCCCATCTCATGCATTAACTGAAGAAAAAACAGCCTTTCACTGCTTCCCTGCCGTTGTTCTCTGGCACCTGAAACAGGGAACAAATAACTACCCTCTCCATGTTACATAGCTGCTTGGCTCCAGCTGCAGTTAAGTTTGTTCAGGTATGGACAAACTGCTTCAGCTTTCTTCCCCCAACAAGCTAGCTGACAGACAAAGCTCTGGTTAAGTGAAATATTCACTTTGTTGCAAAGAAACTGAATATAAAAAATAGCTGAAGTGTCCTCAGTGTTTGCACATGTTGCAGCATTGCACATAAACATTTCTGCAAAGAGTTGGCAAACGCTCCATCTATTCACGCCCAGAACACTCTTTGTGGGCTACACTCCTCACAGAGCAGAATGAAAACTCCAACATGCACCAGCAAAACAGCAGCAACAGAATATCTTAGTAAAATGAAAACACTTCACAGTGTGGCAGATGTACCTTATGTCAGCTATTGCATTTAGAAGACCAAAAAGAACTCTTTGTAGACTTGGCTATAACAGCAGACATAACTTTATCTGCTCATGTAGACCGATAACATCTTTTTGGTTTATCGCATTTTTTTCCTATCAGCAACTTGCATCAACTTCAGTGATACCTGCCTGATGAATACTGCTGTGACTTATTTTGCATCAGGAACAATCTTTTAAGATGTGGATCCCATTCATCTTGCTGGACTAATTTTGAAAATAAAATAGTTTATAGGGCACTGTCACTTCTTATCTAGCCAGACATGTACTTCAGAAGTGTGAGATTTGGGGTTTTGTTTTGTTTTTAAAAGGCATCTTCCCCAAAGTATAAAAAAGACAAGAAAAATGATGGTACTCAAAATGTTGCTAAAGCACCCTTAAATATGCAGAGCTACTGCGTATTACAACTGCATGATAAACATAATTATAATGAAGATGTTTTAGGCAAATCCTAAGGACTAAGTAGACTTGCAGCCTTGCTCCATGACTGAATGCTGCACCTCACTGTATTTTCCCCCTTGCTTGTTATAAAACAAGAAATGAATACCTACACAGCAGAATTTCTGAGCAAAGGCAAAAACACAGTACACAGATGTCACTGCAGTCAAAAAATATTCTTAAATATTCAGAATATACTCTGCTCCTGAACAGATTGAGCAGACCTGACCAGAACTACTCACATTCCCTATCATCACAAAGAGAAACAACGTATCCTGAAATAACACACATTTGGACACAGACAACTCAACTTGAACTAACTTCTTTTGCTGGCAACACACAATTTTATATAGTATTTCCCTGGTAAATAGATTAAGCAATTTAATGGTGAGAATTTAAATTTTTTTTAACTGCTAACTAACTGTATAGCACATTGTGCTGAAAAGCTTAAATGGAATACCTTACATATAAATGACAGAGCGAATAATTGCTTTTGTACTTTTGAGTGAAAACACATTCCATAAAGATGATTCATTTCAAATATTATTTATTTCTTAATATATCAAGTAACCTTGAGTATGGGAAACTTATGCAGTAAGGACTTCTTCCCTGAATTAAGCTGTGCCTTAAGTGATGTATAATGCCAGAAGAAAGAAGGAATTGTACAGGTAAATTGTGCAATGATAAACACTTGTCATGGCCAAATACTGTGCCAGTGATTCTGTACGGCTGGTCCCTTCTCTAAAACTGTTTTGAATCTTGCTTAGCTCTCAGTGAAAGGAGTCAGCCTTCTTACGCAGAGAAAATAAGAGAAAGGACCAAGTTTCTTTTTTCCCAAATAAAATAGTAACCAACACGGTGACTGGCCAAAAACAAGGAACCACATAGATTGGCACTTCTCCTAAGAGGACAGTAAGGACACATCTGCATTTGTGCTTTAGCTTGGATCAGAAATGTGCTTTTGAAGCAAATCTCCAATTGTCCCTGCTTGCTTGTTCTCCAGTTCACATCCTAGAGAAGCCTCTCAAGAACATGGACTGACTTCCTGTCAGGTCAAACGAATGTAACAAACTCCAGCCACTAATGGGCTTCAGCCCATGGCAGCAGACTAGAGCTAGTCCAAAGTGAAAAAAGAAAACCCCAAACTCAGTGACTCTGACACATGCAGTGTAGATACCGTGCCCTCAGCATGTTTTTCACTTTACAGAGCCACTCTTGTTTCTGTGTACTACTTGCTAATGTAGCCTATATATGCACAGAGTAGATGTATAAACTAGCATGAGGTGTCTAGCTAAACCATACAAGCTAGAAGGCATTTTAAAATGTGTGTATACCACAAGAGATTCAGGCTTTGTATTTTGTGTAAGTTTCAATTTCTAGGAAGCTAAACACATGTCTTGCTAAACAAATATGCTGAATATTAATCTCTTCATTTAATTTACAGTTTCTTGAAATATTTTAAGTGTACAGCATATTGATGTATAATATATTAAAAAATAGGGTACCATGCATATTATTGAACATTTACACATTCAGAGACAATGTATGGACCCATCCTAGACAGTAATTTTATTATTTTGAATGTTGTAGTACAGATTTTACTATTTGATTGTCTGCAGCTGACCTCCAGAATTCAATTAATTCTGCTCCTTCCTTCTGCCCTGCAGTAAAAACCTCCCAGTCAAAACAAACTTGTCTTGTTTGTCTTCAGTTTGATCACAGGGTAGTCTGTAAAAAGCTAGTTACAAAGAAAAGTGTATTCCTCCAGATTTAAACCCATTTTGTCTGACAACTATGAAGGAAGATTATCTCTTTATGCACTCATTATTTTGATGACTCCTGCACCTTCTTAGCCTGGAACTGGAAACTCTTGGAGAAAGAATATTGGCCTAGAAACAGCACTTGTCTGATTTGAGGGTCCCAAGTTATATTTGGCCATATTTACTAAGATTAGATTAATGTTAAAATGAACATTCCAGAATGGATGATGAGAAAAGTGGTTTACCTATTCCTACAGTGAAAGCCAATTTAGTTTATCTTGACCAACAGCAGTTTATGTTTTGTCCTTATTGAAAAAAGTTTTTACATTGAATAGTTAGTAGTGTGCACAATATATATAAATTGTTTCCTTAACATAACTAGAGTACTTAGATTACATTTGGAAACTACTGGTAAATCACTGTTAGTAAATTGAAATAAAACAAAAAAAATCCATGCTTTGTTTCCATTACTGTAAGCGCTAATAAGATGTAAAAGTAGCAATACATGTCTTTCACACATACTTTTACCTGTATGAAAAACCGTCTCCTCAAGTATCACGACAACTTGGACTTCAGGCTACCCTTTACCTCACAAATAGCTGAGATAGAAAAAAGAAAAATCTTATCTGGCTGTGGTTTAATAAACAACTTATAGCTCCGTATCAAAAATGTAATTTTGGACTTGTAGGTTACTTCAAAGACAGCGGGACTTTGACAATACCAAAATTGGTAGCACTATAGTCAGCATCAATGTGGATCATATGGTTCTTCCCGTATGAACCATGAGATTCCACATGATCCTCTGTTCCCCTCAGCAATACTCAGATCATGGTATAATGCCGGTCTGTCTTCAATCTTTCTTCTCATTGACCTCCCTCTCTCTAACTGCTGCCTTATCTGTCTCCCTGCCTCTTCCCTTGCGCTATCACCAACTCTTCACCACCCCTTGTGAGCTTCAGAAATGCTACCTAGGGTGTACGATACCAAAATTCATGAATTTACCTTCTACTTCACTTCATATGCTAGCTTCTCTAGAAAAGCATGCTTCACTCTTCGGAAAACACTGGTCTAAAATACCCTTGTCTACTACAGTTTTCTGCAGTGAACTAAAGGATAGTTATTATAGGTGTTAGAACCTGCATGACCCTTGTGTCTCTGGGCCAGTTTATGAAAGCTACTCTGTAGCCACAAATAAAACTTACATAGTACATTGATCCTGTTTCTCATTTGAAGGATCCCTCTATTCCTTTTCATTTCAGGGAGAAACCTCAAACACAGCACTGAACAGTGTTACACAATAACAAAAGCCTTTGGATTATTTGAGGTCAGCTAATTGATTAGACAATTCATACAATGATAATTTTTGCACAACAAGTAATGATTAAATGAAAGTCAAAAAGCTAGAGACACCAGAGAGCATTTGAAAATATCGTAGTTTTTGTCATAGAGGGCAAAATAAGGCAAAGACATTTAAGTTCTCTGACTAGTTGTGCTGTATATCAGGGAAAGTGGGCACCCAGATTTGCAGAAAGACTGAACTGCTTAGTATTTTTGTTTGGAGAAAAATAAGTTCGTTCCCCTACAGTCATCCTCTTTTGCATGCCAAGACTCTAACGAGCCCATGCACTTAGACTTACCACATTAATTACATTCTCACGCCCTAAAGGCAACGTTGTCTGAAGCTGTTCATTTTTCGGTCATTTCATAAACCTTCAGAGACTGCAGTTTTCCAAATGGATTTAAAGACTTCAATATTAAAGTTACTTAAATAATAACTAATCCACCAGGCCTTAGTTTTAAAAATGGGGAAATAAACGTTGCTAAGCAAGAATTGATAGCACATAATTCTTGCTGTACACTGTCCAGGCAATACTTCACAGATTAGTTATGTCTGATCTTCTACACTAGGGAGAACTTTTGTCCTCAAGAGCCTAATACTAGAAATGGCATCTCATGATCCAAGGTTTTTTGTTTTGTTTAAATTTGTCTTATGTTTAAAATTTGATATTTGAAATTAAGAGGAATCTGTAAGGCAAAAGGCCCAGCTTGATTAACATACTTCATAATTGCAGGAAATGTTTTTCGACCCTTAGTTGACTCAAAATTTTTTCTCATGATTTTTTAGCAGCATGATCTACTTCCCTAATGAATCATTCAGAATGAATGAGAAAAGATCTGTGTACTTGGAAATAGCAACAGAATCTCGCAATCATTTTGAAATCCTCCATATATTAAATAGCTTTATATTTTCAAAACAAGCTCCAGATGTGTAAAACAACGATACTTGATTTGTGATAGGCCTAAAAGATCATTTGCGTCTTTCTTTTGGCCTTGCAGCACTTCAGTTTGCTGTCATGTTGCTCTAATTCTTCTAGTCGAAAGGAGACACATAGGGAAATGTTCTCATCATCTCATCTTTGGCATTTCACTTACATGAGTAGTAGTGCAGCCTCCTAGACAGTCAGTGAAACCTCCAGAGTGCAGTTCAGAATGTGTAAATTAGATGCTAAATGTCAGAATGTATGAAGACCCTCTTAAAGAAGCATCTTGAGAAGTCATCCCAACAAAGCACAGGCTTCAAAATGAAATCAGACGACTCAGATTTGAGCAGAAAACACATAAAATGTTCAACACATCCTCAGTAATGCAGATAAAAATAACACTACCCAAAATTCTTTCCCCTGCCCACAACTTAGTAGATCATGAGTCAACTGCAGATCTCATAATACATCACATTGTTTCACAGTCACAGTGGACTTAACATTTAATTTATTAATTTAAAAGTCCCATTTTTTTTTCATATGCATTATGTAGTTAACTAGTATGACAGCTCTTATTTAGCAGCAGCTAACAAATGTACTCAGCTGCTCTTGATGGGGAATATTCTTTTAGGCGGACTCAGTATCAGGGAGGATCCATAGTTCTAATGCTACCACACCCAGCTAGGGTCACCATGTAGGAGAAAAATTAATAGAAAAGGTCAAATTGTTTAACAGCATTATGAAGTAACATTGTTAGAGTCAGGAAGAAATCTTGTGATTATTTATCAACACCATCAGCTGTAGAACAAAAGGTTGAACATGAACCAGGCAAAAAAGCTTTACTCATTAAAAAGGGGACTCATTTACTCATTTAAAAAGTAGTTCTAAAGGAAAGTCAGAAAAGGTAATCAACAAAAGATTTGCCAAACTGATTTTAAACATCACAAAAAAAGCACAGTATTGCACTGTATTCCATATGAAGATGAATGCAAATATTTCAGACCAGAAGATCAGATTGGAATGTGTATAGCAAGATTAGTTTTATTCACATAGGTTAAATGTGAGGATGTCTACATTGCTAAGACTGAAAAGATTCAGATCAATGTAAATAACTTCCTTGTACTTTGTGTTCTTTAAACAATCAGCAAAAGAGTTAAATTAAAATGTTAAACAATGCTTTTCAGCACAGAAATACATATGTTGCAAGTATAAATGCTGAAAGAGTCTTTCTATGCACCAGGAGCAAATCTGTTATTTACTTTTCCCAAGTTCAACCTGTTTTATTTCCATAAGATGCCCCCAAATCTTTTTATAATTATTTCCATTGCATATAAACATAGTCTCCTGGTATTAGTAAATTAGCTTGGCTAAATATAGCAAGGAGCACTCATGTTTTATGGGGCATTTTCTTTGGTATGCAGCTAATATAAATAAAATGAGCAGAGAGAAGTTGGCAGTGTTCCACTGACATTACATCACTTTTCCTTAATAGGAAACCTCTCTGCAACTTAACATCTTGCTTTAAACACTCAGAAGTGTCTACAAAGTCTTCAGTAAGGATCATCATATAAGGCCAGTAGTTAGCTGCAAAGGACTAGAACATAGATCTGGAGCTCACGGTACAACATTGAAAAGAGAACGTCTAATGAAAACCACCTTTAAATTAACACCAGCTGCAGAGCAAGAGAGTTGCATAATCTCTAACAAAAGACACATGTAAGGCGTACATAATTCCAGTAAAAAGCAAGGGATGAAGTTCTAATTACTACGACTTTACTTCAGTAGACTCGGGATTTCCTCTAGAAACCTTAGAAAGCGACAAATTAAAAAGAGAGGCCTAATCCACCGGTCAAAAGCAGGACAGACACACAAGCATCTACCATAGTTTTATTTGCTGCTTATTCTTTGTGGTCCTGAAAAAGACAAACCCTCTATTTTTTGGTAGCATCAGGACTGTCCCTCATCTCTAGTATGACATTATTTTGAAGAAATTAGTTAACTATTGTAAAATATTATATGATATTCATTTACTAAGAGCCAGATGTTGCCACCCAGATATATGTTGAGCTTTTCACCATAAACAATAGGACTCCTTGATTGTACACAATAAAAACAAACTAAATGTACAGCAAAACCTACAAGGTTTTTCTGAGAAAAAGATAGTCCTTGCACTCAATTTTTTGCATCCATTACTGAGATTGCTAGACTTTATTGTTTGTGTCATATCTTGACAGACGAAAAGCAATCAACATAGTACATGAAGAATAAAAGTGCCAGAGAAATTTCTGTTCATGCTGTAATTAATGTAAACATAAATTCCAGTTATTGCATTTCTAATGTGCAATTGCTGAGCAATAATCCAACTCCTGCTTCAAGTCTGCATGCAGTATTTGCTGGCATGGAATTTTATGGAGAGCATAATTTATTTAGGCACTGTCACACACACACACAAACACAAAAATGTATTTACCCCAGCACAAAAAGCCAGGGTAGGTCATTTCATCCTCTGCTTTTTCCAAAAAAGTTTGAGAGGTTCACTGAGTGGTTCCTACTGCTTTTAGCTGCAGCTGTGCAACATACAATCTTTGAAAATTTACAGTAAATGTTGCCATGTTTACATCAGTGGCTCTCAGGAAAGAAAATGCTAATCAAGTAAAGATATGCAGCAAATAAATGTAAGACGGAGTACACTGAATACCACTGTGAATGCTGTCTCACGTGGTCTTACGATACCATGGATTCTCTGTCCCCCTCACTCAGTAAGACATCCCCAAATACTTCTGTGTGCCCTTCCCTGCTCTTTCACATCCAGTTGTGATGCCACAATAGTTTAGGACCCTTACAGCAGAAGGGGAAAGTGAGTTAAAAGCTGAAAGTAACCCTAGAATTTCAGTGGATTGGTGGTTTTGTTCATTGGTTGGTTTTGTGGTTTTGTTTTGGGGCCTTGGGGTGGTTTTTTTGGTTTTTGTTAAACTTGGATCTGTTCACTGCTTCAGATTAAAGAGCAGCCACCCAAAGGGTTCCGCAGGTGCAACAGAAGGGTGGCACTTGTCCAGGAACAAGCACCTGAAAGCTGGACCTTCCATGGCTCACACTGCCAGCAAGGAAGTCTCTTCCAAGGTAAAGTTTGTGAAGCCATACCTTTAGTTTGTAATCGTGAAGGATAAGAGAGAACTTCGATATCCACTTTACTTCTGAATGGCAGCGTACGAACAAGATCTTTATGTTTTAATTCACATATACATTTTTAATTCAACTGTCCTAAAATTAATGAAGTCTTTAATGGAAGTAAAGCCCAAGTTTAGGTTACAGCAGAGAAAAGTGATTTTAAACTGGTTAGCGTGCACAATGAACAACTGGAGTAAATTTCACCTCCATCGCTGGAACTATCTAAAGATTTCAAATGGAGGGTATTTGTGCAACATTAACACACTCTCTCCAAGTACACAGTACAGGCCTTCATTTTACTAAAAATGTAGCTTATGACTTGATTGCCTGAATGACAAAGGTATAAATAACAATATTCACTTGACCAGTTTCATATTTGTGTACTTTTGGTGATCAGTGAATTTGCTACTTATTAAATAATTAGGTTTTCTTTATTCTATAACTATATGCAGAATTATTAGCATCAGACAATGATCATTTTCTAAAATATCATTTTAGCAGTGGTTTCAATTAATGCCTAGTTTTCAGAAAAGCTCAGAGAGAGGAATTAAGGTAGACTCAAAACATGATTTTAAATAATATGGCAGCTACATTTATCTAACATTAATCAAGTCTTAGTTACAATAAAACTTCACCAAAATCTGCTGCTTGGATGACACAATTCCTGGTAAATAAGTTATAATTCTCCGTTAAGTTTCAACTATTGTACTGTGTTGCACTGTCATTTTGGAAACAGAGAGAACATCTGCTAAAATGAGCTGTAATGGAAAAAATTCAACTGCGAGTCTCCCTCACTCATCCATCCTAGCACTATTATTATGCAAGTTAGCCTACTATATATAGCAGCCACAAGAGGAACTGATATGCTAGCTGGGCATGTATGTGTTGAATCTATCATCTTTTTGTTTTATCACAGAAAAAACAAGCTGCAACAGCTTTCCAAATTTGTGTAAATGAATTCAGGAATTCAAACCAGTAGCAAATTTGTTCAGGCACACAGATATTCCACTGAAACTAATGGGAGCAGTGGTAATTAGTAGCTCTGAAAATCAGGCAACTTTTGTACAAATTTCACTTCATTCAAACAAATTTGAAAATTTACATTTAAAAATTCATCCATGTATTACAATGGTTTGTTTCAAATTTTAGTTTGTCCTTTAGGAGTAATTTTTTAAGGTGAATTAAGTATCTCAGTAATTTGCCTTTACTTAAATGGCACAGAAATACTTGGAGATGCAAAGGTTTCATACCCAGGTCCCCAGTTAAGTCCAATCAGTAGTGACAGAAATGGAAAACATCTGATTGGCATTTGGCAGTGTGATTGAAATGAGTCAATCTCCACTCTCTTCCCAGAAAATTTGTCACAAAGTCTAAATATACTACCTTTCATGTCAACCTTTATTAGCAGATTTAAGCAGTGAAAACACAGAAATTTCTCTTTCATGCCTGGAAGATGTCCCTATACATAAAGGCGTGTGGGAAATTTTTTGTGGATGTTAACTCCGTGTCCCTGGTGTCACACTAGAGTTTTTTCCAAGTTTTAATTAAATATTCAGATCACAGGGAACACTTATCATGGCATACAAATCCACATAATTTTGATAACAGGGATGAATGTCATCATCTGCTTCAAAAATTGGAATAGAAAAACTTTCCTATTAAGGGGTATGGCAGAATTTCTCAGGAGCTCAGGAGAACTTCTTTTGCTAAATGACCATGGAAAAGGCAATAATATGCAACTTGCAAAGATCCACGCGTGTTTATAATCGTTCCAATTTCAGGTACTATTAACATATTTTAGCAGCTGTTATGGTCTACACTGTCTAAACTTGCTTTGTTTCTGCTACTTAATGATTTGACTGCCTGAGCTACAGAAAAGCTCCAAAGATACCAACTCTTCCCAGTAGAGAACTGTAGAAAAATTAATAATTTTAAATTAAAATATGAATTCTGCATTGCAAAACTAGCGTAAGAAGACTGCAAGCCAAAATAAATTAAGTCTTGAGAAAGCTCACACAATGAAGCCTCAGAAGAAACTGTACCACCATCAGGTGAATAATAGTTTAAAATGTCTAGAAATATTATATAAATCAGAAGGTACCTCCTTCAATACCAGCTAAGTATCACTTAGTTAACTGTGGCTTAACAACCACTTGTACTAATTTTCTGCAGTAGTTTTAGCTTACAGTACTACAGGCTAGAAATGTTGCTTTTCCCTCTGTTTTGGACTAGGAAACTATAGATGAAGGAATCAGTTGGGCTGGTTTATAGGCAGAATTATACCAGAATAGATACTCCTACCACAACAGGTACTCCAAACTACTTACATGTACACACTTATTCTGGAACAGAAACAACCAAGTTTAGAGCTAATGAGATATAACTAAACAAACTCGACACTTCCTAGAGACTTTTATAACTTCATGTTATTCCCAGACATAGCCTGACTTGATGTAGCCTGAATATGATGTACAACCCTAGTATTTCTGATCGCTTACGTATCCTTCAGTTTTTAGGCCAGTGTGTAAATTCATCGACAACAGTAAACGTAATCCTAATTTTACTGCGGAACAAAAACACAAGCATGCCACAGATAAATCTCAAAAGTTAACACCTCAATGAGAATTTTATTAAAACACTGGACAATATATACTATTATCACAGCAAAACTGCTAATATTTTCTGAAAAAGGCACTGAAATGGTTCCATTAAACCAAAAGCATGAGAGTTTAGTTTAAACACATGCCCTTGTCCCCACAACATGCCAATCTGCACATCAATGTGCAATATTCATATGACAGGACTCTGTACAATGCAAGACCTGATAACAGGTAACAAGAACATTAGGCACAATCAGCAATTTACAGGACAACCAATTAATTTAGACCTGAATGTACACATCCAAAAGCATCCAAGGAAAACTCTGAAACATTGAACTGCTTCTCAGACCAGTTAGGGAAATACATTTTTCATATGTCCCACATCTTCCAAAAAGCCCTTTCACCACCTCTTTCCTGTCCTTTATGCAGCATGCTGCAGCTACCGCTACAAACTGTGAAACACATATGAAAGCTTAAATTATTCTACAGATTTCACCAGTAGTCACTGGTTTTAGCAAACCCTAAATTTTCCAAAACAAAGAGCAATTAACTAAGAAACTAATCATACTGGTAGCTTCCTTCCTTTTTAAGTGACTCTTGTCAAAGACATTTTCAATTTCATGCAAAACAGTGGACAACCTATAACAAAACCCTTGAGGAATCTGTGGTAATTAAATAGAGGAAGCATTTGAGAATAATCTCAACAACCAACCACAAAGATTAACATAAGTAGCTCAGGAAACTTGCAGCAGATTTCTGTGATTCTTCCTCTGTCACAAATACCATCAATGATGACAAAGAGACAACTTCCCTAACTCAAAAGCACATTAAGTATTATTTAATTATGGCTTTGTGAAGAATTCAGTCTCTCGGACAAGCAGCTTCTGCCCTATATCACTCTCTATATGAGGCCCTGGCATTTTTTAAACATTTCCATTAATTAAAAAGGTACTATTCACATTATTTACAAATGTCTCCCAAACATCCTAGTTTCACTCTAATTAGTCAATCCTCTCTTACTCTGCATAACCAACTTTGCTCTGCCAGTACTGGAAATTCTGGCAGACATACCAAACCTTTTTGGAAAAAGGGAGGGTACTTAGTAAAAATATTAGGCATCCCAGAGCTTTGTCTGTTCATACAAATTCACTCAACCCCCCCAAACTTTCATCTACTACAGATCAGCTTCCTGTTTAAATACATTCCAATTCCATTCTGCTCTGCTCTTTATCAATAAGCATGTTACTTCAAATATTAGCATTGCAAACAGTTCCTCCAATTCAGTACTCATACAAGAATTCACTCAGTAAACAGGGCCTGTCTTTTGCATTTGTAGGCATTACTGCTTAAAGCACAAACATCTCTCTTCTTAATCCAAAAAAGGACGTAATGTGAGCGCTGTGTTTTAGCTGCAAACCGATAATTAGTCTCAGTGGCTGATGGAGCTCTTTTGTAATTCATTATAATTAACTGTCCCTAGGTCACTCCTCTTTTCTAGTTACAATCTACCACCAAAAAAGTCTAAAGTTTGTACCCAACAGGAATGTTAACCTTACAAAGTTACAGAAGTACTACAAAACAGTCTTCAAAGAGCTTTCAAAGTGAGGATGAAATAGCCTTGCCTGGCAGTTTGTAGGAGGAGCAGACTGCAGTCAGAAGACGATCAAACCAGAAGTATTTTATTGCCTTTTAGTAAAACAACATGCTAAATCTAGCATTAAAAATATCAATACTTTTTCTGAACCAAACATTTCACCACACAAAGAGCCATGCCCATAGATAACAATCAGATTCTTGTAAGAAGTGTAGGAATAGCTTGCTTCATCTCAAGACATGCATGGCAAAAGAACCTGAAACTAATTTATAATTATAACATTGGTGCTCACATGTTCATGCCCTGATTTATTACTGCAGTCTGTAACAAACAGAGCATCCCCTACTTGTGTGTGTGTTTCTGGGGTCTAAATTTCTTGATACTTCTGCAAACCTGCAGAATCCCTGCGACTATTTGTTTGTGATAGGAAAAATTCCAGTGAAGTATCATAGACCAGCTGGATACGCTGAAGCTTAGACAGGCAATCGCAAACCCCTGCTCCTTTAAGACAACAGCTCATGCTCCAGAAAGCACTGCTTCCCTCCTTAAAAGATTCCTCAGAGTTGAAATCAGGTCCTTGATCTTGGGCGAACTGCAATGCATGTGGTCGGCACTGAGCTTCACCATCCTGGGAATGGTTCCACCATACACTGGTCCACGTACCACAGGCCGTGCCTTTGACATCAAGACTAGACTACTGCAATATGTTCCAGCTAGGGCTGCAGAGAAGGCTCATGTGTTGCTTGCAGCTGGTTGCTGATGGCAGCCATAGAATTGGTGGGAGAGCAAGGGAAACATGGCAGAGAGATCCTGATTTCTGAGTCTTCTGCTCATTTTTCTGGGTATTTCATACGATTCAGATGTCATTATTAACATTAATTGGCTCTTTATACATATCCATTAGCATGACCACTAAATTTTGAAGGGATGGGGACACAGGAACCTAGAGTTTTAGAATCATTTGTATAATTTTTATTTCTAAAATCTCAGAAACACTTAGAGACGCTGTGTTTTATGGGACAGAGACAACCATAGAATTAACCTCAGAGTCAACAGTTGAAAGCTCATTCTTTGTTTGAGAAAATGTTGACGTATCATTTTGGTTTTATGTTAATAGGCACTCTTTTTTTCTCTCCATCTATGTGGACAAATACACACACAACCCTCATCTAATTCAGTTGCATATATATGAAAGCAGCTTCTAATGTGTTGGTTTTTTTTTTCCTGAAAGCTCTGTGTCCTATGAGCACAAATGTTCCTGAAATACAGCTGATATTAAAATTTTTTCTTCTTTTTTTTAAAAAAGAAAGAAGAGGTTTAGAGGGTATTTTAATACAAAGCAGAAAATGGAAGCAATCATTTTCCAGAAATTCCTGATGAACAACTTAAGAAAATGTTAAACAGTTAATAACCTCAAAATCTCTAGCAGAAACTCCAAAAGCCACTAAAGATAAAAGAATGGAAACCACATGTAACATCCTAGAGACTCATAAGACAATATAATGTACTTTCAATATAGTTTGGACTTCCGTAGTCTCACTTTATAAATTGGATTTCGTATGTCTACAGAAACTGATAGAAGAGGTGTGTCTCTTTTTTACGTTACATATAGGTCTCCAGATTTTTATAAAGATAGAAAAACTATGAGGATTTATAGGAAGTCAAGACTCCCTCCCTAGAACACAGCCAAACAGTATGGCAAACTATTTACTCCCTGAAAAAATAGGCTACAAACGTTATAAGTGAGAGAATAAACGTGTGATTTGGCGAGGACATTGAACCTAGCCATGTGAGAATTATCATGGATATATGAAAACTATCAGGTAGCTTTAGAAACAGAAAAACAGTAGAATTTGGCCATGTCAGATGAGAAAATGTCTGTTGTGGAAAAGAAAACACAAAAGTCTCTTGACTGCTCACTGAAAAGAATCCGCAGTTTATAGAGCAAAATACACAGTCTGGTGGCTTGTTAGTTGAGTAATACTGATGAAAACACTTCTGAAGCCCAGGCACTCTTTTCATGAACATGTCTGAAAGACATTTGTAGCTATGTACCAACACCGCTGTCAGTGTGGATTTCAATACACCCTTTAAATTTTCTTTATGTAATTCTGGTTTTAGGTGCCTTGGATTTGCACAGAAGTAAATGGCATCACCTTGCAACAGACTCACCATCAGTAACGCCATACCAAGTTCATTCATGCTTTCCTTTAATTCCCTAAAATTAGGGAATTAACAGATCACACACAAAAACAGAGTGCATGAAAATACCCCATCCACAAAATATTATGACCACCTCTGGGGTTTTCAAATCCTCACTTGTACTAAAAAATTCACTAGATCTTTGGTCACCGCAAAATAGAGCCATAAATCAGGGTGCCCTCCCGAAACCTTCAAACACTGAAAAGAAAGGCTTTATATTTCAGAGCCAAAATAAGTACAGTGAGGTGGGCTGGAAGAAATACAGCACAACCGGGTTTCTGCACAAGGAAACTCTCCTTTCATTTGTGCAAAACTTTCTATGTTGCCTTGGTGAATCTGCTCCGCTAGTCAAAGTTGGCTATTAAAATTGTTCTGCACTTTAATAGCTGCTTTAAACAAATCATCCCCATTATTCAGATAGGGATTTTTACTTATGCTCTGTATGGACACACACACACATGTGTATATTCACACATTGTTAGATACGTCTGCACACAGAAACAGACTTGCATTATCTCCTCTCATTAAAAAAATCCGCATTATCTGTTCTTTGAAGTCAGAAACATACATTTTACACACATCTGCACGTACATACATACACGGTCTTTGAAACAGAACTGAAAGAAACAATTCTGTTTCTAGTGACTACTTTCATACTGTGATTCAGTCTATTCGGAAGAATGAATTCAGCCATGGAGTAAAAATTTAAAAAGATGACAAAATCCAACTACAGAAATAACATAATGATCCTTTTTTAAGGATAAGTCTTCCAAGTTGTGAGTAAGGTGCAAAAATGGGTAGGAGCAAGCCCAGCTTAAAGCTTGGCCTAAAACCAGCAGGTTGGGTCTCCTGAGAAAAGTCGCTATAACACATGCAGGTCTTGATTTAAACCAGATTTCTGTGTTCAGTGTGGCTGGAGAACTGGGGTCATACTTTTTAAATGATTCTGTAGCAGAAGCAGCACAAAAAAAAAATCAAAATATTCCATACTCTTTTTCTATTCACTAGAGCCCAGGCAGGAACTCCTAATGAAGTTTCTCCAGCTCACCAGATACTGCCTGCATGCATTTCTTGCTCTCTGAAGTGGATTCTTCATCATAGGAGAGGAATTCTTTCTAAATTGCAATTTAAAAATTAAATCCAGCTGACTAAATCTTTATCTAAATTAAATGCTTTTAAAGCAAAGTTTGTTATTTGCTTGTAAATGCAAAGATTAAAACAGTCCCGCCCGAGATCGTAAAAGCAAGGAGTTAAATACTGATGTTGTAAACTTATATGTAAACATATTCCCTATGTTCTCCCATTATTTACATGCACACCTCAGTTACTGTGTTGCTTTAATGGGTACAGTAGCATACAAGACAAGAATATCACTCTTCACTCTGAATTTGATGGAGTTAGTTGGTTGGTATAAACGTTAACATTGCTAAAACAGATTTTTGTGTGTTAATCTATTTTTACATTTTAGCCTGGAAAGAAAAACGTAACCATGTTGCCAATGAAAACCAAAAAATCTTTTCCTGTACATTTCTGCTGGCTGACACATCATGTCTGCAAATAATCGTCTTTCTCTAGAAAACCTTCACTTTACACAAACCCAAAAGGACAAATGAGACATGTGCCATCTTATGAACATTTACCAAAACTTGGATACTTCGTCAATGCAGTATAGCAGCTCCTGATGCACAAACTCAACTCTTCAACTAAATAACTCTTCCACATTTTTAAGGCTGAGATATGAAATCAAGATCACATTGCCACTTTCTGTTTGAAATACTCTATAGTGAACTGTGATATAAGATTGGTTTCTTCAAAAAGAAGAATTAGAAGAATTGTTTTTTAATTCTCCCATGTTTTAGACCAGCACATACAATATAGACCATCTTCTGAAACTAGTAACATTTCAAGGAGGAACTTCAAGAAGAACATTTTTTTGCTGACAAGAAGGAATAAAATTCCCCAGTCTCAAAAGAAAGTACTAGGAAGGACTGGAATGAATTCTGAATAACGGCTACCAAAGGATGGCTTAGGATAATCTAAGTTATTATCATTATTATGAAATCCAAGATTTCATACTCAGATCATCCCTGGAGAGACACGCACACTACGCAAACTAGGGAAAGCAGATTCAGTTCTTTCTTGCCTCATCTCATGCAGGTGCACCAGGCAGAAAAAGGCCCAGCACTAAATTGAGCCCATTGTATTTATTTATTTATATAAAAATAAATGCTGTTTACCTTAAACTCCTTCCCTTTGTGGAAAAGGAAAGCGCTGGGGAGTGCCACACACAATACACTAATTACAATCACTTTCTGCTTCAATAAAGGAAATACAAACTTCCTGCCTTGGCAAGGGCCAATGTCTCAAGCAGGTGGGAGAAGGACCACATTAAGTGTCTAAACAGCAATGCAGAGGAAAAATATTTCCTAAGTTTTCTATTCATGTGTTAATCCAGAAAGTAAACTTCACATATGTAAAAAGAACAGCCTTAATTATTGGTTCTCCTTCTATGATAATTATGATGGCATAGTAAACTTTTTTTTTAATTATATGAATACCAAAATATTAAATGATCTGTAAAGCTCTAGGAAGTTCTGACATTTGTGGTCACAGAAGACTCTCCTCTTCACTTTCTGCAGAATAAGAGGTTAAAATGAGTCTTCTGGGCATACTATAACTTGGTTAGTAATTACTCTGTATGTATTCTTCCTAATTCTTCCAAATGGATGTATTATCACTATGAAATCATTGCTCAGTATTGCTATTACTGAGTGGAAGCTTCACTCCAAAGGGAACTTTATTACTTAATCTAGCACTGAAATCCTATCTGTTAAGACGACGGGAATATTTCCAAGATGGAAGATGATTCATAAATACAAAATTCCATAGGCACATTTTGATTAAAGAATATTCCCAGGACGAAAGATTTCCAGCCAATGATTATGTTCTCAAGAGTATATGGGACTATCAGTTAATTAATATGTTCTACATAACCCTGAAATTTTTATTGGGAAAATAAAATCTTAGGGCCACCAACTCTTCTCAGGTTGGTAAAGGTCCAGTAGATCCCCAAACACTTGAAGACTTCTTTCTTCGAGACTAAACAGCAAATGAAAAGACATATGACAATAACACAAAACATTTCATATGGAAATTATGTAACTAATAGTGCCTATACTTATCTTCATCATTCAGACAGTTTCTCCTCACTGCACCCCATGCACTTCCCTTATCTACACGTTTTCATCTTAGAAACTCAGCTTTTTAAAACCAAAGGTCTTTATCTTCATGTCTTTCAGGTTTAGTGCCTACCACTATTCCTAATCTACAGGAAACGATGCTATACACATAGAGAAAACCTATATACATGACATCACACTGATTGATGCTCTACTCTGCTCCCAGGCACATGGGTCCACATTAATGTTGGCATGAGTAAAATCACAAAGCAGCTACTTTAAGCAGAGCTGGTTGAGAAATTAATTTGCTGTTTGAAGAATACAATAATTTCCCCTCAAATACATGATTTTACAAGTCAGATCAGTTTACTTTGCCCAGCTGAGAACCAGGTAAGTTTAAATAAGGCGAGTCTCTCGTGGATCGTTTTGAAGCAGAGTGATAGAAAGAAATTCTGTACAGGAGAGAAAGAAGGAATTTTCAATGTAAGTGGGCTGACCAGCATCCCACAAGTCACTTCCAGCCAGACCGCTCCCTTTGTCTTCCAATGCCCAAAACCCAACAGCTGAACATTACTCATCAGATTTACCACTGTGTCCTTACAGAAATGGAGGCATGCTGTTCTAACATAGCTAACATAGCTATTAGAAATGGCTGTTGCAGTCATACAGACCACAAAGTGGATGACAAAACTGCAACCCCACTCCTGTTTATGGAGAGGTTAGACTATCATGCCCTCCGCAACTGTCGTATAAGCTCAAAAAATTCTTCAGTGCAGAGCAGAGCACAGTGAGTTGCTTTCTGTTGCTTGGAACAGTAGATCTCAATAATTACTTTACAATAATTGTACCTGTACAAAAACAATAATAACTGTAGACTAACACTTCGCAAAGTTTTATGTGTTGCAATCATCACACAGTCTCTGCAAAGAGAAAGCAGTAGACTCAGGCTAGTCAAAAATAATAGGCCCACAGTAATAGGTGCATGAGTGTCCAGCAAGATGAGCTTGGCCAGGACAATATATATAACTGTTCTGCTTTTACACACACACACACAAAGAGAGAGAGAGAAATTGAAGAACAATTTGAAGATAATAATGAAGTCCTAGAAAATTCTCTAAGTATGAGAACATAAAAGCATGCATTTTACAGCAGTGTTTTTTAATGGAATCCTGATACATCAGGCTGCTTATTTAAAATCACACTTTAAATTTTCAGAACAGTTTTTCACCAAAAAAAAAAAAAAAAAAAATTGCTTGGCTTTCATAAAGCTACAAGAAAAGCTATGTGACATACATCTGCCAAGTGCTAACAAATGTTTACCACACATCCACCATTCCAATTTTAGGAAAACTTCTATGTCAGATTGCAGTGTATGGTAACTTGGTAAATTCTGACTTTGTGATTATCAGGTTTCTACTATCTCAAAGATGAGAGAAATGTTTTTATCCAAATGAGACACTCCCAATTCCAACAAAATCCTACCTGTATATTCCTAAGATTTCAAAAGTTGTAAGAACATCTGTATACTTCCTACTCAATCTTCCCAGTTTCTTTTATTCAAACTCTTATCCCTTTGTCGCCACCTTTTCCCACAGGGTTTCTCCTCCTAGTCAGGAAAATTAGTACCAGAATATTATTTCACAGGCAGTTAGTTCTCTCAGGTTTTGTTACCCATCCGAAAGCGGGATGCCACAGAATCTCTCTCACAATCCTGTTCTCACAAGTATTTGCCCCTTTTTTCACAGTGAAGTGGTTTAGATACAATCAACACACATGGGCTGAGAGCCATTTAACTTTTTATATGTTTTTTCCATCCTCTTGTTATCGGTTCTGTATCTTAATCCTTCTATGTCTGGTATGCATTGTGAATCACAGACCAGCTCTGGATGCCTGGAAACTGTTGGGCTTCCTTAAGAACATCACCATAACTTTTCCCACCCCAGAACTCCAGTGTATTTCGGTGCACACAGACTTGTGAGCGGACATAAAACTTTCCATACAATATGTAATACATCTTACGGAGTTAATTTCAGAAATAGAAGGCTTGGTCCCAGGAATCATGGTTTCAGTTCAATACAGCCACAGAATACTGTGGAAAAACAGTTTCTTGACCTCAAAGCCTAACGAAACATCGAATGTGTCCGCTCCTATTTTTAGCTGTATGCTCTGCAGTGCCATATTCCTTAATATAAGGCTGACCCAAATGTTCCAACAGCAGACGTTGGTTTCTCTTTGATAGCCAATGCATATCTCTGCTTTCCAAGTTTCTGTAAACACATCATTATAAGGAAGGCCAGTCTCACTTTTCCCAGCCTTCTTTCTAATTATGCGCCTGCTGCCAGGAAACTTTCACTTTTTTTTTTTTTGTCTTCACTACTAAAATTTAAACAAATGTCTGCTACAGACTTGGAAAAGAAGGAAAAAAAAAATCTCCAAAGCTGTTACTGTTATAAGTTACAAAGTTACTAAGTAACAAAAAATTCCTTTCAACACTCAATGATAAACATTCGACAAAAAAAGTTAGCTACAAGAGTACACCATTGCTAGGTCACCAAATAAGTCTTCCTTACAGACTAATGAATTCCACAGGACAAAAAAAAAAAACAACAATATTGTGCTTGATTTTGGTTTAATGTTGGTAAGAAGCCATAGTAAGTTTTCTAAAACATCCCAGTCTCCTGCCATTACCAACTCTCTTTTCATCCAGGAGCATCACCGGGTTCCTACAGAAGTCTCCTACAAAGAAGGCTGCGAAAGCGCTCATATTTTACCGCTTTGTCGCGTTTACTAACAAACTAACAACTGATTTAGCGAGTCTCGAGCTCCAGAGATACCCACGGCCGCTGCCGCCACAACAGCATCCTTCCTGCGTTTGGAAACGCCAAGGGGACGGCCAAGGTCGGCAAATAAAGTGCACCAGCCAAACTCGAATGCAACTACAGACGATGGGGCAAACTGAAAGGGCAAGAAACAGCCGTGCAAAAAAAAAAAAAAGACTTGCTCGGAAGAAACGCGGTCAGCCCGATTCGATTACAGCACGACTTTATTTGCCCTGACCTCTCGCCTTCCATCACCGCTTCTGCCGTGCGGATCGCCTCATCTGAAGAAAACACGTCACGTACGAACTCATGAAAGCATCCTGCCATCTTACCTCGGCAACGTTTACGCGGGCAGCTACCACATAGGCGAGCGCAAGTTTCCAGGGGACGAGGGCGACCGGCGG
>NW_008825428.1:8253110-8259930 GCF_000699105.1 Pygoscelis adeliae
CGGGCGGCGCGCACCGCGCCGTGACTCAGTGAGCCTCCGCCGGCGCGTCCCACTCCGGCAGCTTCACGTTAAGAGTCCCGCGGTCACCCTGGGCTCCCCGATGCCTGCGAGAGGCGTTACCAGGCTGCCGGGAGCGGCAGGGAAATGTGGGTTTCCCGCAGCGAATCGCCGTCGGGATCGTCTTTCCCTGTTGCCGCAGCCTAAGCCCTAATTACTCTCCCCTCGGAGCTGCGAGAACCGGGACGTTTGGATACGCTTTTTGCCAAAAAAGGCTCGGCTCCCATGCTGGAAGTTCACTTTCTTCCCTCCAGGAACTCGGCATCCATTGTAGACGGTAGAAACGCTTGAGAAGTTTCTACTCAAGCAGAAGCAGGCGCTGCAGCTGCCTAGAGAGCAGAGGAAGCACCCCAGGCTCTTCCATACTGCCATACAGCTGCAGAAGAGTGTTGCCACGAGAGTTTACGTTAGCTTTTCTGCGTAGGAAAAGCTTCTGTGATTTCCACATCAGTTTTGTCTGCACGACAGAGGTGGTGGGACGGCTACATGTTTTAACGTAGAACTGTGGAAGCAACGTCTCAAGTTATTCTTCTAAGCTTTCTGATACTTTCTGTTCTTTCTAACTAACACTTATGCCACGACTCATCACTACCAAGTCCCTGAGTTTTCAGGTTAAACTCAATTTAAAACTTCTTTTCAGAAAATCCATATCACTCCATTGCACACTTCAGTCACCTGTTTTACAAACAATCTATCTCCTGCGTCTTCTTCACCTGTCAAAGAGTAGCATCAGAGTTCAGAGAACATTTACTGTAATGTTACAAAAATCACGTTATTTTGCAGTCTCATTACGCAAAACCATCCAGAGTGCAAAACACTTACTGTAAATACATCAATTACTACTGTATATTCCCCTAAGGGCATCATTTGGAGGTGGATACTTCTTTTTTTCCTTCTTTTTTCCACAAGATGAAGACTGAAGAACAGATTTCTGTTGTTGGTTCATACCCTTCCTGCTAGAACCCACTTGGCCTGGATCCAGTGCTTTCTCACAGATTACATGCTAACATCAGTTTTATGAGTAAGCATAGAACGCAACTAATCCACCTAAACACCTGCTTAAAACAAGATGGACAATCGCAAAAGATACATCTATAAAACCTCTGTTCTCAAATCCATGCTTAATCCACAATGGTGATCGGTGGCATCACTTGAATTTGCTACAACGTGGACAGCAAAAAGAGGTGTATGAACATGCTGCCTTTTATCTCACTGCTATTAAACATCCTGGACAACTGTTAAGGGATTTTAGGGCAGCTGAAAGTAAGGGTGCTCCTCTTTCTACTTTCAGCTCCGCTTTCCAACCGGTGTGTATTATAGTCCAGCTCCAGCTCTGGATGCCTGGAATCTGTTGGGTTTACATAAGAACATCATCATAACTATTTTTCTCCAACTGGTATGAACGCCCCAAATGAGCAAGACCTGCACCTGAGAAATTTCATTCTACGGTGGACGATGCGGAACAAGGTGGCACTGAAACGTGCCCTGCTTATGCAGCCCCCTTCACACCCTTTTCACCACCCAGCCCTCTTTAGGACTCAGAACTCACTTCACATCACTCGATCACTCCAGAACGTAACAGGGAGAAGAGAGGAATGCTGCCAAGTAGGAAAAAGGGAGGGGGAAATAAAGCATCTCCCCATTGCTAGAACAGAGAGTGACATGCCGGAGTCCTGGCAGCGAGAAGACTGGCACTGCACTATCACCCTTTCCAATTCTGGTACATGACTAGGGGAAGAAGCATGGTAGCCCATACGCATAGTATTAAGATACTACAAAGATGAGAGTATTACTCATCACTCATCAGGTCTATATGATTTTGGGTAAGTATGCTGGTCAAAGATAGTATTTTATCTAACAAGCAGAACACAGTTCAGCCAGTAATAGCTGTAGATAACCTAACACACACAACAAAGAAGGGACTGATGTACGGTAGGAAAAGCCAATGATAGAAAACCAGTACCTGGACTTCACGTCTCTTAACTGCACCTTCTCCTTTGTAGTTGATTATAACAGAGTGAGTTAGCATTGCAGTAAAGAAAACCGAGTTCTCTGACGTTTTCTTCTGTCACAGCTCTTACATTGCACATATTTTGCACATATGTTCCAAGAATTTTGGAGAAGGATTTTATGTCTATGCATGTATGCTCGTGTTCACTTCATGGGGATGGAAGATGAAAGCAAAAAGACAGCTTGTGCACATCAGCTTAGCTCAAGACACTTGCTTCACTGTGACTCCACAAGCATAACTGGGCATGGAAAGTGAAAATGAAGCTCAACTTACTGGGAACCAAACATGAGGCACAATGTGAGATAAAGATCCAAAGAGAAAGGGAACAAAACCATATGCTTAACTTAATATGATCTGTGATTCTTTCTTGTAAACAACTTTGCCTATCATTCCAGCTCCAGGAACATTTGTTTCTAGTTTAAGGAGTTTCCAGCTACATGTACAGCGTGACTGGCAAACTAAAATGAGGAAAGCTAATTTACATGTAAAAAGGCAATTGCATACAACTCCAATGAAGTCCTAATATTTAAATGAAATATTTAAAATGTAATGACAATTATAACAAACAGTTTTTGGAAAAATGCAGTAAAAAACCCCAACAATTATTTTCTGTGAACTAATGGAGGTAATGGTAAATGCCATTAGTAAAACAGGCAAACACCAAACTGCCTGAAGTCATATGAGGTTTTTTTGCTAGCATTCATTCAAAGTTTGAGAAACCTCACAAAATGAAGACTCACTTTTTATGCCACCCTGTAAATAAAATGAGATTAGTATTGCTTAAAGTACAAAAACTAAAAAGGATGACTTCAGGAAAAAAAGGCTGAAAATGCAGAGAGAAAGACCTTACACAAAGTAATTACATCTACAGACATTTGAGAGAAAACAAATGAAGATAAAACAACTCAATGGACTTCTTGAGAGAGTCTGTCAAGTTCTTAAACTACTACAGAATAATTTGTAGTATTTAAATGCAACCTTATTGCTTGCGGTGTATCTTCAGTGAAGGAAGTGTATTTTAATAGAGCGTACATACGCTGCCATCCACAACAGCTAGTTTCCAGGTGCTACTACGCTACCAATAATTGCACAATTCTATTTCCTTTCTTCTACTTGCCTACTTGGTTTTTCTTCATTACAATATGCAAAATTTTAGCATCCTAGCTGGTGAATAACAAAGACATTAAAATCTACACCGGAGTCTGCAATTCTGATCATGCTAGTTAAGACCAGATCTCTCAAATTCTTTAAATCAAAACAGGATGTTTTTCAAAAAGAAAGCAAAAAAATATAACTAAAAAATTCTGAGGTCTGAGTTCTGAAGAAGAAGTTGCGATTGAGATTCAAATGGTGTTTTCTACATGGGGGAGACACATGACACGAGATTCTTTTGGTCTTAAAAAGTGGAAATTAATTCAAGAATATAGGCATGCCTGTAAATCAACCCAAATAGTATTCAGCTAGCCACAATGGAGCTTTGCATCATATTACAGTTCAAACATCGTTAAGCTCAGATGGAAATGGCAGTAACATAGGCACTGAAGGACTAGACGAGGGAACTGAAAGAGTTTACAAGCTTTCAAACTGATTCATATGCAGCTGACTGAATTCAATGATTTATGGAGCCCAATTCAGCAATCTCCCTGTTTTTCTTACATAAAGGAAATGCATCCCATTTATGCTAGCTATACAAAATAAATTTTGACATGCCAACCATTGTGGATTTTCAAATTTTTATTTAAAACAACAAAAAAAAACCCTCCATAAAATTACATTCCCTCCCACACTGTACTTGACAACCTTTAAAAGCTTTG
Source organism: Pygoscelis adeliae (assembly GCF_000699105.1). Lineage (NCBI taxonomy): Eukaryota > Metazoa > Chordata > Aves > Sphenisciformes > Spheniscidae > Pygoscelis > Pygoscelis adeliae. Next base: position 8,256,993 of record NW_008825428.1, read on the forward strand.
AATGGGGACAGCTAAGCCAGGAACAGGCCACTGATTTTCTTGGAATGCATGAGGGTTTAAGACTTCTTTAGAAGGCCAGAATGCAAAGTTAGCTTTTCCTAAAAACAAAAGGGACTAACTGTGCCTCTGAAATGGCAATTGCCAAACATGTACCAGTCCAAACCATTCAGCACTATTTCAAAAGTCTCTTGAATCCTGTATTACAAGCATCCTGTACTACCTGACTTTGCTGGTGTTGGCAGACACTGAGGTGGAAACTGTAAAGTGCTTTGTTTGGTATTATTTCCTGTTGGTGCAATTCACAATGTCGAACTAGGAGTACCGAGTTGTTTGTGGCTTTTGTTTTTCTTAGCACTTCCGGAAAATAAAGAATCACATGTTTGTTACAAGAAAGGTACTTGAGCAAACATTTCCCATCACTTTCAATTCTGCCAATACACACCATCAGTTATGTGTTTTACAGAGAGGAAACCATTGCTGCTAGAGCCAACATTTGAAAGCAAACCATACTGCAAAGTCCCTGATCTATTAAAACATGAGTCAACAAAAATAAAATGAAAACAGGACCTTTTTCCAAACTTCTCATTATACATAGAGGAAAACAAAGATCAAAAGTTTCTATTGCTGAGACAATTTTCATAAGAAGGCAATTAGCATTTTAATGGACATATACGTATACACACGCGCGTGTATATACATGGTGATGAAGTGACTCATGCTTCAGTCTTCTTTGTTATAATACTAATTACTTCACCTTTTGGACTAAAATAGCAAAGGTCTTCAGTTGTTTACAACTTTGTAAAAAGTTGTTTAAATGGTATTGATTAGACTTACTGTGTAACCCCTATGATGGCATGGAGAAAACCATGGGTCTACGATATAGGCACTTTCTAACAAGGAACCGGAACAGTGGTGGTTGAACAACAAGCACATAGAGAAGTCAAGCATCCCGATGGCTTCCATAAAGTACCTAGATACTTTGGTACCCACGTTCTCAGCCTGTTTTGACCATGACTGATCTGTGAGAATTTCCTAGCCTGCACAACTACTGGTATAGCAACGTGTATGAGCTCTGGAAATAGCTACATTAAATATAACAAAATATAACCTGGAAAACGATTCACTCCTCAGACTCAAAAGGATTTTGACCCGTGTTAAGCTGCCAGTTTCACTAACCCCACAAAGGAGAACTATTTTGTAAGTTTTCGTCCAATTTCTTTTCTCTCCCAAGCTGTGCAACTGGTTCTCCCCTGTATTCATTTCCCAACTCTTGCAGCTTTTCCTTGCACTTTCATTCTCCCTCACTCTACTAGTCTTCTAAGAGTCTCCATTTTTTATTAGTGAAACAAATTATGAAGACACTTGTAATATATTCTTCTGTTTCAATCAACATATCGGGATCAAGAGCAAAATAACCTTGCCTAAGGCTTACCCTCTGTGCTTTTGTTAGTATTGTATCTATAGTTTCTTCTTTACTTCATAACAACATTGGCATAACACTCTTCAACTGTGATAACTGAAATCACATTTGCAAGCATCCCTATGGATCTATGACAGGTCTACCTACACTTCAGACGCTTAAATTGTTAGGAGGCTTATACAAAGTCACAGGTGGTTACAGCAATTCAAATGTCACCTGTAAGTCCTTCCCAGTTCCCAACTCAAATCTCAACACTACATTCTCTTCTTAAATACTCCTGATACGGTAATACTGAGTGTCTCATATGTTTCAATTAGTTACACTTTAGTAACTTACAGCTGCTGTAATTGGGAGGCCTGTCAGGAAAGATAAAGAAGCTGTTTCTTCTGAGTCAGGCTTCCCCACAACATTTAAAATGTTTTTCAGTAGCTGTTTATGAGCTGATCTGGACACAATTTCAAGATCAAGGCATAACTTACTTTATTTCATCAGGATGTCAAGGTCATAGTGCATTTAATTGTTTGCTATAAAGGCTGTGAATTTAGGAGACATTCTGTTGCTAATGTTTTGAAACCAGAGCAAACCAGGCCAGTATGTTAAACGTTACTGCTGAAGTTTGTGCCCACAGCTATTTAGTTTTCTCCGTTCTAGCTTTCACGCAGTCAGCAGAGATCACAGCAGCTCCTTCATCTACTGAATGTTTCTGTTGTGTCGATTCTTCCTGCTCCGAGTAAGTCTGCAGTGAAAAGGTGAATGGTGTTCTGTGCCTCTTCCCACCAGGAATAAGACCTTTTGAATTCAGCCCATATAAGTGTGTGCGTGGGGAAAGTCCCAAGACACTGGGAATTAGGATCGCAGGGTATGAATTCCATACCTGTGTTTAAAACAGTAGCTTACTTGCATTTCTGATATCCCAGAACATTTTTCCACCAAGTCATTTCGTTACAAAATGCTTTTCTGTCAGAATTGTCAGGATGGTTTTTTTAGTACTCGTTTTCTTTCTTCTCTCTCTTTCTCTACTACTGTTCTCAACTGCGAAGACACCTCGGTCTCTCAGGGGTGCATACGTACCCTTTCTAGATGAATTTCTAAGTTTTCATTAGAACGCTGCAGTAGACAAAAATTCATGACGTGTTTTCGCAATGCTTTAAATTATCTACAATGGGATTTTTTCCCCTGGCAGAGGAAGACTCATTTATCTTCAAGCTGCTAACCAACGGGGCTGCCAAAGACCCCTCCTTTATAAACAGAAATCTATAAAGAGGTTTCAGAAACATGAGAAAATATGACAGACACAGCTTGAGTTCGTCAGCTTTGCTGGCAGAAGGTTACAGAAGGATAACGACAAGTTCGTGAGCCTTGATCCCCTCCATTTACCACTTCGCTTTTAACAACGGAAAGCGGCTTCCTGCAGAAAGACTGCTTCCCCGCCCGCTCCCCCCTGCTCCTATTCTGAAATCCTCCCGCTCCAACTTCCTTATTTGGTCGCCGGGACTGTTCTTTGTCTGGCTGAACCCC
>NW_008825428.1:8260071-8303991 GCF_000699105.1 Pygoscelis adeliae
AGAGCCCTCGCGCCGCCGCTGCCGGGCAGGCGGGCTTTCTCCGCAGCGGGCAACCTCTCGAGCCCCGCCGTCAAACTATTTCTGGTTCCTCCGGTCGTCCCCCTGTAGCAGCCTTACCGTTAAAGGCGCAAAGCCGTGGGGGGGGTTCCTGAGTAGTGTCACCTTTTAAGCTGCCGCAGCAGCGTGTGCGGGCCACTGGCAACAAGACAAAGGAAAACGCAGTCACAAAGTTCCTCTGTAAAAACTCACAGATTCTTGTCATATTTTTCATTGTTCTTTAGAACAGGTTACAGCGTGTCCTTTGGGGATTTAACTGCTGCTTTCTGCAGAGAAAAAGGAATCCCTCAACAGTGCTACCTCTTTTTTAAAAAGTGGCTATTCTGTCATGCTGCAGGAAGAAAGCAAGGGAGTCCAGTTTTACTCTCCAAATATCCCTATAATACTACTTAGAAGATTTTAAAGAGCAGCGTACCTGCTGGAAGGCGGTGTAAATTCGCTAGCAGAACACTCCCTACTGTTACTACTGTTGCCTGATGCTCAGTTTTAGTAGCGCGTCAGGTACTTCACGAGAAAGAATTTACAGTCTAACTGGACATGCACATGCAAGACCAACAGCAAGCAAGGAAGAACACTTAGATAAAAGAACTAGCCCTGCTGGCCACTGTATTTTTTGTTCACATCTTTTAGATTTAGTCTTTCTGAAGTGGAATATCACAGGCATTTATGGGATAGTCATTTTTAAAATAAATACCGAGGAGTCCTGCAGGAAGTGATTTCTTTCTTTAAATTTAGATGTGAAAATGATAACAGTTCGGGAGAATATATACTGAATATGTCCATGAGTGACAACTGAAACAAAAAATGTTAATATGCAGAGATATCTCTATCTGACTAAGGAAATTATTGAGCTGTGACTCCTTAAAAGGAATACCCTTCACGAAGTAATGATTCAAAATCAGTAAAAGTCTTGTGAGATGGTCCTCTCTAAGGCAGCGTGACAAGAAACAGTATTTTGCAACAAATTAAAGAAGAAGTTGTAGCTAAACTGGGAACTTTCTAATTCTGTTTGGGAGCCTGGAAGCATTCCCGTATTTCTCAGTAGGGTTCCTTAGTATTAAGTCATGAAAAGAAGCCCTTAAGTAATGCTAAAAGTTCTTCCATTATTGCAAGCTCCTGTGGATGTTTGGGTGAAGCAGAAAACAAGTAGCAGACTGGAAGAAAGAGAGGACTGCGTTAAGTCACTGATGTACAGGGCAATAGCGACTGCTCCTGGGCACAAGCGCATGAAGAAAAAAAACCAATTATGGAGAGTACAAAGGTGCATTTATAACCCCCTTCCTATAACACTCCTTCAGCTGCACCCAACACATTAAATCAGTTGTATTTTCAGCTCAACAGAAAATGGACTCTGGTATTTTTATATTGCATTCTTGCCCTCTTCAGAGGCCTAAAAAAGTTTGTTTACTTGTGAGGAACTCTCAAACTAGAAAAACTTAAGGAAAGAGCTTAATAAGAATAGCAGAATAAGAAATACATTGACCACATCATATTTACATTACGTACACAATGCTAAAATTCACCTCAGAAAAAAAACCAACCAAACAACTTACGGCAAAATAAGAAATGTACAGGAACAATTTAGTAGAATTTATGTCCAGAAAAATCTCCTGGTTTCAAGTTATCTGTTTCAAGATTAATGCAATTAAAACATTCATAACTGACAAAGAAAATGCTAAAATTAAAATCCAAAATACAGAAATGCTTTAAGAATAATTAAACAAAAGTCATAAGGACATATGATTGTCAAATAGTAATTTAAAACAAAATGGGATATCTCATGGAGCTCATCCTCTCCACTGCTAAAGGCTGCAGCAGTACTGGTTTATTTCAGAACAACTCCATCATCTCCAGCAGGTGTTCAGGCTACTGACAAATAACTCACTGCTGATTCTGCAAGCAAATTACTGTCCAGGCCCTGCCATCTGACATCAGTTCTTCTGAATGGAACGAATGACACCATAACAGATATGTTCAGGGTAGAAGGACATATCCTTTGACCTTTGAGGTGCTGTTCCGCATTTGCTCTTTTGCTGTTGTGCCATATTTCCCTTCTGCAAATAAGAGTACGTCTCTGCTGAATGAGGAACTCGCAGTGCTCTCAAGAAAGCTATCTAAAAACTTAGATAAATGCATACAAAAGCTTAGGCCTCTACCCTTGCAGAAAAAGGATGATCTCCCAGAGATCTGGAAGTTACTACTCAACTGACTTTCAATGACAATTCCAGACCTCTCTCTGTCAAACAGATTTTAAAGCACATGTTTTCTCTCTCTAAATACTCCACGTAGTTATATTGCTACCATTGACCCCAGTGGCAATCTCTCAGCGAGTAGAGCATATGTGTTCCCCATGCCGTCTTCTCATTTTGGTAGCTGCCAATTGTGCTTGCACAATTGAATCCTTCCTTCTCCTCCCCCAGTGAACCCGCTCACTCAAACTACTTCACTGCGCACAGTAAATCAACATTTGCAACTAGACTGAGAAAGATGCTGCCACGGCTCACGGGCTTGAAGCCCTGTCCTCAGAGAACCGCACTGTATGCTGTCCCACCTGCACTTCTGCCAGAATGTACTCGTGCTGTCCAGCTCCACATCAGTGTTATGGCAGTTTTATGTAGTCAAAAAATAGAAGGCTCTGCAGGAGCAGTGGAATAGAAATGTGCCAGGAAAGATCACATCATTAACCTGGTGGGCCTGAGTAGTTTTATCATCTGACTATGAAGGCATTAGGTACTGGTGCACAACCATTTATCAAGTTTAGACAACTGGCAGCAACTGTTTCAACCTGCTGCCGGGGAACACCAAATCCGTAAACTACAAAATCCTTTACTGTTATTAAAGGAATTATTAAAACAGTCAAAAAACCTCAGCACTTTATCATCAGTAAAACAAAACTGAATTTCTGCACTAGTGTTCAGCCTTGTAATAAAAATTAAGAATACCAGCATTGTAACATAAGCACTAAGACATTTAGTAATATTGTAAAGCACAATCAACAACACATAATCATATTTCTCAGACTTAACACCTTAACATATTCTGGATGTATAGATACACATACTGATAATAATATATTTTAATATAGAACTTCAACAAATCTCCTGCCAAAGTATGAGAATATACATTGACCTAACTGTTAAAAATAATTCTTTACAGACCTGTTGTACCTAAACACCTGAAACCTGAACACCAATTTTGTTTGTTTGTTTGTTTGTTTGGAGGAAGGGGTTTTTGTTTTGTGGTGTTTTTTAAAACATAAGTGATCTGGGAAAAGAGGCACATATGGTGAACAGTGCCAGACTCAGCACGGTTCTGTGTGGAGTTCAACTGGTTATCTCCTGCACTTTTGAGAATTGACAGTTTACTTCTATTTTTGGTTACTTTCTTTTAAACACTTATTTTTATTTGGGCAAGAAGATATATTTTGTCAAGCCTTTATCCCTTGGCTGCTTAGTTTCTTCAGAAGCCTTTCAAAATGGACTGTGTTGAAAACCTTTGGAAATCCAGTGGACTGTATCAACTAGACTTCACTCAACCACATGGTTCTTGTTGATTCTTTCAAATCGTTTGAATAGATTTGTGAGGTGCTACCTCTATTTACAAAATTTATTTTGTTTTCCCAAAACATCACATTGTGTTCATGATCTTATTATTCTAATTTCTTTATTCTAGATCATACTATTATTTCTACTAATTTTTCAGATACTGGGCTCATCAGTCAAGAGTCCCCTGGAACTCCCTGAAAACTCTTTTTAAAAATCAGTGCTATATTTGCTGCCTTCAGTTTATTAGCTAAATATACTATTTATTTCATATCAAAATATTGTCCCAAATTTTATTGGCCAGTATATAATCTGTAGGCTTAATACATTTTTCTTTTTCTAGACATTTTAGATACTCTGCAAAGAAACACATTTCCACATTGAAACCAAGATAGCGTAATCAACGACTGCTTGCTGCAAATTTCTCCCAGAACTTTCATGGAAAGACACAGAATGCACACATGCAAGCGTATAGGTACCCATAGGCAACCACACAGACACAGGCAAAGAATGGTTATTTCCCAGTTTAAAATTAATCTGTGCAGTTCAGCTGACCATTAAAATACGTTTGCATGGAGTCACAAGAAAGATAGAGACAAGGCGTTTCTATATCGGCATTTTCACCACGATAAGAAAAACAGACAGTTGATACGAAAAACAACTCTGCATCATGCACTACCTGCCTGAACTTCCAGCACAGCATTAAATATTTAAGCACAACTGTGCAGAAAAGCTTTTCATGATGCTGTAACTATCATATCTAAAAAAATTTTTTTTTTTTTAGTATCACAGATTTTTGTCAACTAGATGTAAGTGGGACTCTAAAAGAAATGCCATCTTTTACTGAAACCAAAAACATTTGCTTAATATCAAGACTGGTCAACAATATTTCATTACTACACATCAATTTATTGCTTGAATTGAATTCGCATTTAATCTTAATGCATGCTTTTCTGATTACAAACCCATGTGAGTAATATTAACAATATATATATCTGAATGAAAACCATGTGCTTTCATATCAAAATAGTATTGCCAGAATGTTCAGTGCAGAAGTACTAAAACATATCCTGGAGGAAACCTGGATGAAAGCTACACCGAAATATAATGCAGTTACGAGTAGTAAAAAGTCCTACATTTGACTTGTATTTACAGCAGCAGCCAAGGGCAATGCTCATGTATGAGAGAGCCGGGCACAGATTCATGGGAATAGGAAGTACTGTTCTCCATATGTATAGCTGACATGCCCCATTGTATTGTATTTAGATCTGGAAAACATTTGCCAACATGTTATCATCAAAATGGATCAATAAAATCAATCACTGTCAACTGCAAGTAGATGACCACTTTCCAGTCTGGTTTTAGAGAGAAATATATGCTGCATGACTTTGTTAAATGAAAACTAGTAACACCTGCAAGTGGTAAATAGTAAATAAGCACAGCCTACAGTGAGGAGCAGCAGAATGAAATTAAGAAGTGACAAATTGAAGCTGACTATAACGGAAAACCTGACAGCATTATTCCATAGTTTAACTCATCTCAGTCTGTTGGGGAAAACACAAGATCCACAGATCAGACAGTGCTAAACAGAGAATAAAGCAGCACTGCAGTAAAATTAACTCAGTGATACAAAATCATTTTTACATTAGCTCTCGATATGCTGTACTAGTGAGATGATCTTCCTTCGTAGGAGTCATGTTTATTGGATGCTCAGGAGAACAGAACTTTAGAGCAACCAAAACCCGCTATAACATATAACAAAAAGACATGCGTCATGAAGTCTGGGACTGTCAAAGCACAACATGTTACAGACTTAATTTTGTCCTTTAGAAACCAGGTTTCTTCTTCCTAGACATTACAACATATTTAAAGAAAAAAAAAAAACCTTCAATAGTAATTTGCAATAACTGATCTTACGGGTAATGTACTCCTAGTGGGAGTTCGGAATGACTTAGTGTGAAGATTTGTGGACAAGATTTTTATGCTCTGTTTACATTTTCTGGGAGCTTAAGAGAAAACAGTCTGAAACAAGCCACAGCTAACATGCTACAGGAAATGAAGGAAGAGAACCAGACTTCTCAAGAAAGATTTACATTTATATAATGGTGATGGCTATGTTTTGGCTTAGAAAAAGGAATGCAATTGTTCTAAAATACACAGAAAAGCTGTTGACTGGCACTTCTCCTTCCTTAGTGAATCATGAACCACTCCAACACTGTATACTCTATCATAATGCTTTTTAAGAGAGCTCTTTCACCATTGTATGGTACTTTGTTTACAGACCAAGACTTCTTGCATCAGCAGGTCCTCTCTCTGTATGGCAACTGAAGAGACACTAAACCAGCACAACCCCCACCTATGCCAAAGGTGTTGGTGTGAAACCCACCAGGGCATTTTCCACGGTTACAAGAGAAAGCATTCAGACACCTTTTTGGTAAGTAGTAATATGCTCTTCAGAGTATAGCATCATCTTTTATTAACAATGTCCACAGCACATTGCTAGAAGAACCTGCAATCAGCTACTTACAGCTTTGCAAAATTTCCATTTGTGCTGAAATAACCCATGGCAAGCATCTGATCAGAATATTTTTGTTGTCTCTTTTTAAGTTTTATACAAAGAAGTTTCAGGTGCCTTTGCACTTAAGTTTTGAAGTTGAAATTAATAAAAGGGGAATGTGCTTCTTACATCTTAAGGACGTTCTAGCGTGTGAACACTTCTGTAGAGAATTAATTTCTTTGGCAGAGGATCTTACTAGTGCCAGAAATAAGTCTTTTTTCTCTACACTAAACTATGCCTATATTTGGCAAGATCATGAGCTCTTTTATTTAAAAGTAAACAAACAAAATCCCTTCCTACCAAAAATTCAGCTTTGCACAAGCTCAGTATGACATCAGAATTTCCAGCCAGATTTTTTCCAGTAGGTCAGAAATCCATGGATCATACACGTAGGATGGTCTACGCTAGATCTCTGGACTGTTACTGGCTTAGCAGGACCTTCCTAGAAATCCTGTTCCGAAATCACAGACACAAGGCATGAGAACTGAAAGCAAGGAGTTTGTCTCGCCTGCATTCCCAATGTTTGCTCAAGATGATGACAGGCAACTGGATGAGATTCTCTATGAAGGTGAGAGAGTAGAGATTAAAGGGAACCATAGGAGATTATAAACTAACTTATTGTACTTGATTTTATAAACTTCTTTTCATGTTAAGTTTTTTGTGATATGTATGGGTAGAAATGGATGAACACACTTGTCCAAATTAGTTTTAACTTCAGTTTTCACCCAGTCTTACATGCTCAACTTGCACAGAAATCCTTTGAGAGAGTTTGCACCATACATCTCTTTCTGGGCTACTTACCAGTATTTTTGGGAAGCATCAAGTTTTGCATACATCAGCTATTCAGCTGAGATGAAAATAAACTGCAAAGGAATATGGTATCATAAAACTTCCTTTCCAGAGAGAAAGTACTGTTAAGACAAATTTGTTTATACTGCAGTAAGCCTGAATATTAAAATGCTACATTTAATTCAACCAGGATTATTGAAACAGTTTTGTAAAATCTGTGAAGTGTAATATAAGACTGCATGTTTTGATGCCTCCCTAAGATGTATATGACCTCTTACTCTAAATTACTTCACAGCTATCACTACATTTTTGCTATATAATTTACAGTGAATGCCGGGTATTTTTTTTTTTCCCCACTGCCTGGACAAGAACAGGTAAAAAGATTGTACCATACATTAAAACAAAACTTCTGCTCTTTCATCTTGAATTTTGGTTAAAACTTCACTCCTCTCCCTATGCTGTTCTATTGAAAACATAGTGGTTTTCACTTTAAACTCAGTTAAAACATTCAATAAAATGTCCACACTTCTGTTATAGGACAGAAATACCAATCCACAGATATCCAGAAGATACTGAAGTATTCTCCAGTCCCTTTTCTTCTCTAAAAGATGATTTTTTTTTTTATATTAAAAGTGAAAATTAAATAAAAACAAAACTGGAAGTCTCTTTAAAAACAAAGTTGAACAGGTATCATGGAGTGGTCAGTGATAAAATATTCTGAAAAGTCAGCGAAGCAGTAGATACATAGACTTTCTTAAAAGCATTGAAATTCTATTTATCGGTATAGGTTTTCATTAGGTACAACTTCGTAAGTATGCAGTTTCCATGGTTTAAAAAGACCATGCTCTGTAAAAATCACAATTTTGATTTTTTTGTCTTATATGAATTCTTGTGAGCAACATTTTGCTTTCATATGTTTGTATTAGTTTTTAAGATCCTACTTGAATTTGTAACCAGGCTTTAAAATTTTAATGAACTAAAAGAATGTGGATGGAGTGGACAGATAACATCTGCTAACTGATGACACAGAGGTGCTAACAACCTTTGATACTTTCCCTTTTACAGTTTTAGTTAGGCCATGAGAAGGCCTTTCTTTGACAAAGCTAAACAACACGCAACATTTGTATTCCAGAAGCATGACAAAGACTGTTATGTGAGGTTTTGATTGAGGAGTGCTTCATGGTCAGGGATGCTGTATCTCAACCCAAACTTTTAAAGGTAGAAGTTCCTTTGAGAGCATATGCCAAGGGAGCAGTACTGCAGGCCAGCGCCTAGGTAGCAATCTCTGGGATGCCAAAAATTTCGTGGACTTCTACAAGCATCCATTGTAGAGCAAGTGCAACAGCAGCAGACAGCAGTTCTTAGGCAGGAAGTTTAATTCATGATATCGCCAGCTATGCTGGTGACTGATCATTTGGCATATTTGCTAATTCTACTGATATCAACAGTATGGATGTTATCTACTCTGATGAGGAAGGATAACTGGAGAGTCTTTTAAAGTTTTTGAAGCAAATTTATCTTCTAGCCCAACAAATGCACTTATCCAGAGGAGTTATTTTAAAAGCAGTTCAGCTCCATTTATTACATATAGTATGATCAAAAGGAAAAAAAAAAAAACCTGAACACCAAACAAACAAAAAAATAGCCCCCAAGCCCATAGCAAATGAGGATTTTTCCATGTCACAACAACAATATGTTCCCAGCTGGAAAAGGACTGCATTGCAGACATACAGTTCCTATCAATAAACTGATACTTACTCACTGATCAAAACTGGACTTTTAAGAAGTTTGGCCTCCTTTTTCCCCAGCAATGGGGTGGGTGCCAATAAAGAATGACTGACAATTGTATATTTTCCCTCGAAATTCTCCTATTTTGATTAAACTAAAAACATAATATTCTTGCAGCAAGGATTTTGCTACAATACCATATAACATGTACAGTTCATATTTGGAGAAACATAACACCTTTGTTAAAACACAGCCATTATGATTAATATACACTAACATATGCTGGCTTACAACATTTCATTATGGTTATCTTGAACTTACAGAACTAGCAGAATCTTTTTTGGAAAAAAAACCCCAAAACACTAGGAATTCAATAAAGGTGGTAGAAGAGGGGAGAATAAGACAGTTTCCCAATATATTCATTGCCAAACATATTCCTGGATTACTTCTTTGCCAAATCCAAAGTAAATCTTTTTCTGGGTTTGGCATAATGAGAACTCCCTATAGATATCTTGTATAATGGAACACTCTTTATTTTGCTGTAGGGTCTGTTCAGTTTATGGAGAGTCTGATCTGAAAGAACTACTGTGTTCCTTTAACAACTTTACACTCTGCCATTCTGTAAAACCTATCCTTCCTTCAGCTTACTAGGAGGAAAGGAGGGGGTATCTAATTCTCTCCAAGATATTCCGCTGTGTTAGTTGAAATTGTTTAGTATTTAGGATTTTGCTGTAGAACGTTTACAGGATTTTGCTATAAGATGTTTATGCTAGAAGACTTTGGAAAAATAAGTTGTTCAACATACTTATTTTTCCAGCACCTACAGAAAATACTTTATAACATAATAAGTATACTGTCACGACCACTATCTGAGAGTGTCTGGGCCCAGGAAATTACCACTGTCTCTAACTTGAATCAATCTTTCCTGTATAGAAATTTCTAAATCAAACTCCTATTATGATTACCAGTTCAAGGTAACGAACTTAACTGTAAGTTTCTCTCACTCAATATTTATAGACTTATAAAATAAAAAGGCATTCCAACTAACTGTTGTCTATAGCTGTAATGAGATTTTTTTTGTATGACCTCTCTCTCTCACTAGATTTACTGTAATTCCTATAAATTATTTAAATATTTTACTTTTTATTGTAGAAATATTTTACAAAGGTTTTGTACTTTAAAAATAAAATAATAAAAATCCCTTGCTCAATCATCCAACGGTTGTAAAATAACCACCCTCTGCAGAATTCATTTACATAAGTAACACTGGGGGGGAAAAAAGAGAGTGGTCATGGAAAAAGGTTTAGCCATATTCATTTATAGGTAGCTGGGCAACTACTTTGAAGGATGGCTCAGTCTCTTCATGACAGGCCCTCAGTACTACTCTAACCTCACAAGGGAAGAGCTCCCAGCTGATGTGTGGTTGCTATGCCAACTTTGTGATACCCCTAAAAAACATGGGCATGCCGGAAGATTCAAAGAAGAAAAATTATGGTGGCAGCAGGTTTTACTTCCGCAGTCCTTGCCTAGCCAGGAACCACACGGAACTGCTGCTGGGAAGAAGAATATGAAAAAGCTCATATTTCAATCCCAGGAATTGTTCAGGGCGCTCTAGGGAGAAAGGCTTCAATATTCAGGTTTGTCCCAAGAGGCTTCTAGATTTCAAGCAGCAGCAACGCCACATTAAGAATCTAATCTATGTGCAAGGAGAAGGTGAATGCATAAGAATTACAAAATCAGAAGGAAAAGGTTACCTGAGGAAGTACTAAAGATAAAAATGGTATCAGCCATGCGAAGAATGTGGGAAATTTATTTTGATTGGAAAAATGTTGTAGAATTAAACTATGGTATACAAAGTGATATAGTAATATTGTGGGTTTTTTTTTACTTTTTATTTAATATTTTATTTATAATGCACATTTTAGATCTTCACTGAGTACATGTAATCTTTATTAGTGGGGAATTAGTGGGGAATGCTGCTGTAAAATAACTGAACAGCAATCCAGACGTAACACAGCTAAAAGTGTGATGACACATGAGGCTGAATTCCCTCAATTAATTTTTGCAGATCCAATTTTAAGCAGCAGTTCAGCATCTCTAGAAATGGAACGACTGGAATCAATTTAGGCTAAGCCATGCACAAACATGAACAAATTTCTATCAAGAGATGTCTGAACCATGGCCACTTGACTATCTGTACCAATGTCTTTTCTCAGGATCCCCTAAGGCATATCCCAAAGGGGGGAACTCCTCAAGCCTTTAACTCTTAGAGGGGTGGTAGAATTGGAGAGGGAAATTCCCCAGTTTGATTATTCTCACTCTGCTACTCAGATTACGACAGGTGTCACCTGTGACTAATTCAGAAGTTTGTTGCAATATGCATTTGCTTCTTCAAAACAAAGTGTGATTTATGTCATAGTACTTAAAGAGCATTGTATTTAAAAAAAAAAAAACAGGTTTACACAACTCCAGAAACAAAACAAACCACAACAAAATGACTCTTACCTTTTCAATGAACTAAGGAGGAAAGTCTAGCATGGTTACCTATCTCTTAACTATTTGCTGCACACTACCTCCCCTTTTCCACTGATACACAAGGAAGTCAGTGTCTCGTTATTATCATAAGTTACTTCCTTTTCCTTGAATCTTCTGTCTTGCGCTTTAAGGATCTTTTGTCCCCTTCAGCCCACCCTAGGGAAAAATATGCAATTCTTTTTTGGATACAGTCAGCTAGGTAATTACATTAGCTCACGTTTTATTAGTGCCTTCAAAAAGCTGTGCCTGTTTGACAGATTTATTTGCATCACTATTTCCTGGCTTGTTCTTCTAAGAAATACTGTATAGCTTCCTTTACTGAAGTACACATTTCAAAGAACACAATACACAGTGAAGTGCAGAAACAGTCCCACATATATGTAAAAGGTAATACAGTGGGTTTTTTTTTAATTTCCCAGTGGGCTATGAGAAAAACATGCCCTAAATAATACTGCCAGCAGAACAGTATGATTGATACAGGGTCTGGGATGTGATTCTCAAAAAATAAAATAAGCCTGATAAGTCTAATCACTAAATGTACTTTCTTATCCTACTTTAATCAGATATTGCCTGGACAGCATCCCATACATTCTGCAATAAAACAACGTATAAATAAAGGTCTGGACTTTTGAAACAAGGAGCTGCAATTCTAGTCACTGCTCTGGAGACTAAAAGCCACCAAAACCCAACATCACAGTAGCCACTAACTCAAAGCTGAATCATTTCAGACAGAAAACTAGGAAAAGAAAAAAAACCCAAACCTAAACAAAAGGAAAAAAGCAACCCACACTTCAACAAAGCCTGAAGGAATCAACTGGCTTCAGGCCAAAAAATGCTAATGGAACACATATTAGCTGAGAAGAAGTGAAATAAGTTTCCAAGAGTCATGGAAATTATTTAAGATAAATACTCATTGTACAGGAAAAAAAAAAAAAGCAACTCCACTGGACCATTTTCCAAATGCCTGATCTTGCATTCCTTGCACACCCTAATTCCCTTTAAAGTAACTATGAGTTTAGGCTATGTGCCAGGGTTGTATAACTACATCTTAGAAGACAAACGCACAGTAGCACAAAGCAAAAACATATATAAACCCAGGATTAGGAAAAAAGATCCATAGCTGGACAAAGAAAACTAGAAATTTAGAAAGAAAAGTATAATGAAAATAGCTAAAGGTAAGGCACATTTCTAATCCCTTTCTCTAGAACTGGAAAATATTAAGGAGGAGGAAATTCAGAGTAAAGGGGGTGAAATTGGAAAAGTTAAACAGGCTTGTCAAATAACAGAAATATTTGAGTTACATTTCCTAAACTACTTTAAAAGGGAGTAAACTAACTAAATGCCATCTGAAACTGCCTGTACGCCCACCACTTTGGTTGACTTCAGGGTCAGTAAGGCAGAGGACAGACATAAGCTAGCATAGCTGAAAAATCAATACAAATATAGATAAAACACAGATGGAATTTATTATAGAGCAGCTGGAAATGCAAACAAAGAATTCTGTGGATCTGTACCGTTGGTGTAACTTCGAAAAATATTCTCCAACTATGAAAGCCCTTTACAAAACAAACAACTTCAAGAAGTGAAGTTAGACGTAGCCATACTACAGAAAACAGACTGTTACTCAAAGTCTGGCGTAATGTTTCTGATCGCTTTAATAATGTTACCTTTGAAATAAGTCCAAACAAACTTGCTAATGAAGATCAATAAATCCCTCACATAGTAATGTAACACATGCATGACAACATCCATGAGTGGGCAGAAAACAACTGCCCAAAATAAGATCGGAAATTCTAAGCTGTTTCTTTCCCTGTTGCTTTTCTTCTAATATATATTTTGGTTAAATTCTCAGGTACGATTTCTTGTACTGTGCAAAGTTTTAAAGAATTCTTGGAAAGCTTTCAAGACATTCATCAATGTCAAGACTTTTATTCTGTAGGGAGTCATGTCAGAATCAACACAATAAATGTTGCCATGAAGTATTGCTAGTGAGCCATTCTTACAAGAAAGTTTCCTTCTGTAACACAGCACAGGACAGTCAGTCATATCTCATTCAGGTTTATATTTCAACAACGCCTTTTCTAAAATACTCTGCACAAAGAGTAACGTTTAAAGGATTTTTATTAAAGGTGTACTGAAACCACCTTCCACACTAAGGGGGCAGTCAGTTTAAACTGATTTAAATTTCGCCCAACACTGAAAGGGTAGTGATGTGGCTGAAAATATTTTTTTTTTCTTTTTTTTTTCTTTTTCTCACTTTTCAACCATATCAGCTACCTAATTCAGCTGGCCATGTGGCTGCATGATTGCTGGTGTCTTCACAGGGGAAGAAGTTGTAAGATGGGGGTTGGGAAAGACAGGTTTATGCTTTCATGGTAAAATATGGCCCTTGGTGCAGCATGAACCAGTCAACAAACTACACACCGAAAACAATATGAAGATACTAAATTCTGCCACATATATCCTTAGGGCATATGTGGTATCTGAGACTGCAGATGAAGAGAGTCACTAATCATAACATTTCATACTTA
Source organism: Pygoscelis adeliae (assembly GCF_000699105.1). Taxonomy (NCBI): domain Eukaryota; kingdom Metazoa; phylum Chordata; class Aves; order Sphenisciformes; family Spheniscidae; genus Pygoscelis; species Pygoscelis adeliae. The sequence continues at coordinate 8,273,811 of NW_008825428.1, forward strand.
AAAAGACTGGATAAATGATGCATAATGAGAACATCTGCAATGCTCTTTAGAAGAAACTATGAAACTCAATGGACAGCAAGTTGCCTGAGTAGCAGGTTACAGGTATTTTCACTGAGAGGACAGAACTCCACCTAATTAAGAAAGCCAGCTCATTCCTGAATCAGAGTATGCTTCTCTTACCCTTTTTTCTCTCTGTATTGATATATGTTCCCTCTGTTCCTACTCTGCAAAGTTAAAAAAAGCCCTTCTGACAGCAAGGGCACACGTGCTCCATTAGATCTTGCAGTCCCACCTGAAATGGTGTAGAATGGTTTACTTAATAAACATTAGAGGTTACTAATCATATATTGAATTCACAAATCAAACCCAGAGAGGTAGATAATCTTTTTCAGATGTTGATCAACATGAACGTCAGTGTTGGTGAGAATTCAGAAGAACTTGTGAAAACAACAGAGCACATCAAGATTACAATAGCACATATATAACACTTGCGAGACAGATATGAATAGCATTTGAAGACAGATATGAATTTAAGCAATACTGTTTTCTATAAACTGCTTCTAACATGAATTAGTATGGATGACTGTCATTCTTCAACAACAATAAGCAGCACCTTTCAAATTCTTCTCTGTATGGATACCAAAAAAAGGGCTATGATATTATCAAATACTGTTTTTTTTTTGTTTCTACAAGACATTGATGGGATTTTAGAAATGTGGGCAGCACAAAGGTCCCATTCCCTCTTTAATCCTCCAACTAGCAGTCCAAGCAGTAGAAGCAGATTCCAACTTGGCAAAACAGCCTGGTTTCTGCATTTCTGTTGCTGGAGGGAGAGGTAATTTGCACTACCCCACCTACTTGAACAAATTTTCCTCACTGGCAATGGGAGTGCATTGCTAACTATACTGGCAGAGAGAAACCTCCCAAGATACATGCTTGCCATTCTACCCACCCCGCACCACCAGCTCTGTCCTTCTGCAGTCCCATTGCAAGGTCTGGGAACGTCAGCTGCATAAGGCAACAGGAGGCTCCATCTGGAAAGAGTCGCTATTGAGTGTCTTGCGTCTGTAATTCATCCTTACTGAATACACTAATGAATTAAAACATACAATTGTGTTTGAAAGTGCTCATCTCAACTCAGAAAATATCACAGCCATGCAACTAAGCTCATTTGTGTGCAACTGCCTTAAATCTAAACCACAGTTATCTCAGCTTCAAGTCACTGGACCAAGAGATTTGTGAGACAGTCTGTCTGGCTAAATGTCCATGAGACAGGTTATGTCTCACTGCAAGGGAGGGGGGGAAAGGAAGCTAACTTGAAAGGCTTTTAAGAGCTTCCCCAAGCCTTTCCAACTACTTGGCAAAGAACCCTTCAGGATATACTAAGACTAAACTATGATGCTGGGCCAGTTCATGAGAGTAATTCTGACCACAAATAAATTTCAGGGATATTGCTTCATACTCAGTCCAGAACATAGATTGATGTGATGTTGGTCTTGATATTCTGCAGGACACTGTCAAACACTTGTCTTGTTTAGATTCTTCCTTCGGGAGCTTCATCTCTTAACTTTCAGTTGCCTGTCTGATGTAAGCTGAAGCTCTCCCCTCCTCCCACGTCATGGTTGAGGTACATAGTTTCAAAATGTTTGGTTGTGGTTTTTTTTTTTTTTAACAATGAAAGAGAACTGAAGGAGATTTCAGTCATTATTATATATGGCTGAAGGTGGGCCTGAAACAAAAGCCCACCTCTGAAATCCCCTGAAGCTCTGATTCATAATTTTCAGTCTGAACCATTTCTTGATCCCTAGTAAAAAGAACAAGTCTGGGGAAAAAGTAAAAGGGAAGTACATGAAAATAAATCAAATGCTACACAGGTTATGGTACTGAGACTGCTGTGGCCCTGAAAATGAACAGCCAAAGCATAGAGAAGAAAATCATGATGGCATGTTATGGTTACAACTGCCATTTGTAATAAAAATCTACAATTTCTGTGTAAGGTAAATTTGCAGATTAGTTTGTGAAGTGTTAATAAATCAAAATATGGAGGTTTTTAAAAACCTGTGTTATTCCCTAGTTACCTGATTCCACCAATTAGTAGTTTGGCATTGTTCCTTATTAAAAAGTTCTACCAGCTTTTATTATCTGCTAGATAGTGGGTGAAAGTGAATGATTGCTTTCACTGAAAAGAGGTTGGTACAGATTGGCAAGATTCTTCCCAAGACTTTCAAACTCCTGCCAATATGTTTTAATACCAACAAAAAGCAATCAGCCTTGCTTTAAATCTTTATGCTTTGAAGGTATAAGCAGACATTCACAATAAATCAAGATGGGTACCAGCTTAATTTTGAATGTGTAGGTTATGTCAGAATAATTAGAAAGTAAGCATAAATAAGCAAAAACAGTGGAACTGCCATTCTAGTTGCTTAATATATTTTTCACAAAAAGAAAGGGAGCTCTAAATGAAGAGGGTATATTCCTAGATCCTGAATATACTCTTGAAAGAACATACAGTATGACATTTTCCTCATTATGGAAAATGCAGATAACAAATGCATTATTTTCAGCAATATTTTTGGCTTTTGGCATGATTACTATTTGAAGGAGAGATATAAGCTATGCTAAATTATCTATATTGGTATTTTGTTTTTCAGTTCAGAGTTCTAAGAGTGGGAACTATAAGCAACCTACCTTAGAAATTAGCAAATGACCAATAGCATTGATTTGCAAGGACATCAGAAGAAAAAGGAAAACAAGAAAATCGGGCTTCCTTGATGTGGAAATAAAATTTGAGAAGAGGGGATCGTGCACGCTGAGTCTTCTCATGAGATAAAGTCATAACATGGTTTTATGGGGCACCTGGACATTGAAGCGCTCCTGGGTTCTGCAGACCAATAATCCAAAACAACCCCTGTAAGAGCTCCCCCCCCTTACTAACCACATAGGAGATGATGCGCGACTGGCCTCCTAATATAGCATTCTTTGTGTGCATTAAGCAGTGTGAACAACCCTTACTTATTTGCAAGCAACCTCTTTCACAGTGGCTGGTAAGCATTTGCTTTATGTCCGATGCTGGAACAGTTTTTGCTGGACAAAGAGCTTGTCACAAAGGAAAAGAATTCCAGTAATTTGTCAATAGCTGTAATTGCTCTCTGTGGGGTGCTTGCTAGCTAGACCTGTACTCTGTGAACTACCACCGTTAATATCAGACCTAACCTGATTTTGAGGCCACGAGGTCATAACTTTAACAAACCAGTAAGTTTTTTTCATGAGACCTTGGCTACTAAAATATTAAATGTAGTAAGTGACCCATTATTTTGAGAACTCTTAATTCTAGAAGCATTTGAAGTTGTTGTTAAAGTCTAGCAATCAGATTAAGTTTAAAGTGCTTCATGGGGTGGTCATGAGTAAAAATAAAGAAATAAAACAGCCTGACAGTCAAGAAATTACAAGAAAGTATGGGCTTCCTGAATTACCTCCCTTAGGGAGGTTAAACTAGGAGACAGGGAATTCTAGTATGCTTCACTGTTAAACCAGAGCTTGGAATTAGCTAAAGGAACGACGAAGTAAGAACTCACACTGTGCGAAAATCAGTGGGAAGAAGAGCCTTTAGAGCCTCTTTCTAGTTTACAGTAAGTGGCTACAAGCTTCCCTAGAATGCTTTTTTTTCCTAATACAATTTTAAAAAGTCCATTGAGATTCTTCTCTAAAAGGCAATGCATGAGTGTTCCTCATTTTCTTTCCAAGCAGACAGATAAATATATGCAAACAGATACATGCCCACATGGAGAAGAGTCTGGTTCAGCAAGTTAGTATAATTCATTCTGAAATGCTCGACTGTTCTGTCTGGAGCACCCAGTGTTTTTCATCTGCCCAGGAAAATCCTTTTTTACATTGCCACTTCAGTAAAAGAAAGCCATTGTGGAAGCATATTGAGAGTCGTACTTTTTTGCTTTGTGTAAACAAACAGTTTTAGGGTCGTATCTTTAAAATGAGAAAAACCAGCTGCAGTATACAGTCTGTATCAGTGCACACGGGTGCATACTGCAGCCACCCACAAATATCCAAACACAGATACCGTATAACCATTTTTATGGATGTTTAGACTAAGTGCTAATATAAACACTACATGCAATTGTACATGTGCAATTTTTAAAAATTTGGTACTTTGTTTCCCAAAACAGAGCTATGATCAGAAAAAAACAGATACAGACCCGTTTGTGACACTGGCCTCAAAAGCTCAAGATATTGCATACTGGTCTCTGACATTAAAACAAAGAATCCCTTGGTGATGGAATTTTGACAGCTAACAAAAAAAAAAAAAATCCAAACATTTTTGCACATGCACCAGGCTTTTGATCAAGAGCTGGGATGACTGTGTTCTTATTTTATCTAGTCTACTTTTTTCTAATTCTGAGAAAAATGCTCAACTGCAAATATAAGTTGTAGAAAACGAACCATAACGTCAGGAGTAAATGATATGTATAAAATACAAATTATCAACTTGTGGGGAAAGTAACATTTGCTGTATTTTTTGACTACTTTAACTATTTTACCTCAGTTGGTACTGTTAGATGTTATTTTTGTCTTACAGTCTGATGCCTTATAAAAGATTGATTTGCCTTGATTGAAAACAATGACAAATTTTGTGAAGTGTCTCTATGGCTCTGAAATCATCATAATTCTGTATTATTATCATATATCATATTCATAGATAATGGGTTTACATTTTCATTAAATTTTAAAGAAGTTTCTGTGTCTCACACACATACACAATTGGCCTTGGCACAACCTGATGGACATGAACATGCGGCTGGGGACAGAGAATGGAAACTTTAAGTAAGTAAGTGGAACAGAAACATTTTCTGTCAGTAATTTTAGGAATTTGCCTTTTCCCCTCCTTTTCAGTCACTTCTTCATCCCTCTAGGCACCATTGCTACAGTTTCTCACCTCTCTGCTAATACAATTGTTTGTGTGATTAGACTCTCAGTTGACGGAAGTAATGTTTCTGTTAAATGATAATTATTCATTTCTGTCACCTCAGAGACACACAATTTATTTTTTATTCTTCTCTCCCAAATCAGTTATTAGTTGACCCATGAAGCAAAATTCACAGTTGCATTAGAGAAATTTTGAAATCAATAACTGGTACTAGAAGTATGTAATGCAAGATTCCCAATAGCACTATCACTGTAAAACAGAAGGAAAGATAAACTCACCCTGAAGGAGACCTGTATTTGCTATTTCTCATAGTTAGAGCGTTTGTCTGGCTTTGAGTAAACAGTGGAAAAATCAAAAGAATTTGGGGAGAGGCTACTATGTTTGAAGTGACAAGAACTGAGGGGAGGGGGACAGGACCTGGGATGAGCAGGAAAGGGAACAACACAGGACAACAAAGTAAGCAGAAAGGAACAGTGCTATTACACTGCTCAGTTCCTATGGAAGTATCTGCAACTCTCCTTCTTTCCAAATGAGTTCACATTCCCTCGTATTTTTCTGAAGGACGGGGTGAAACTCACTAACAGAGTATAAATCAGTTGCAAGTGTTTCTTTGGAGTCTGATTTTCTAGGATACTTGTTATAGCAGCTTTGTCTTTTCAGTTACCAGACCTCAAGGGACTGTAAATCCATGATGAGAAATAAAAAAAAGCATGGATAAAGATCCTGGGCCAAAAGTCTTTTCTGTTAAACTAAACCCCACGTATACTGCACTGCCATGAAAAAAACCCCAAAAGCAACAAAAACATTTCTCCCAGCAGAGTTATTGAGCAGGAGGCCACTGTCACTGGAAGAGCAGGAGTTCTGAAGCCACCGCTTCACATACAGATGTTTTAAGTTGGCATTATTGTCATTAAGAAGCTGCTGCTCGCTGCCCCCACCCTAGTGCCAGCACAAGCATTTATGCAGACATCTGCTGCATTTACTACTTTTCACCTGGCACGGCATCCTGGGCTGATTCTTCATCTGCTCCAAGGGAAGAAGCGCCATGGGGCTAGGCTGGCTGAGGGGAGGCCAGAACAGGGTGACAGCAGCATTGACTTATGCTTGTTGAAAGTGCATACATAAGACCACAGCCCAAACTAATCCTCTCACATCTTTCAGTACTGGCATGTTGAAAGTAGGCCAAAGCAGAAGAGGCCTCCTGGAGTGTGTATCACTAATATTATCTACTTCTAAGAATCCATAAAAAGCCTATGAAAAAAAGCAATGTAAGCTACAGAAGGCTGGAAACCTTTCAGGCTCCCAACCATCTAAGAAAAGTGGGTTTGCTACAGCTAGTTTAAAAGCACCTCCTTCACTTGCTACGATCAGGATCTCTTGCTCTGAAATTATTCTTAGCATTAAAAATTCTATGAAAGAACAAAGCTGTACAGTGTACAGTAAAAAAGTTCTCGAAACAGAATACTTTTCTAAGCTTTCCATGGAGTATTTGTGGGTCATTGGGTTATTACAACCGCCCACTAAAAATAAGAACTGAAAGTGTGTAATTAATTGGTCAAGAAACAGCTACTGTCTTATGTCCTTCCCAGAGCATGTTTACAGTGATTCGGAGTAAACTGCCTTGCTTTGGCAGACTGTCTTAAACTGGCTGAGCTGAACAAACCAGTTTTAAAGGTGACAGCTTTACTTTACCTGAAACATCTTTTGGCGGTTTGGTAAAACAAGAGTGTATCAAATGTAGTTTGCACGTAGAGCTATAGTTTTTTTGTTTTGTTTAAGAATATTCTCATATAAAAGTGACCTTGCAACTATGCAGCGCCAAAAAACTCAACATAATGTAGGCTCACTGCAGAAATTGCAAATGCATTGTCACAATTTTACATTTTCTGTGCTGCTTTGGCAGCCTTATTTTGTCATAAATAATGTTTATTAAAAAAAAGTTGACTCCAGTTCAGCAAGCTTAGATTAGATGACTACAAACTGACTTCTAACAGATTGTGTAAAGACTGTGAAGACTGGCCTCTAAACGACCGTGTGAAATCAGCCTCATCAGTGAGACTCACACTCAAGACATACTGAAGATAAACAGATGACAAAGCTTAATTGATCAAATGAAATGAGCTGTGAAAACCTCATGTGAAATGTCAAAAGAAGTGTCAGACTTCTGAGTGATGCTCGAGTTTCCTCCTACATACAGGATGGAACTAACCCATGCAGTTAACCTAGCAGCTAACAGTCTCTCAATCTGGAACTAGTGTTTTCCTGTACTGGAGCAAAGGAGAAAAAATATAGTCATTTTTGATAGTTTAATGGAACAAGTCTGGCTGGGTCTTAGCTTAGTAGGTCTTCTAATCCATCAACTGTATAGCCAAATTTACATTTTGTCTACCCCAGTGGAGAGATAGTGAGTTCTTCAGATTTGCTCCTGGAAGACAGTGATGTTGAGGAGGTAGTTGTAAACACAGTTCTTGGCAATCAAAGCCAAGAGAGAAAGGTCAAGCGTTAATAATTTTGAATCTGTGAAGAATTAGAGGCACACAACATCCTAATACTCTTGAAGTAGCAGTATGCTATACCTAGTCCATCAATAAACCTGGAACCACCTTCAGGGATGTATATTCAGCACAACTGTCCAATAAGGGAAAAACAAGAGCAACAACAAAAAAAACACCCTTAACAAACCAAAATGACAGGAAAAGCCTTTTCCGGGTAAACACCACAAAATCGAAAGTGAACTCACATTCAGCATATCATATGCCTAGTGCAATGACTATCACACATCATTTCTAAACTGGTAAGATTGAGATTTCCTCTTGAGTACTAGAAAATATTCTTAAGCGAAGGAATCTTTTAAAAGGATTATCATAGGAATCCATACACACATATGCATACATTCTTACCCACTATCATAACCATAGATCTAACCAACCTACATTTTAGATAATTTCTGTTCATAGAAGAAAGAATCTAATAACCCTATTATTTCCACATTCTAGAAGATGTGTGTAATATCATTGCTCTGAGGACTGGTAAGGAATGTAGCTGGGTTCTACTCCAACCAGCACAAGACTAAAGTGTCTTTCGGGAACTTACAGAAAGATAATTACTATGGTCTGCAAATACTCAGAAGAAACGAAATTATTAGTATCTGAAGAACCTCTTCTCCTTACTTTCATGTTAGCATATATAGTTCATTTCAAAGGGTCTTATAAAAGTCTATCCCTTTCCAACCAAAAAAAAGAAAAGGATTTAGTGGTATCAGACAAGAACAAAATCCATTTGAATTTCTGGCTAAAATAAGCTACAATATTACTGGGTTTTAAAATCTGTTTCCAAGAAGCTACATACACATAGGATATTAAGTGGATATTCCAGTAAAGCCAAAGAAAATCAGAGTCAGGTGATTGCAAATGAAAATGGGGATCTGAAAGTTTATGTTTTGGATATTTGTAAAGTTTGACATTGATTACTAAAACAAAACCTGCAAGAATACCTTTGTCTTCTCAGAATTGTTTTTGCATTTATATCAGAGGTAGAATACTCAATATTTTATGTTTATAATACTTCTTTCTCATTTTAGAGAGACTATTTCTCTCTCATTCACTTTTTCTGAAGTTTAAGTGAATAACCTTCCTTCTAACCACAAATTAAAAAAGTAAAATACTTGGGCTGTAAACCAACTGTTTTCTGACAACTTATGACAAATCCTTTAACCATATCTAAAAATAGATTCCGACTTATGGAGGATACTAGGTGGTATAAAAGCAATAATTAGAACCAGTTACAAGGTTTAAAAACATATGGATTCCCATACAAGCAAGAGCAAATGGGTACAGAGAACTCAAAGAATTTGCTACACATTTTCAGCAAGGTCAACAACCCACAGCCAACATACAAAGCTGATAAAGTTACTGTCTGAAATCTGAACTCTTAAAAATGTTATTCTGTCCTTAAATAATGCTGTACTGCATTTTCCATTGGCAAAAAGCTGATGTAGTTTCCCAATGTTTTTCTGAAACATTCCATGGGTGCATAAACATGAAATGTACCAGTGGTACGCAACAAGTTGAATACAAACAGCTATTTCCTATCCTTAATATTTCCTTTAATAAGTTACATTTATGTTGTCCAAATCCCCAGTCATTGGTTTCACAAGACACTAAAATCATACTAGTACTCATCTGTTATTACCTTTTAACCTCTCTCTGTAAAGCTTTGCAGAATATCATTATCTAGAGCATTGATTCTAAATGTTTCACTCCAAATATCACCTGATCAGGCTTGGCAGTCCAGAGCTTGATCTTTCACTGTTTGAGTACAAACTGGGATTTAGATGTGGCTTCAGAGGGGGTTCTTAGTATATGCATGCCTTTTTAGTAGGACCAGATTTTATCCTTCAAAGCTGTTCTTTTGTTCTGAATTTTGTTTGTCATAAAGAACGGACGTAACATACTATACCAATATTTATAAGGCAAATATTTTCTAAGTTTTATTCCTTATGCCATTGTTATATAATACCTTTACCAGCATTAATTGTATGGTAGTAGTAAAAGAATGTAAAGAAACACATTTATCTACCTCACATTTTACCACTAAGTTTGGGGGTTTTTCAGCTATAAAGGGTTATTAATTGCTGACTGACCTTTTCAATATTTTTTTCAGAAAAGTTAAATGATGATTTGTGATATTAACATTTGTTCTAGTGACTTGAAAGTTTGTTCTGAATTGGCCTTATCTCATTTTGGAAACAATGGCATCATTTATTTAATGGCCTAAATCCATGTCTATTGTTAGAAGCATCATTCCAGGGAGCTACAATGTCTTTCTTTCTTTCAAGTTATATAACGCTATTTTTTTCTTAAATGAGGATTAACTTTGCCTTGCTTTAGTAAGGCTGGTTCCCTGGCAGAAATCAAAGAGGCTTGTTTGGAAAAGGATTTGACATACATGCTCCCTCCTGCTCAGAACTGGCAGAACAAACCTCATATAAAAAGCCTGCTACATCAAAGCCCGGGAAGCTCATCCACTCATATATTTAGCTTACCTTTTTTAAAACAAAACAAAACAAAACAAAACAAAACCCTTTTCCTTGTCCTTTGGCTACTTTTGATGAACTATGTCCCATAACATTTCTTGCAGATTGTACAGGCAGTAACCAAGCAAAACACCTATGTGTCAATATTTTCTTTAAGTTCCCATTGCTCATTTTCAAAAGCATGTCTTAAATCCAAAATTTCAAACCTTCTGAGTTCATTTGACAAATTTATGAAAAGCAGCTAGATACCCTAAAGGAAGATGATTTAATTCTGTCTTTCACATTTTCATGTCAGTAACTTGCTTGTATTAATTCACTTTTCATTCTGGCAGTAGAACAATACACGGCAAGGCAATTTAGAGCCTCCTTCAATGTCTTCTTTTTTAATACTAACAGAGAATTGGCAGGTATATTTAAAATACCTCTTTACCAATCAGCACAGAATATTACCCTGTTGGGTGACTTCTATCCCTGACTCAGGTTAAACTGAAATGCTTTCCTGAAATTCCCAGCTGAGTTTTTCTTATGAAATTGTCCTGCTACAGAACCATTTATATGCTGATAATTTGTTAGAAATTAGACTGTATCAAGGATAAAACACGACTCTTATAATAGTCCTACATTTCTTAACAACTGTCTTCTCTCCACAGCTTACAGCAGAGCGCCTTAAATGAGGTGTTAATAGCCCCACTGTAAGAAGATTCTGACAAAAAATGGAATCGGCTGCCAGACACTGCCTATAACTAATGTGAACAAGCAACAAGAAACTTGAACAAGCAACATGCTTGTTTATAAAAGCCATGGTAGACAGCCCTGCAATATTCCGAGTGCAAGTAAAATCTGGACTATCCATTTTTTTACAGTTTTTTCCTTAATGAAAAACCAAATCATTAGAATTTAAATATTTACCTTAGCCATGAAAATACTGTGGAATATATTAATTAGCTGATGCTAATTCAGCAGAATCTCTAATAAGCTGTTTTATCTGTTTCTCACACTTAGCAAGAACAGAGGGGTTTTTTCCTCCAATTTTCCTCAACCTGGGAATATTGTGAGAATGGTATTTAACACTTCGTGATGTAATGAAATTATAAATTTTGTTTGGACAATATCAAATTCAAAAAGTCACGTCTGTAGCTTTCTCCAGTAAAACACATTACTGCAACTACAGTTAATTACGAAATCCTGTGAATCAGTGACAGAAAAAGTCTCTTGTGTCTTTTGTCTTTCTACTGCCAGGGACAAGAATTCACATAGGAAAAGTAAATTGGACAGAACAAAAAGTACACACATCAGCATTAGAACTCCAGAGTCCTCTCTCAGTGACTTAAACATCTCTGCAATCTTTAATTAAGTTAACAATTCTTAGTCTCTCATCTATGCAAACACATGCACCAGGAAAAAAAAAAGAAGATATATTTACCTATACTACAGCAACAGTCAGGGTGGACATTTGTAATTCTGGACATTTCTAAGTTTTTTTTGCCCCCTTCCCCCCGCATTGTGAATATTTTCTTTTGAGGCAGGTGTTTTAGATGCACAACATACAGTCCTCTGCTGTGGCACATTGTCAAAATCTTCTGTGACTTTGATAAAGCCAGGATGAGGCTTATTACATGATCCCAAAGGCTAGGGACGCTGATAGGATGTTCATGCTTATTGAGTATTTTATGCTGCACATTTCTATGGTGTTTGCTGATAACCAGCACCATGTTTATGTGTTTTAATGGAAGCTGAAGACACACAGTTCTGACTTCAGGGGCTGACTTGGCAGTTTCACTCAGACAGGCATTTACTAGATAATAAAGTCCACAAATGTCACTAAAGTCCATTTTAGACTGTGTTGAGGGTTAAGTAAACATGATTAGTAAGGGGGCCAAAAGGGTAGTTGTGAATTTCTGTTTCTGACAGAAAACACTGTTTATCCTATATTACTTTAGGGAGGAAGAGTTTAATTCCCAGTGAGCATTATAAAAATAAACAAAAGTTGAAGTGTATCCAACTCAAAATTCTAAGCAATTTCAGCAATTTCAGCAAGCCAATAACATCTAAGCCAATATGACAACTATTTCTCTAAGTATTTAAAATACCACAGAAATTAAAAAAAAAAAAACAAACATAAAATGGAGCACTTAAGAGGACTTGTCACTTCCGTGTAATCTCCAATGACAATTTTATCCTGTAAGCAGTTATGAAAAGTTACTGAATTTTAAAGATGTAATTAGTATGCATGTTTGGAGCACTCAGTTGTCAGAAAATAAAACCAGACTTTTGCAATAATGTTTGCCATTTCAGTATTGTAGGTTTTGAATATTTAATAATAAAATAAAAAGCATTTTTCTTAAAAGTGCCACAACGGAAAATATTACTACTGAATTCAGAAATGTGGAAAAGAAAAACACCTCTATCCTTTAGGTAAAACCAGAAACAAACTGCTGCAATAAAACTGTTGTCACTTGAGGTTGGATGAGCTTTCTCTCTGTGAGTATTTAATTAATAGGTCACTTTCTCAAATTAAGTATGCTACCTGACATTCATTAAACTTTCCCTAAACTACAACAGCAGCAATCCATGCCATTCTGCTTTGCCTTTTGGAACTGCATGTGCTGTTGATGCTCTAATTTATTCAGTTACCAGGGAGAAATACACTGCTACTGAACCACAAAGTTGGGTTCTTCAACCAGATCACCACTCACACACCTACTGCTACTCTTGAACGCTTGAGAAGATTCTGCAAAGATACAAGATTTGCTTACCCAATTTGTATTATAGAAGCTGAACTAGAAAGAGGTGGCATTCAAGTACTCTGAACACAGGTCCTCATCAGGACTCTAGAGGCTTTAAGCTTAGTAAAGTTCATTTACTTCCCTCATTCTCTTCCAAATTAAAAAAATAACATTGGACTGTAGTTGCCAACACAAAGAAAAATCCTTAGTTTAAGAAATCAGCTATAAGTGGAAATATAAAAAGGAAACAGGTACAGATAGGAAAGGGGAAAAAATACCAAAGGACTTGCACAATGCATTCACTAGCAAGGTACTTTATGAAAGTCCATGAGATAAACTCAGACAAATTACTGTAAGATCACTACCTGTTAATGTTTGGCAAGTATATTGCACACATATGAGATTATAGAAGAGTATTTTCTTCCAGATTCCAGGCCAGTCTTTAGCACACAGAATAAGCAGAAGATTATATAGTGAGAAAGTATCCTTCTGTAATCAGTGAGAAATTTTAAATATTATCCCACAGACCACTTGCAGGTTCAGATAGGTTTCTAATATTTTAATACCTCTCTTTACATATATTTAAAACTAGAACCAAGGTTTGGCATGTTAAACTCACACCTGCTACATTCACAAATTATCATCAGCTTACCATTTGCATGGCAGGTCCTTGAGTGAAACAGTTCGTTTATCAAGGAGAGAATGTCTTGCTTGGTATTCAATGAAATAAGAATTGCTGGTATACTTTTGTGTATGTACATTGAGATCATATCCAGTTCTGCATGGAGTGTAGAGGAAGATCTGCATTTACCAAAGTCTTAATCACTATATGGCAGTCCCAAGAAGGCAGTAGAGTTTATAGGTGCTATATGATGTTTTTTATATTAGGGAATTGTTACAGAATATAAGCAATTCTGAAGCTGCAAATACAGATTTTCTTTTTTTTTTTTTAGAAGGCCAACACATTAACTGTTTCACAGACATATATTAAAAATGTAATATTAAGATATAGAGAAATAAGCAATTACACAAACTGAGAACATCAGAACAACAAAACACTGGAAGATTATGGAAGAACACTATAGGTGGGATTAATAGAGAAACATATTGCATTTCCCACTCCAATCAGCAAGAAAATGACTTAATTATTCAAACTCTAAGTATGTTAACACAATCATTTCTAGAAAACTCTAAATACGTGGCCTTGTAATGTCAGTACCATTAAAACAGACCAGCGTAACCATTTAATATGACAAGGAAAAACTTATGAGTTCACTAGAAACATTTTCCATAGTGTCTTTAATGAAACTTCTTTAGTAAGAATTTTTAAATTAAAAATTCAGACTTCTACCCTGTCCCTTCAAGGTTTCACCCGCTGAGAACTCACAGACAAGAAAAGGAGTTTCTACAGCAACTCTTACGTTACTGTAACTGAAATGGAAAATATGCTATGAGTTTTTCCTCTGACTCTGCTAAGAAGCCTTTGAGGCCTCGTGAAAACATGACAGTGCAGTTAACGCAAAACAGTCCTTATCCTGAATTGATGAACCTTATGCTAATAGTGGTTCATCTGTCAGAATTGTGAAGGCTTTCCATCAGAATGAATGAAGGGGGGAGAGAGCGAGAGAAGGTGAAGCAAGTGTGAGTAAGAGAGCGCATGAGCGACAGCAAGTGAGGGAAAGGGAATGAAGGAAAAGCTACTTCAAACTATAGTTACTTTAACTTTTTTTCTTTCCTATTACAATTATTTTAACAAAAGTTTTTAAAAAGAGAAATGTAAAGAAACTCTTTCCTTTAATTGCACTTTTAAAATTCTTAAGCCAAAGATTTTTTCATGCAGTAATCTAAGCAAGAGAAATTTTTCCTCTGGATTATTATTACTACCTCCCCATCTCCATTTTTCACTGCAGAAATGTATCAACAACTGCAACAGGATTTCAGTAAACTACTACCCTTTGTACTGAATTGACTTTAATGAAATGAATGACAGAGAGGCAATACTAAATATTTGTAAATTTTGAGTACTAATATGCTAAAAATTATAAGAATTTAAATTGTTGTGAACTTCACCAAGCAATTTTAACTGAGTAAGTGTCTTCACTCAGTCTTAAATATTTCTGTTTTTCTAAACATGTTATATCCTTCAATTATTTTTGAAACTAATTTGTAAAAGTCTCTAATACAGGCAGAAGACAGATGTTACTGAAAATGTTAAACAGATTTTAATGGCATTCTACTCATTTTCCTAAATACATTTTTCAGCTGCTGCCATCATTCTCTGGACGTCAAATCAGCATACTTATAATGGATTGATATTTATCAACCGTATAAAATAGGCAAAAATACAGGCACTCAGTCCCATAGAGAACTGTGGAGTAAAGAGTCAATGAATCAAAGGTTATTTTGATTATACTTTCATTGGCAAACATGTTTTTATCAACTGACTTTTGTTATTTTCCTTACTACCTTTCACATTATTTCCTAGGTTGTAATCTTATAGGCAGTCTTCAAATTTCTGATGAATCCTGACAGCTAGTGAAAACCCCAAATAAATTTATGTAAAACTATTTTCTGACATGTCATCGTGTCTGCCAGATATTTTACATATTCTGGGACCTGTGATCTCTAAAATATGCCTATGAGTTTAGTGTTTTCACAGTCACATGAGAAATAGACAACCTGTAGATCTGATCAATTTGGCTTCAGTTATTCTTCAGTTGCCAAAAAATGTATTTGTTTGCATAAGCATATTATTTTTTTGTGTCGCGGGTATCATAAGGTGTGAAAAGTCCCCACTTCTCGGTGAAAAGTGACCAGGATTTTTGGAACTTTTCATGGTTAATTATTAAACATGCAGCTTTTTTTTAATATTTAGCTCACAAACAACAGCTGCTAGTAACTAACAAAGTTTATATGTCAATTATGGTGAGCCAGAAGTCAGTTTAGGAAAGAAAATCAGACCTAGAGCACAAGGTCGACTTGAACTAATATATGACAACCAGTATATTTTGTTTGCTGTTAATGAGGCTGATGATTGAAGATCTAACGCGTGGAACACTAAGACTGTGGAAGGCACAAGGAAAGGAGGAAAAGCTGTAGAAGACAAGACAAGACAATGGGAGGTAAATGCAGAAAAAGATTGGATGAAGGCAGTGGAATAGTAGAAATAGA
This sequence comes from Pygoscelis adeliae, assembly GCF_000699105.1. Taxonomy (NCBI): domain Eukaryota; kingdom Metazoa; phylum Chordata; class Aves; order Sphenisciformes; family Spheniscidae; genus Pygoscelis; species Pygoscelis adeliae. Next base: position 8,289,682 of record NW_008825428.1, read on the forward strand.
AAAGTAGAAAGAATAATGCTTGGTATTTAGAAATAGGTGTCTTGAAGAATTAACATCAAACAGTATAAATGTGTTTAAGAATAACTGCAAAGGGACATCTTAAGAAAACTAACAGACACGTATCTGTAGTAAAGTGAAGGCATATCAAATAATTACCAAAAAATTATAGTCATTCTCAAAATAAAGTTTGCAAATGCAAGTGATAATAAAAGAGAAAACAATTGACTGATACTTCTAATCCATGATTTATTAAATTCACAATCCACGCAGCAGTAAGAGAAAGGAACAGGTGAGCAGATCTATGGAAGTAGAAGGAAAGGATTTTGTGACGTTTAAATATTGTGATGTAGCTAATTAAGGAGAACCAGGAGAGCAAATACAGTGCAGTACAAGAATATTTGTGAAGAAAATGATGAGCCAATGGTTTTTGTCATGCCATCAGAAAATAGCATGAAAAAACGAAGAGTCACAGAATGCACGGTGGAACAAAGGTTAGAATAGTTCCTGACACAGCAAACATCTCTGCCTCTTTTGCAAAAGTCAGGAGTCCATATACATTTATCACTAAGAGCCAGGGACCAATCATATTGAAAAGGCTTGAAGGGAAAGGGATTGCTTAATTTTGGGGTGAATCTTATTTTGGTAGCCCTGAAAGACCATCTCAAGGTAAGTAGCTCTGTCTAGCTGTGCCAGAAATAGAGGTGGAGAAGAAGGAGAGCAGCTGATGATCTTTACAAGCATGACTGGTGATGTATCCAACACCTTTATTAGGATTAAACATGGACTTAAAATCTGTATCTTCCACACTTCAGTACTATCCAGCACATCACTGCTGAATCTGAACTCCAGTGGTTTTGATCTTCGAAAATAAAAATATAATCTAAATCTGACTTAAAGAAAACAAGGTATAAAAAGCTACAAAAGCTACATTCCTACCATAACAACTTATTAACTCACTGATGGAGAGAGCAATAGTCAGCCTTTGACAAATAGACATACAGAATTTTTTAAAAACCTTACATATACTACAGATGGAAAAGCTGGAGCTACTGAAGAATAGTACATAGGGAAAGCTCTATGGGTCTCACAGAAAAGATTTTAAATGGAACACTACTTTAAAAAAATAATACATACAGAAAGCTCACTTTGTCCTAAGCTCACTGTTTAATTAAACTCACATATCACACCAGTTATCTGACTCTAACTGCAACTATAAAAAAGCTTAGGTATTATAAAATAATTGAAGACAGTTCTACTTCTATTACTTACATGATTTACCACAGAGAGGTGAGAAAGGCGAGACGGGGGGATGGTGAGCAAAATCTTGATGGACAAAATCTTGCGCTCGAGTGAAACATGAAAAAACACAGGCCATGTGTGTTTCTTAAATAGTTTACAGAAACAAAAAGAAACTACAGGCAGAAACACAACAGTGGTCAACATGGTTAGGGAGAGGGAGAAGAAAAGGGATAGGGAGAAGGAAGGAAAAAACTCAGAAAATTTGCAACTGTGTCTTTCAAATACATGCAGAAGAACATGAAAAATGTTTTCAAGTATCAGTCAGTATAATACGGATGAACTCCAGAATCAAGATAATGGGGATAAGAGAAACAAATTTCAAAGAACATGCAAGAAACTAATAATTTGCCTGTGTAAAGGCATGTGGAGTAAAGATAAATACACAGATTTCCATTTGTGCCGAGTTGACGCTTCACATTCTTGAAAACTTGAAACACATTCTTGAAAAAAAAAAAAATTTATACAGTGCATATTACCAAACATCACACAGATCTGCTTTAATAAATCTGTGATGAGTAATAACAAGGAATTAGTCAAAAGAAACAAAAATGCAGCGCCTTCAAGAGGTCATATGAGCGTCACCTAGATCTCATCCTGGAAGCAAAATTTCAAGACCTTTACTAGGGGTCCAATTCCATTAGTTTCATATATGCTAGTTATTTTTCTGACTAAATACACTGCAGCGTTTGGTGAGGATACCTAAAGGCCTGACAGAGGGTAACAGGCAGGAGTTTTAGAACACCACAGATCTCAACCATATTAGGTTCTTAGGAGCATTCACAAGTGCTACATTTGTTATATATATATAAAATACACACACACATGAAAATATATAATTTTTTACACACACACACACTATATATATTATATATTATCAAGTCTACCAGAAGATAAAAAGGTGATTATATCTCTAGTAAACAACTGTTCTACTTGATACAAAGGTCAACCCTTTGTCATCCCTGGAGACATTTTATATATTAGCCTTTGAACTGCTCTCTGTAAACACTTCTAGCATCCTGCCCTAAGCATTGGGGTCTTTTCTGTCTTCGCTACTACTAGTTTTAAACTAAATACCCAACTTTCCCTCCGTAGCCAAATTCTAGACTCATGCTTCCAACTTGGTATTCCTGCTAGGGCATGAACAAGGTCTCTGAAAGTGGTCCCCCGCCCCTGGCTCTTATCATATTCTTTTTTCAGTATTCTAGAAAGTATCATGCTGTCTCCTTGACAGACATCTACCCAAGCAACACAGCTCCCTCCACTGGATAAGCCTTTTCTGTTCTTACCTCCATAAAAGTAACTGATAGCAATAAGGCTTCTTATGGCAAGAAATATTCAATAGCATTAATAAGGCTGACAGAACAGGACCTGCAGCATTTGCTTGGTTCTTTGGTCTTCTCCAATCTAATCTATTTAGTGTGGGCATTTGCTTGAGTACATAAACTAGGAATATGGCTTTAATTGACTGACATATTAATCTTTAAACCCTGGCACCTCTATTAATTCTGTATATGACAAAAAATTAGCACATGGAAATTCTTTATTCAAAGTTTTGTAGTAAGCATACTGAACCAGATAGAAACGAATGCTACTGAGTTCCAACCTCCTGTTTTTGTCACCAGAAAACATTTCTTAACACGGGGCAGAAAATGAAAATACAGTTAATGTAAGTAAATGCAAAAGATAACGGAAGTTAAACTTGAAGACAAGGAACAAAACTTGAAGTGACATACAAGAAAAGCTTGGTAGTGTAATTGCAGTTGGAAGAAGCATGGAAACCATCAGACAATTATATCACTTCAGTAAAAAAACCCAACTGGCATATGTCAGGAAGGAACAGAAGAATAACAAAAACAAGTAGCTCTGTAACTATGTGAATTTATGATTAAACTTCATATGCTGTAACATCCTGTCCTGCAATTCTCCTTACCCAAGTGTGAGTTCCTAATTTTGCAGAGCATTTTTTAAAGCATGGGCATGACCAGCTGCAGGTAGATGGGCAGGACTAATTGCAGGTGGTTAGATGTTTCTGCGATAAGATAAGTTCCAGCAACAAGTTTATTAAACAAAGAGGACACCCTAACAGTAGGTATTGGGAGTCTGAGAGTAGCCAGCACTTGAACTTGTAATCAGTTTAGCTACTTTTTTGCATATATATTACACAAAAAAGTATGCAGTAAATTAGTTATTCAGAAATTATCCTTGTTAAATGAATCCTCAAATTACCTTCTTTTTTCTATTTCTTGAAGGAAAGAATGATAGAGCAATTACTAATCAGTCCTCATTGCAGATTTCAAGCCAAAGTCATGTAGCTTCCAAATTCCATTCAAACAGAATACCTTCTGTTTACCCCAACTACCATTCACATAATTATGTTTATGCCTATCATGGACTATTGAAGTGTCCATAATACTTCAAAGTTCATATTACCAAAAGGAACTTTATAACTGTATATTTGTCTACCCTGACTCTACCAAACACATTTTCCAAACAAAACGAGTATTGGCAGAACTAGCTTTGGCCAGTACCTCTCAGTCTCTTAATATTGGTTGATCTTTCATTTCAATTTCTTGATCAATTTTATACTCAGCAAAGAACATGATAAAAAGTATTGTCAAAGCCTGTACAAAAGGTACAAGCAGATTTTCCCAAAAGGCAAATTGTATTTTCTAATATTAATCAACTTCTGTGTCATGTCTTGGTTGAGTAAGGATTTCCAGTTCTCGTTTTGGATTAGAATACTAAGAGCTGTATGCGGAGGGTTTTTTCATTTCTCAACAGACCTGGGTGCCAAAGGAAGTGGCAATGCAATCTTCTGTCCTATTAGTTAAAAGCTCTTAGCCTGAACCCGAAGGGATCTTTCTCTAGGAAGTCGCTCAGAAGGCAAAGATGACAGACATACTATTATCGGTACTTCAAAATTTAGTGTTCCTCTTTTCCTCTTTCCTGCAAACCAAACACAAAATGACGGACACCATCTGGCTCAGCTTTGAAGCTTCAGCATCTTCCTGCTACAGTCAAAGCAAGCAGTCCTGGAAAATGGATTTGCCTGCATTGAGGCAGAGCAAAACAAAGGTAGTACAGAACAAAAACTATATCACTTCTCACCTCCCTTCCTCCTTCCACCCAGCAAAAGATAACATTTTTACATTTTCAAAATTATGCGTAGATTGGATATTTATGAGGTCAGGGATGAAACAATACCAAGGCAAATGTGGTTGCATGCCATTTTCAAAGCCATGTAAATATGGAATAAGTACCTATGATGATTAGTCTGCAAGGATTAGCATACAGGGAAGTATTTAATCAATTTGTTTGAGAACTCTATCCTGTGATACCAAGAGAATCCTTGAACATTTCTACAGGAACTCCCTATCCAAAAACCACACTGAGAACCTCTGAGAAAGTGCTGCATATTAGAACTGAACACTTGGATTTGCTTTGCTTGATCATTTCCAAGTACTAAATCCATCTAGTTATTTCAGCAAGAAGGAAAGAAACAAAAAAAAAATAACAGAAATGTTTCAAAAGTCAAAATGTTTCATCTCAGTGCTTTTAGTTCACAATTATCATAAGACTACCATAAGCTGTTTTTGCAGATGGACGGTACAACATTTCCTCCTATATTTTCTGTTTCAAAGGTGCATCATAAACTGCTGGCATACTGACGTACTCAACCCTGTTACAGAAAAAAACAAGCCACCCCAAACGCACGATCTGCCCCCCCGCCCCCGACCTTTGCTGTCTTTATCCTGTAACACTGTCTGGTTATTTGTGCATCTGCACGATTCCATATACTTCCAGTACCAACTGAAAGTGAAGAAGGTTCTTAGCACTTAGGCTGAGCTTCTAGTCTCTATTTGCTTCTTAGAAAAAAGCCTACTCTTGGTACCTTGAGAGGAACTGGGAGTAACAGTTGGCAACAAAGGCCATGAGAAAGTGAAAGCTATGAGTTGACAGCCAGGCAGAAAAGAGAGGGAGAGCAAGTGCCTTTTGGAGGCGCTAAAGATTTTCACAAGCTTACAGCAAGTGTTAACTAAAAACTTAATAGGCACAGACTCAAACTAGTGGCTGAACCTGTGTTCATTTCACTCCATTTCCCTGCTTATCCTATAACCTGGATTACTTTCAGTGTTAAAAGAAAAACCTGAAAAACACAGAAGTCCCATGCGCATATCATGCTGGCGGCCCACACACTACTGAAGTTTTGGGAGGGTATACACTACACATATTTTATAACTGATGCAAGGATGTTTGACTTTTCCTGTTAAAATACTGATTAGCTTTTATGTAAGCAGGATGTACAGTTAGTTCTCTCCACCTACTAAAGGTCAGAAAACATCAGTGCCAAAAGAAGAAAGAAAAAACCTAAAAAAATACATTTCTCACCTACCTTTAACCTTTCTAGTTGTGGGTATCCATTGTTACAAAAAGATTCAGGCTTCTACTGCTGCAGATTTTAAAAGGCTTAAAGTTCATTTACATGCACCCTTTAACACTACGTTAACAAAGGCATCGGTAAAAAGGAAATTTCTCAGCAGTAACTGCCACTGGTTTTGGATCATGCTATTCCTTGGGCTGAAATAGGCAATTGAAGTCACTGAAAGCAGAACAAGCACAAAAGCCTGATAAATTATTTTTATTTGCAACTTCAAGTTACTATCTGTTCTTAGGTTTTCTTTAAAGTCACCTGTAGGAACTGGAAGAAAAAGTGACATTCTACTGCCTGAGCAGGCTGCCTTTAACAGCAGACTGACCAGCACATCATTTCAAGTTATTTGTGACTATTTTGAGGAATATGAAATAAATTATTGACACATTTTCATGTGACTAAGTGTCTAAATGAGGAATCATGAAAGTTACTGGGATTAGAACTTTCTTATAAAACTGAATTTAGGATAGTATGAACAAATGGATTATTAATATGCAGCATCAGATCCATCTGATCAGCAGCTACAGAATTTTGAGGTGGAACTGGAAGAGTTTTATACCTCTTCAAGTTCATGCCATTCCACTAGAGCTGATATAACTTGATACAACTCAATTACGGCATTTTCACACAAGTATTATATATTTATACTTACATTTGTTTAACATCATAAGTATAGACACTCTAGTTTTCTCAGCAAAATTGGGTCTTCTTTCTCTTAAGAAAAATAGTGTCTAAACTGTTTGCAATTTTCTAGGAAAGAGTCATGCTTTTAAAAGTGTTCTTTTACTCGTAAGGATATAAAGATAGAACAGCTTAAAGATTTGTAGGAAGATTTAGGATATAGCATCATTATAACTTGAAGAAAAGAGAATGATAGTTTTGATTCTAGTCCTCTCACTGGGGTTTCCTTGCATACTTTTTAACAGGTAGCTGGCTCTACAGCTGCAACATCTTATTGCCTCTGTAATTTTTCATCTCTTCTATCTGCAAACATCAATCTAACATACCACAAAATGCTCAGAACTTTGTTCCACTGATCTATCTTTTTTTTTTTGGTAAAAACTAAACACTCCCTTCGTTCTTTAAAACAGTGAGATACAGAGCATGATAAATAAATGTGACTTTCAACCTGTATTTCATAACACTTCCTATTTCCTCTCTTCCATCTCCCATAGTTTTTCACAGTGATCTAAGATCACTAAGGAAGTCAGCTAATACTTCGGTTTAAACTAACCTAATCTACTGCATTCAGTCCACAGGTGTGCCATGAGGCATTATAATACTTCCTGTTCATTGTCAGGATTTGCAACTTTTGTGGAAGCAAATAGCTTGAGAAAATTGAGACAAACCCTTTTTTTAGTATACTCTCTCACAAAGCCTCTTCTTTTTTTATATCTTATTTATTATCTGTAAATCATAAACCCTAGTCCTAGTATAACAAGTGCCTGTTGATTAGTAGCCAGTGAAATGGAAATTCTTCACGAAAGTTTTCCTTGGTTTATCTCTAATCCTGTTAAAAAATACGGGTATGAAATAAGAGAGAGAAACAAAAGCACTACAAATGAACCATTCACATATTAGTTGTGAAAACAGATGTAGAAAATGCTCAGAACATGTACTATAATCAAGTGATTAACTTCATGTGCAGTTATTCTGCTTTACACGTTAGCAAATTTTGCTCCTCGGCATTAGCATTAGCTATTTCTACTACAGTAGAAAATACATGTAGATCAAAGTTTTATTGTGGGTAGACTTTATTAGCAAGATAAGGGTCCGAAGATCCTTATCAACTTTGACAGAGCACAGCAGAGGAAACTGAAAAAGTGGACCTGGATGGACCTTTGTTCATGAATGCAAAGTTACATGTTTACCGTGATCACTAACTCCTAGACAAAACAAGTGTCACAATTTTTCTACACAAATGAAGATTGTCTTGTTCATTTGCAAGTATAATGCTATGAATATTTACAACTTTGAATTTCGTTCAGGCTTATGGAATATGGGAACCTCAATTACACATTACTTTACACTTTTTTTCTATCAGAAAGTATTACGGGGGATGCTAACCACTGTCTTATTCTCTATAAGAGTACATATTTGTAATGTGAATTTTCAGACTCCATGGACTTCTAAATTATTGGGGTTTTATTTAAATTATTGTTGGTATAACTTCACAATTTTTTGTAACAGCCATGTTTTGTTTTTCTTTTGCATTTCTGTAATGACAAAGTTTTCATTTCCCACATTTTTGCTGTAGCAAATAAATCTTGAATATATACTGAACATATTTCTGATTGACAGTTCTAATTCAAAATTAATAATACCTGCTTTTGTTTAACTTAACTTTTGGAGAAATACGGAAAACCCACTAGGACATAGTTTATTGTTGAATCACATATAAGAGGTGGGGAATATTTTTCCCATAGTTGGGAAACGCTCTGTTACTTTTTTTCATACAGATAATGGCAGCAGAACTCTGCTCCGTGCATCATTCAAACTATGCAAGAATCATTTTCTATTCAGGTTTTCAACAGAAGGTGCAATAACTTCAAACAAAAACTTACATAAATCAGTGCTTAACATTCAGGTTGAGCATTTCTGTGTCAGTCTTTCCTAATTTAGGCTGCTAAAGCAAATGACATTCATATATACATCAGTAGAACTGGATGGAAAACAGTTTTCCTGCATCACATATCTTCTCACCATTTCCAAAACGGTCGTCTTCTGCATGAGAACAAACGTGAAGCCTTCAAAGCTCCCAGCACAAGTGTCTGTTCTCTAGGCTTCAGCAGCCTGGGCTCTTTTAGGCAGACTAAGCACTTATGCCTGACTTTTGTATATTCCAAGGCATTAGTCTTTGGATTGTTGGCTATTCTCACATGTTCGTTTTCTATCCAACTCTTCCTAATATAGTCTGTGACTAGAAGTACAAGTAAGCTCAATATTAAGCAAATTGCTAGCAGAAAGATCAAGTTAAGAATAAATTCAGTGATGAGTGAAAAACAGTGAAATAAACATCTTAACAAAGGGCATAAGAGACATTCTAGAAATGACTGAACTAGCATTTTTGCAAAAATTTCTGAGGCACTGATTACAAAACAGAAGAAACCATGAAAGAAAACTCAGTTGCTGAGGAGTGGAGACTAAAGTAACAAATAATTCAGTTCAAGAAATAGTATCACTTTCACAACTAGTATGAACACAAGTGTTTTTAGTTAAGGAAGTTCTATCAACTCACACAGCAGTGACTTCGATGCATATCAACCAGATTAACTCCTTATCTTTAAGAAATAATTTTCATTATAGTCTCAGCTTTTCCTTACTGATGTTACATATAAACTGCTTGATATCTTTCTAATTGTTTATAATTAATTTCTTCTGTGTGTCATTTAAAAAACTAAGACTTTTGAATACATTTTTAAAAAACCCCCAAATCTCAGAAAAAACAGGAAACAATATAGCCATGTCTGTTGAAGGAAATACTAATTATCAACAACTTCATAAACTGCAAGAAATCATATCTTACTGCTTTTCACTTCTAAGAGTTATTCTTTTTACAAAGTTAATACCTGCCTTTCAGTTTCACTGCAAAAAAACATTGTCAAAGCGAACTGGGTGAGATGGAATTCAGGAATTCTGACCATTCATCTTCTTCACAGCATGTATGACACATGCCTATGCAGAATACTACTTCTCACAGTAATGCAATGAAAAAAATGTTGATCATTCTACAGGGGCAGGTGTTGCTGTGCTAATTTTAAAGGTGTCAAACATGTCACTTCCTACTGGCTTCTTTTGAGTTTATGTTAATGGATTGACTGTAGAAAGAAGGTTATCAATACCTACAGTTGCTCTCTGCATCTGCAAGGGAGAAGCATGGAAGAGAACAACTCCCGCTAAGCTAATACTCTTTCTGATCATTGTATATGACAGACTGGAATAACACTCCCAACACAAAGAGGATAAAACAGTAGCCATTTGAACGGAAGCTCTCCGGTCAGGAAATTCTGGCACCACACTGTAATCACATTGAGTCTATGAGCCTTGAACTGATGGCTTGTTACAAAACCAACTAACATCACATACATAGGTACATCCAGTATCCATATGAACACCATCTTCTTTTCTCCAACTGCTTTAACAGACACATGGAAAAATAATAGTAATACTAGGCCACCTGAATGGAAGTTCTTCCTTTGAAACCACAGACATATTATATACGGTTCTACAGAAGAGTGTCCTGCCTTTTTTGCAGACATTCAGACTGAGGATTATGAGAGGTTTAAGGCAGCACTTTCACATGTGGGCTACATACTGAAATTAATACTAACACTTATTTGCCTAATTTTGAGAGATGCAAAGTATCTGAAGATAACGTACATTTATGGGGACACTTCTGAAAGCTCATCTGTGCATTACACCAATTTGCCTGGAAAAGCCCAATGCACACTAATAGCTCAACCTCTTCCAATAGGTCACAGCAGCAGAGATCAGAATTGCAGAAATCTGGGGTTTTTTGGTCTCAGTTCAACAGTTCTTCCTCTCTTGTCTACATAAATTCATGTTGCAAACAAGGCGTGACAAAATATTGTGCCTTTTAACCATATTTAGCACTATTGTCTTTTAAATTCTGTGTTAGCAAAATATCTGGTATTGACTGCTTTCCCAGTTACATATATTTTTTCCCAGAAAATTCTGTATATTATCACATTAAACTCTGTCTTAAATATTCTCAGCACCAGACTGAGGCAACAACTAATATTATGGCTTAAGGATTACTTAACCTTAGTGTCTGTAACCACAAACTGAGCATTTTGTAGGGCTTTAAGAACACTTCTCAAGCCTGAAAACAACTACAGTAACTCTCTGTAGCATGTCAGCTCTTGCATTGGACTGAATTGTAGTAAATCATTAGTTATAGGTGTTGCTACAGCTGCGTTGCCAAGGTGCAAATGTATTTCATACTCCAAGAAGGTACTCAGTCTCTCCTTCTTGTTAAACTAAAAATAATAATGACAATAAAAAAATCACCAAACCAAAACCAGCCCATCATTCCCAAACTCTCTGCAACTACTTTCAGTGTTGGCTGAATAAACTATTTTCAGAGAGTTCACAGATAAACTTGTTAAGTAATTTATGAGTTAAGATAAGCTTGAAAAGAAAAGAAAGGTTCACTAGGAAATTTAAAATGAGTCAGTCTTCATCAGAAATAAAACTCACTAATGATATTCAGAAGCTTTAAGCTTTCTACATAGCCCACATTGCTTTAAATGTTTAAATTAAAAAAAAAAAAAAGGTTATAAGAAACATGTTTGCTGCTATGTCATTGCTAATATATGCTGCTTCTATCATCAAATGCTAATACTCTATGGACAGATAAAACTCCATAGATGAGTTGTCTTCAAGAGGGATCACTCTCATGGTTGAGATAGCTACTTTACTACTCAGCTAATTGTAATGCAATTATTTTGTTAGCTTTGACTCGGGATACAGTTTCCCAAGTGCTGAAAGCTGATTTTAAGTCTCTGCAGCCAGACATTTCTTTTCCTCCTCCTGTTAGCACCTTTCCCCTTTCTTATGCTATCACTATGCTTGGGAGCAAAATACTTGGCTGGGGGGAAGGCAAGATTTCCATTTCTGACAGCAGCATAGGCTTACACTGGCTTTGGCCAAGCAAAACACGTATCTTGACTGCAATCAAGATCACATCAAGCGTTGTTAATGGAAAAATACAGGACTCAAGTGCAATTGCACCAGGGACTCCAAGGTCATCAATGTGGACATCAGCAACTGAAAGGATTCTTGTAATAGCATCCCTTTCACATCATTGTATACAACGTTCACCTCTGTTTATATGTTGACTCTATGTTTAAAAACAAAACAAATTTTGCACAAGTAGCAGTGAATACTATACAATGGGATATACAATGGGAAGTCTATTACACAGCCTTCTCTCCTTTATCTAGGGCAACCTCACTTCTGGGAAGGAAAGCTCTGGGGTGAATTTTCATTTTTACTGCTCTGCTGGAGCTGCTATCTCCTTTCTTCACAAATGGGTCTTGCAACAGATGTGCTGGGTACAGGATCACCTGGCTCACTCCACACTACATATCATCTGCAAGTTGCTAGCCTCAGCAACCTCCCTCCCACACATGTCATCACCACCATATATACTATTGTTTCACCACTCTGTCTTTCTACTTCTTCCACTCCTCCTCCTCCTTCTCTTCTACAGTTGTTAGAGACTACTTAGAATCATAGAATCATTAAGGTTGGAAAAGACCTCTAAGATCATCGAGTCCAACCGTCAACCCAACACCACCATGCCCACTAAACCATGTCCCTAAGCACCTCATCTACACGTCTTTTAAGTACTTCCAGGGATGGTGACTCAGCCACTTCCCTGGGCAGCCTGTTCCAATGTTTAACTACTCCTTCAGTAAAGAAATTTTTCCTCATGTCCAATGACAAAGAGCAACAGAAAGAAAAAAGTGGTGAGTGCAGAAAGGGAACTGTATTGGCTTGCTGCCTCAAGCATGTATTTTTGTGTGTTTAAATTCAGTACATGATTGCTAAAAGAACAGCATTTTTATATTTTGCAAGTTATCCTGTGAAAACGTAATTAAGCAGGTGACCTTGCTAATCTTGAAGACCATATGTCATGCTTCTTAAACACATTTTTATAATTAATAATCCCTTCTGATTATTGATACAAATGAAATAAAATAGCATTTTAGTTCCTTCGTCATGCTCCAAAAATTCTTGAGCAAGATGGAAAAGAGGAGGCTGCACAATGCTAAAATCAAGCTATAAGTTAACAGTCAGCATTAGATCACTCTTGCATAAGTACGGTATCATCACTAACATTGGGTAAAAATGTTGCTACAATTTTTTTCACTTATTTCTCTCTCCCTGCCTTGAGCTTTTCATTTTCAGATTTGCAGTTATAAAAGAGCCATTGTAATCTGTCTGACAGCAGAATGAGTTACATGTTATATATAAACATAATGTAAGAAAAAATACAAATGTTACACATCTGAATATCCACTGACTACACAAAACCAAGAACATTCAGAATAAAGATAGCTAACCAGTGTTGAAAAAGGAATAGCTTGCAAGAATCTCAGGCCACTATGGCATTTAGGTACAGTGACTGAGAATAAAAAGCGCAGAGCAACAGCCACTACCACTTATCTCTTTTTTGTGACTTTATCTTAAATCTTTCTATAGAATTTTGTATATATAATGCACTTCCTTTTGATGTAGCACTACGAGAAAGAACACAGTTCTTTCTTGTATTCAGCTCTTTGGGACATAAATCACAGCAATAAAAAGATTGTTCAAGGGACAGGCATAGTCATTGTCCATTATTTGTCTAACACTAAATTGCTCCAGGCAAATATTTGCTTTCAACAAATATCAAATTTATAGGAAACAAAAAAACAAACAAAAAATACTCACAGCTTTGGTTTGGCAAGCACAGGTGGTGGCTCCTTTGTGGGTGAAAGCAAGACAGCTGGAGGTGGGATGGATTTATCACCATTTGGCTTGCTGTTAATCATTCCATTTACTCCATGAATGGGATGGATGCCATTCGTTTTTTCCTCAGCTGAGTTGAGCTGTAGTTGAAGGGCTGTCACACCAGATCTCAACTCAGTGTCATTTGCTTGGTGGGTCTCTGTGTGTTTCTTAGAAGCAAGCTCAAGAGAGCTAATTTCAACAGGAGGAAGTGGTGGGAAATGATGGAAATCATCACTGTTGGATTCTCTTGTCAGTGATTCATGACTAGAGCTTTCTGAGTTGGCTAAAAGAAGTAAAAAAGAATGTCTCTCCGACAAGCCACAGACAAAGTACATGGTAAATTCATGCTGTACTTTCAGTTTGTTAAAGGTGAGATCTCTTTGGTTCTGTGCAGATATTTTTCTAGACCTCCTGTTGATAATTCATGCTGAATTAGATACATGACCAGCTATTCATTTTCTGACCTTGCCCCATGCAAAAGGCACAATAAGGAACCTTATGGATCCCTCTAAAACTACTCCAGGGATCCAGTCACTAACTGAGATTGGCAAGTACTATGGGACAACAGCTGAAGCAGCATTTCTTCTTCCTGGAGTCTCAGTCTCAGCATTGTTTAAGAACAAGCGATTTAAAAATACTGAAGGATGTATGTACACATGGTATGTTGCAATGGCAGCTGGGTTAGTGCACTCCACAACAATATGTATGTAAACATATTACAAAACTAAACATACCGTGTCACAGTTTTTTTATTTTACTAAAGGCATATGTCACCTTTGGTAGCATAATTTCATCTGCTTTCATTTTGGCTCTGCTGCCATCTAGTCCCAGAACCCTAATGCTTAAAAATCTGCCAGGCTTGCGGCAGACACTTAAAAAATGTATTTTACATGAATAAAAATATTAAACTAAGAAATAAGCCAATAAAAACATTCAGTTTGCTTTATGTGAATGCTCTGAGGTTGACAAGATCCCTGTCTTACAGCAGCCCTTTTCTACTGCTTCTAAGGGAAGCAGACTGATAACTTCACAGATAAATTAATTCTCTAAGATCTATG
>NW_008825428.1:8304011-8328196 GCF_000699105.1 Pygoscelis adeliae
CCTTCGTCGCTGAGCAGACAGTTAGTTGTGCACTGCTTGTTACTGAACCATGTTCATTTGTTGCTGTGCATGTGAAAAGTCCTGAATCTTCAGGAAAAGTTTCTGCAATTACAAGGGTACATATCTCTTCTGGAAATAAACAGAAAAATAAACTGCATCATAAACTATTTAAAGTACCATGTAATGTATTTGCATTGCATGTTAGAAGGACACCAGAAAGTGCTCCTTATACAAAGAAACGCTGAGAGAACAGCAGAAGAGCTTCCAACATAAATGGCTTTAATGAAAATCACTTTGTATCTAAAACAAGAAAATTTAGCAAGCTGAGTTTTCAAAAGGGGCCTGTCTTGAACAGTAATTTTGCAATCGTAAGTCTGTGCAGTCATTTTACACACCCAGTATCTTCATTTTTATGCAGGATAGTACTAATCCATACAAATCAATGTATTGGTTTCCATATACAATTAATACTCGCAAGCTCTTTTTGGGTCTCTAAATAACACCACCCATATGAATGTCACGTCATGCCTTCTTTCCCTGAAATTTTCTGTATTTAATGCAACATTTCAGATCAAATCCCATTCCCAGTAAAACCAGAAAGTATTTTGTCATCCCTTCCAATTAACTTTCCTGTATAAACTGACCAGAATGAAAAACTCTGGATGGATAAATACACCCTTTATGCAGAGTTTGGGAAGATAATTTCTGTCTCTGCCTGCACAGCAGTGAGAATGGATAAATTGAAAATATAGGACAAAACAGCATCCCTAGAAACTCTTCAGAATGCTGAGACAGAGACATATTCTGTGGCTGTTTGAAATCTGTTCATTCTACTTTGATATGCCATAGTATATGCTTTGATTATACCAGGGCCTCAGTCAGAAAACTTGTATGAAGGCTGGACTGTTCATTTTTCAGGTGGGGTCTCACAGTAAAGTTTTCTAAATTAATTCCATCCATTTATAATGGGCATATTTAATTATTTAGGCATATTTTTTCCAGATTCTTCAAAGAAGTCACTTTATTTTATCTCTACTTGTAATGGTATTCTAATCTTTTTAAAAATTCACAATACAGCTAACCTAAATAATCCTAGTATTTACACAACATACCTAGATAATTTTAGACCTGGACAATGTTACATCGTGGGTTTCCTTAATTAATTAGAAGTTTCTTTCGCTTATGCTTATTTTCTAGTCTCAAAACCAAATCAGAGAAGTTTTATAGAATTGAGTTTAAAAAAAAAAAAAGCATTTTGGACATTTACATGGAATCCCACATATTATCACAAAATCAATGGAATATAGCTAATAAAAACAAACTGAAAAGTGAGGAAAAATATTTCAGACTCTAATAACTTTCACATGAAAATTATTCTGTAGAAGAGGTTCAGTAAGGTAAGCTTCACTTCTTTTAGTTCAAAGAAGAAAAACATTTTCTAATAGTTCTTTTTTTTTCTTTCCTAATTTTCATAGTAGGCAGACTACTATCTCATTTAGACAGTTAACAAAAAAGTTATGGAATTTTTCCAATTATAAATGACAATGTATCCAAAAACTTCCTGTACTGGAAATGGGCTAAAAATGAATGACTAACTAAAGATTTGGCACAGAGTTGTTTTTCAGACAGCAGAACATGGGGGGGGGGGGGTTGGCAACACAAACCAGTCATTTTGTGTAGCTGCAAGAGGCATGTCTGGTAATACTGTAGCACGTTGGATCTTATCTGACCCAGATGAAGATTAATGACTCATGAAAGGTCTTATCAGGAAAGTAATGGGTAACACAAGCTAGTTTTTGAACTACTGAGATCAGCTTTTTTCAGAGTCTTGGTGTGTCATAAGCAGTTGAAGCCATATTGTTAAACACACGTGCGTATTCCTGGATTGAACTGACTCTGGGGATGCAATATGATACATGCAGCATACTAGTTTCCTGTTCATTTAACAGCAGAATTCTGAAAGCTGGGTATTTCAGGACTGAAAAAGAAAAATCACTCTCACCATGCTGAGAACTGCTGTTTGAATGAGGGCAAAGGTACTACAAAATATAACAACCAGCAGAATTCCTATTTTCCAAACAGCAAAGCTAATTAATGCATAATGTTCTTTCCGGTTTTTAAGTATGTAAAATGATTACATGAGAAGAGCTGATCTTCATTCTTCAGTGATAAAAGAATTCTAATGGATTCTGCCACGATGTGGTTTGTTTACTGAAGCAGTATATTTGAAAACTATGCATGGTAAATTGCAGTAATCCTTGTAAAAGAAACTGAAAGTAAATTAGTGACAAAAATAATCAGAGTTTAAAACTCGATCTTCTCAGCCACACGAGCAAACTACAACACATTTGTGATCAATCATGAGAAAACTGGCTAAACTGAAAACATAAAAAAACCTGAGAACTAATCAAAATGCAGCTTGGGCAAAAAGCATGTGCGAGCAAAACATTGACATTGTCTTTATTCATTTTGCTCCCCCCAAACCAAGAATCACTGACCTCAACATAAGCTAAAAGGCTTACTACTGTGGAAGGCATAGAAATAAAATACTAGTTTGACAAAAGAAATGTTCTTTAAAGATTTCCATAACACACTCTGGATGCCTAGCACTCTGAGTATTTTTCTAGCTTTACATCCTGCCTTATGTAATTATTTTTCTTTCTCTTACTGTACTAAGTAGAATCTGATGATTTGAAGTAAATAATGTTTGTTCTACTTCCCGGCAATCATCAGCTGACAAATAATTTCATCACAAAAATACGTTCCAGAAAGCAGCTCTGAAATGCTGTTCTCAGGCCTTAAAACATATTTAACACTTGACTAAAGGAATACAAAAGCATTCTGTTCACTGAAACATGTAAAATGCTTAGGCATGCAAGTACTTGACTATTTTGTCAGTTATTTAGAAAGAAAGATTACATTTTACAGAGTAATCCTTTCCCTTTATGGTTCATGAATCCATTAGGAAGAATAAACTTTGGTAAGACAGAAAACTGTTGCACTTTAACAAATTTCATCACTGGCAGCGTGTTTACTTCAGAATGTTTCTGTGTATTACATTAGTGGTAGAGTAATTATATCTGCATCTTCATCTCCAGATGCGATTATCTTCCTCCACTGTAATGCACATACAGTCTTGGGAAAAAAGTACGGTCTTTTGGTAGTGGTTGTTCATTATGATGCAATGGACAGAGCTATTTCTATAGATGTAGGTTCAAAGCCGTAAGTTTCCTGCTACACAAAGAGAGCGGGTAGTCACAGTGGTGGTTTCCTGGTACAAATCCAACCAAACACAACCCTGCCATCTTGTAGACAATGGCTCTCTTATTCTCCCTCTTGTTCCCCTAGTCATCAGATGTTTAACTACAGTTTAACGGCAAAGCAATACACCCATCAGGTAACTTCTTCTCATTTAGGTATCTGTGCATCTTTTATATAAAGAGAACAGGGAAGTGTGAAAATAGAGAAGAACTGCATATTCAGAGCAGCATAATAGATGGTAGTATTGCAGACCTGTAGATGCCTTAACTTGCAATAACACAATGAAAAAAGTATTTAATTTACCTGTTTCTGATGATCGCTATTGTACACGCCTTTACCCAGTCAGGCAGCAGTTCTGGCTTATTTAATAGGCTTTATGCCACTCAAGAAATGAAGACAAGTTTTTAAAAGATATACAGAACTGACTGTGTTTGAAGATACCTCAAACAGCACTTACAAAATACTGAGAAGAAAACTGAACAACAGCAAATGTGATTGTGGGCAATTTAGTGCAGTTTTAGGGTACAGAACCTAGGTTACAGCATATGTAATCAATCCTCAAGACAGCTGCTATCTAGGCAGTTCAGGTACAATAAATAGGAATACTGCTATGGCAGCATGGACTTTAGTCCCTAAAGCAGTGTTCAAGTTTGAGGAGAAATTAAAGCCCTTTATCAGGGTCAAGGAAAAGTTTATGCTAAAGCTCACACTAAGGCAGTTATGATGCTGTAGATGCCTAAGCCAGCTAGTTTGAAGTTGCCAGGTGTGTACATCTAAGCTGAAATCAACGTATTCAGCAACGTAACTGTGATGATTAATGTACCCCAATAAGCTTTAATTGTTTACAATTGAAGAGGAATAGCAGCATTTTTTTTTTTTTTTAATCACATAATACAAAAAAGATCAGAGGTTTACTTTGAATTTGGAAGCATCAACAAGCAAGGACAGTTGTAGCAGTCAGACTTAAGATGGGGTCACTGACAGGACCGGAATTCTGTAGGCACCTTGGGAGTGCAGAGTACAATTGAAAATGTAATTGACAAGCAACAGAGCATAGGTTGATCGGACCACCTTTAATGAAGGATAATTTTAGCTTATTTTCAGTTTTTCTCTTCATTTGGCATCTTGAGCTATAGCTCATTGGAGATTACTCTCTTCAAGCCCTTCTTTGCTGCTCAGCGGTGAGAGAGGGAGCCAGACTCTCAGTCATAATTCTTTTGTTTTCACTAAAAAATGCAAGGATCCAACATGCATGCTGACCTACTGCAGTTTCTGTGTTTTGAATTTCATTAGCTATCAGAAAGCTGATTTTCCTGGTGTAGGGAGGCAGTAAGAATTTCTGTAACATTTGCTATATATTTTCAGTTTCAAACATTATGCAGAAATGGGGGAGGGGATTTCTAAGGGAGTTACTTACTAGAGTTGAAACCTCTGGAACACAGCAGCCAAACAGGGAACAAACAAGAAAGCACAATCCAAGAGAAGTGATGACTATCTTTTGAGATGTTTTTGGTGAACATACACAGTATTGTGCTTAGAAAAAAAAGCATGTATATGTGGCAATTCCCTGGCAATTTAAGAAAAATTACTTCATATAGTTTTCTTCTTACATGCCATTAGACAATTGTTTTAATGTAATTCAATACAGTTTGTGGCTGCCTCCAGACAGCTGAGTAATGGTCAAAATATCAACAGCTGGCAAATGACTCCATGGGATTTTTCATTCTCAGGCAGCCTGTTCTTTGAAGGATTCAATCAGTATAAAGTCAAAACGTCCAAGAAAGAAGTACAGAGCAGGTAATTTGACAAACTGTGATGTTGGCTTTAAGTAATCTGACTAGCTATTAATTCACAAAGCAGTCTGGAGAGATTTGTGATGCAAACTGATTTCTGTCTAGACAGAAAAAGGAGTGCAAAACACATTAGGGTAGATAGAATGTACCCAAAAAAAAGTAGCCAAAAAAACCCTGTGCTTCTTAATTTCTTACCTGTGTGAGTTCATGGAACATTTTTCTTTTAAATCATTAGTACTGACCCAGCAAAGGATAACCAATGTTTTTGAGCACTATAAAGTGTTTATTGACAGTTGGACTTTAGTTGACAACCAGCAATTAAAGTCACACTACAACTTGTTACAATTTATATAAAATTCCATGGAAGTTGTACACTTGGAAAAATTTTGAGAAATCATGTCCATCTTTCAAAATTCCGAATACTTATCTAGCATAGGCATGTTGGTTTCCCTATCAGTCTTGCACACATATTCACCATCTGCACTGAATAGCAGTTGTGTGTTTGCTTATGAACAACTTTCTCTGCAGGTATTATTTTGTCTGGCTTCTCAGAGTATGAATTGCATCACAAGCCAGTGCTCTACCTATTATGTTTCTGGTACCCACCCAGCTTCCTACTGTAGAAATTTTAAGTTCCTTCATGACATCCTAAAAACCAGTGTTACTTATTACCAGTATTACTACTAATACACAGAACACTGCTCATCATTTATGCCAAAAGGAAATATTTACATTTTGCCCAAACATATTTACATTCCCTTTGCATGCACAGAGTCGATTCCTACACAAATAAGCCAATAAGTGTACTGTCATTAATTTTAGTGGAGAGTAAGACACTGCACATTAGGGCTTAGTAGGAACTGATACACTGATGCACAAATCTTACAGGGATAGTACTTAGCGCAGTGAATCCAGGGAGAACAAAACACCAAACTGAAACTCTTTCATAGGTTTTGGGTAGCAGGAAGGTGTTTATAAATATTACAACAGAATTACAAGCAGGGAAAAAAAAAAGACAGACTGCTGTCAGGCATTCACTACTGTTATGTCTATTAAACCACAACAATACAGATACCAAAATAGTATTTTGAGATGCCTTCCTGCTCTTGCATTGCCACCTACCTTGAAAGTGGTATGAGATACCTTGATATTAAATAACTTTTCTGTACCTGTGAAAACTCAAGAAATGCACCCTTCATGTAAGGATCCATTCCCTAGTACTCTTTAGAAGGCTTCATGTATCTTCTCCCACGGTCTGCAAGCTAACCAGACATGGGAAGGAGAGCATTCAGCACCATCAACATGATGGTGCAGGTATGTGAGAGGGCTGGCAAAGTGATGAACTTTTTGGACTCAGAATCCCACCTTCTATTTCCCATTTCAGTTAATAGCTATGAAAGGAAATTTTTAGGTTTGTGAATTATCATGAATATTCTTACTTATTCCACAGTAATATCTGTCAGACAGGCTATATGACCCTTGCAACTAACAATACTGAAAATTACTTAGTTGTCCATGAAAAAAAATCTAGCAAGAGGCATAATACACGATTTCCTTTGTACTCAACTATTTACACAATGGAATTTGAACCTTTTGTCTCAAGCAAAAAAGTGCTTCTCCTTTCTACTACATAACACTGCATTCCTACTCTAAAATATTTTGTTCATCTAGCACTATACACATTATGTTGCCTAAAGAGGGTGAAGGGGTAAAAAAAGATTACCAAAAATAAGCAAACATTATTCATGATTGTGAGTTTTGACAGAACAGTTTCAAATTAGATATTAAAAAGAAAAACCCTAAGATATGCTAGTAAATTTAGACTTCCTAGAAACTTTTGTGTGAAGTTTCAGTCCCTTCAGATACTTTCTATCATGTTAAGGAAGAGAGTGAATGCAGTTCAAGTGATTCCGTAGAAAAGAAGCTTCTAGTAACAGTGAGCTAGATATACTAGGTATCAGTCTCGTAGCATTGGTAGATTCAATCTAGAAAAGATGTTACTACTTGGACAGAAAATAAGTTTCTCTGGGAAGGGGAAAAAGGTCAACCCATTGACCTGATTTTTTTTTTTTTTTTTAAAGTTATCAAGAAAACAGCTAAGTTGGGAGACTTATTTTGTGATATATATTACAGGAGGATGTTCCAAGAAAGATACAGAATTGAACATATTCCAACACAAATCTATTCTCCTTATTTCTTTTCATATCCAAAGGCTTGATATGATATTGAAACTCTCCTCAAACTGTTTTGTACTGTAACTTACAATTTTTAAACCTTAAAGTTTGGGTTATAATTATAAACTACCATTATCCATTGTTAGCACTGGGACATGTTTTAATTCCTCATTAGAGGTTAATTTGGTTTTCCAGCACTCTTCATTCCTTCACATAGCTCACATTTCAAGCCTCCATGAATCAAATCATTCAATCACATGTATTCTGGGTATCAGCTGTTACTAGAGGTGACGATGCTGCACACCACAATTAATAATATTAACTGTCAGGATAGAGCATGCATGTGTGTGAGCATGTGCACACAAGTGTGTGTGTGTGTATGTATATGTATGATGGTCATGAAGTAAAATAGGTATATAATGATTTTGTGAAGCATTAAGAAAATTAGTGAATAACTGGCAAAGAAAAGCAGAAGCTTTTTCCCTCTTCACCTCCTCTCTTTTCCATGAAAGCTAAGAGAAAGCTGCATTTCTCCTAGGATTAACCCTTCACTGCTTTTTCCTAGTCCATATCCTCATAGCCACACTGCTACTTTACAAACATCACTCAGCTGCTAAGTCTGTTCTCCCTGCAGTCAAAGACTGCCAATGTGACCCCTCAAAGTTTAAAACAACCCCCCGTTGGTAAGGTCCTTCAGTTCAGAGACACTCTTTAGGAATATCCAGGTCTTAGACAGAAAACTTTTCTGTTTTACCTTTCTACTTCATAATTAAAACTCTCTCCAAATTCAAGCATATTCAAGCCCAACCAGCCACTCTCTTAAAGCAAGGCTCAGACCGTATCACTGTCTTCTCTTCTACATGTTGTTTGCCTTAAAAAGAACAAACATTCTCAGACTTTCAGCATCCACTTACTATTCAAGAAACTACCACAGCATATAATGATGTGTAATGGGAAAATGAAGCAGCCAGAGAAAACCTGTAGTTGGAAGAACACTTTTTGCTTGCTGAAATCTAGGACTTTCATCTTGCGAATAGACTAGAAAAATTCAATGTGCCCTTGTTTTTGAGGATCAGCTTTTACTTGCATTTAAGACACTTCACATCTGCCAAGCTAGACTGGCAAAACTAGCATTTAGTGGTTGGGTGTTATGAAACTCTTATGAGTACAATTTGGGTAATGGAATTTTGTAGGATTTGTTCTTTTTTCCTCAGTAGCATGCAAATTGCTCATTTTCTGAGAATGAAGATTGCTTCGAAGTTTAAGCTGTGAGACTCTCCTTGCTGGTCTAAATGGAATTTACTGTTTAACTAATAAAGGAATTGATGTAAAGGACAGTGTAGAGTATGGAAGGTGTGATAAAGAAACATTGTCTTTAAGGGGGTTTCATATTACCAAGGCTCAGCAGAAACTTTTCTATTTATGGCTTCAGTACAAACTCAAAGAGTTTCAGTACAAAATCAAGAGATTATTTTTTCATATGATTCTTACCCGGTTCAGTTGCAGATCGTGGCTCTGCGTATCACATCATAAGGAGGGGAAACAAACAAGAAAAATGGTATTAGAGATTACATTAATAAACAACAGTATACTGAATGGATATATTATACTGAAACACTGTAGACAAGTACAAAATCTGTGCAGACACATTGCAGAATAAGGAAGACTTAAATTGTCTGTTGGTAGCAGTAGTTCAATTATTACTTCTAGCAATTATAATCACTGAATTGTGAGGAAGAGAGGACTTTATCCAAAACTCAGTACTGACAGACTAATTTCATGATCTTTCCTCACCCCGTATCAAAAGTAGCCACTTCAGATTATTGCCTTACTTTTTTGGAGAATTCTGAAGTC
The DNA here is from genome assembly GCF_000699105.1 of Pygoscelis adeliae. Lineage (NCBI taxonomy): Eukaryota > Metazoa > Chordata > Aves > Sphenisciformes > Spheniscidae > Pygoscelis > Pygoscelis adeliae. Next base: position 8,313,094 of record NW_008825428.1, read on the forward strand.
TGGAGCATCTTGAATTTCAACGCCCTGTCGAAACCACTTAACATGAATGGGAGGGGGTCCTCTGACCCTGCATTCCAATACCACGACTTGTCCCTCAGATGCTATGGAGTTTTGTAGCTCCTGAAATATAACAATCACAATTCAAATGAACCGGGAGCATTTTACATTCTTAAAAACAGTCTTCTTCCCTTTGTATTTCAACTTTGTTTTATTGTGTCATTACATTTTTGCAATAGACATTTTCTGTGAGCTGTATTTTCACTCTGATCAAATATATATCAGCTATATAGTTAAAAATGACTGAATAGGTTATTTTCAAATACATTCTTAATACGACCAAAGACAGAAAAGGTGTAGAAGTATTTAATTCCTTAGACCATCACAAGCAGATAGCTGCAGTCTGACCTTTCATTTACCCTTCTTCCACAAAGTGAAATGAAAATTCTGCAACTAGCTACACATTGATTGACTTGGTCCTGAGAGAGCAGCTGTGCTGCTTTCAGGTCAACCTCTAGAATGTGGAGTTGCTTTTCCTCTGAGCAAAATTAGATAACACAAGTATGATCAGGATATATTAGCTTGTGTATAGATAGCTTCTGAGACAGTATTATGGCTGTAATAAATTCTTATATACATCTGAAAAAATTCAGGAAGAGTCTAAACCTTTGATGAAGCACTACAGTGAGAGAGAAGCAACACTACTTTAAGTAACAGAACGGACAGGAGACAGCCACTATTTTTGCCTTTGTTATCTATCTTAAGATTATAAATCAAAGAGTCTTTTTAACTGTACTGGCTGTCTCATTCCCTTTCCAGTTTATTAATAAAGTTTTAGGCCTTGATGCAGCAGAGCATTTGAAGTTAGGTCTAAGATCAGAGTTATCCCTAGTTACTATTCATAGATCTCTAGTTAATCAAGTACATAAGAATTTTGTTACACGGAAACCTAAAAGTCTTTGGGTTGTTCCCTGAAGTTTGCATAGAAAGAAATTCGCGTCAGGAAGCTGGATAAGTATATTTTTTGTTGTTCATATCTGGTTCATTTCTTCTGTAATTAAAGTTGGTTTGGTTTGGTATGTCCCAACTGGCTTAAGTCAGTTAATATTGGATTTCAGGGACAAGACATATGAGGATTGGGAAGGAACAGTGGAGTTTTGATTGCTTTGGTAGTTTCTGAAAGAGGGCTGGATTTCTCCTGTTTTCCACTCTTCCTAGGAAGTTGCCTGCCGCCCTACCTTGCAGTAACCACATTCTCTAATCCCTTGCACCCCCACTGTTCAATCTCCTGTGATACCTGCAGTATCAGTGCAGAATTATGAGGGATAGAATCAGACCTTTCCTGACACAAGAAAGGGATATGATGGAGCCAGGCTAGACAGTCGTGGAGAACAGGGCTTACTCTTACTTATCTCTAGGCAAAACTACTTGCTGTTCCATATTAGCTTTTAGTCAACTGTTTTTCTGAAGTAATAACCAGAAATACCTTCTTGTCTTCATTTTGACTTCAACAAATGGTGACTAAATAATAGTTACTGCAATGGAAATGATGCTCTGAAGGCAAAATGAAAATCATATTTTCGATTAAAGTTGTATTTTAGAGATTAGGGAAATATGCTGTCCTTCTTTTTGCTGTTACCTAATTCCCAGCTCTAAAGTTTCATTTGGGATGAATGTGAAGGTAAATATTGACCTAAATAATTACTTAAGAATTACTGAATAAAAGTTTCCCTTCTAGCGAGTCCATGCCTAACATTTTACAAGACATCCCAATGAAGAATAACTGAACTGCTTTCTTTACTAACATACCTGCATGGATTTTTTCCTAAAACAGAGTAAAAAAGCCTGTGTTCTTTGTTCTTGTCGGTAGATAAATTATTGTAAACGAGGCTTTATCAGGACTATGATGTGTAATTGATGCCTACCTCGTTTTATTTTACAAAGATTTCTCAGTGGAGGACAGTCGTGGGCATAAAACAAACACATACAGAATATTCATGTAATTCCACTAGTGACTTTAATAGGGTAGAAGGCATAAGAACTTCATTGTTGCAGTGGAAAAGTATTTTCTTAGGAAAACTGTAAAAGTTTTAACATGATCAAACATTCTTGCATCAGGATATATCATCTTGTTAGTTCCTTCTGGACTATAGGAGTATGATATAAAAATGATGGATAAAACATACCTTTGTAAAAATGGGTGCAGAATAGATAGGCTTAGGTCCATCCACACGGTGCAGGTATGAAGTAGGGCTTTGAACCTGCAAAGCAATGCAACAATGCTATAAAATTGAAAGAATATTGGTTTCGATAATATGGCCTGCATATATCTATGCAATAATGCAAACTCTCAAATGTACAGTCTTATTATGGTGTTCTTATCCTAGCAGGCTTCTTGAGTGACACCACTATTTCACATCTGTTATATTTCTGAAATCAAAATGCAAGCTTTAAAGGCTTCTACATTTCCCATGAGAATTTTGTATCCAACTGTCTTTGCCTTGAAGTATTTTGAGAGTTTGACTCCTGTTAATATCATTCAAGTCAGTCCTTTGCACTGAAGCATTTTTGCCTCTCCTGTTATTACATCCCTTGACTGATGTAGTACTAAATAAATCCAGGTACCTAAAAGCTTATCAAAGTTAGCCAAAGGAAGGGAAAGGAATTTACCATGTACAGCCTAACAGAGATTTTTATTTTATTTGTATTTTATGATTTATATGAAAACTCTAAGTCATCCACAGTGGCATTAAAACTTATTATAAGCTAATGAACATTGATTTTCTACATTTAACTTCTAGACAGTAAAATTTAATTTTCTCTAAAAGGCCCAGAGAAATTACAGCAATAGTTAATTTAATAACAAAATTTAAAACTTTTGCTAAAAAATATTGTAGGCATTCATTTGTATTACATTCTTTTGGAATTGGACCAAGTCACTATTAAGTGATATACTCTGTAATTTTCATCATCACCAGATCTGTCAGCTGCTCACATGCTGTGTTGATACACACTGTGTAAGAATCCATATGTATATTTACTTTTATGCCCCATTTACTAGCTATAGACTTAATTTTTTTAAATCGTCATTCTTAATATAATAATGTAAGTTTATAGTACAATAATATAATTCCTCAAAATGACAGAGTTTTTCAGGACTTACTTACAAACTTTGAAATCAAAATTAAAATACTTTTACTAATTTAAAAATTGGTGTCTAAAAATACCTGCTGACTGGGCACAGAGATAGGTTGAATTACAGCTGTGGTGACTCCAGACTTCGGTGTAGAAGATCCTATAGTCAAGGAAACAGAGGTGGTTTTCTTTTGGGCCCTGAAAAAAAAAAGAAAACAGCAAGGACTTTATAAGATCTGAAATCAGAATATGTTAGTTTGTAACTGATAAGCCACCTTGTATTTTCTACATCTTTAAATATGTCCTTATCACCTGAAAAGATCAACATGGGAGGAAGCTTGAGTAGAACACAATCTTTGGCTAATTTACACTTTCACACCCAATAAAAAGTACTGATTTAAGATACAAACTAAAATGTATTTTGTTTCTTTAATTGTAGGTCTCTGCATGTTTTTTTGGAGGCACAGGGCTGGGTGATTACAAATGAAGATTTGGTTAACTTAAAGTTACTCCTGAATATGAAAAGTTGATAAAAACAGAAGAGTTGTCAGGATAGGGCCAGACTTCTCTGACAGAACAAGCACATTAATACAATCTACAGTTACAATACTACACATTTATATCACATGAGAGAAGGAGAAAGCTATGACATACACAAATATACCCCAGATGCTTATTCAGATCTAAAACTACCAAAGATTTTCCAGTGCCCCTTATTACGAACATTTGCACAGCATTGGTTCTACTTTGCACACTTACTGTGGCATAGCTCCAGATTTTGATTTGAAAATTAAACTTTCACTCTCTGAATCTGTGGAACTGGCACCTGGAAAAGAAAGTATTTTCAATAATCTCATATCCTTTTACTGGTTTATTTAATGTTTACATTCCAAAGAAAAAACTGTGCTACTTTTGCATTTCGCTTCAAGAGTTGAGAACTCTCTGTAATAAACTACTGCAGTTTTTCTTATCTGATAAAAGATTGTAACTATGTACTTTAGACAGTTACAGAAATAATAACCATGCCAATTTAATTGCAAACTGTTTTCCCTAGGCTTTTAGCTGTCTTCCTTCATATTGAAGCAAATATGGCCAAAAAAGAAAAAAAAATGCTGACTACTACTACTCTACTGGAAATGTATAATTTTATTTACTTGAATGTTAAAGCTTAAGCAAACATATGGCTTATATACAGATAACAAATCTTCAACCTTAAGTAAGAGCAACTCAGTATAGCAAGACATTTTCAGACTAAACTTGCTACCCACGATCTCCACAGTTCAGACTATTTATATTAACCTGTACATAACATTTACATACTGGTATTTCTTGCCAGTGGAAGTCTTGATATAATGTATGTGTTTGGCAGTATCCTGAACTCACTTAAAGAAAAAAATATGAAGGCATTTATTCCCTTTGTCTTAATTTTTCCTAACAACTAGTACTTCACACAACATTTATTCTAGACGTTTATGCAGTACATACTCCTCCTCAAAGGATTTGTGCATACATATGTATAGCTGTATTTGTAATACAAATCATAAGCAATTCATAATCAATATTCCTAGTATAGTGTAGACTGATTCCAATGAAACAAAGCTTGGACTGAGGCACCCAAGTACCCTATTTATTTACAAAGTTTAGACTACAAAAATCAAAGCAACAAGTAGCACAGAAAAGGTAAGAAGAGAGAAGCAATGCCAAGTGAGCAAAGTGGGTCTACATGAAAGTATTTCTCTTGAACAAAGGATAACCAGGTCTTGTGTGGCTGGGCCTGCTGCACAGAAAAAAGTATGAGGCATCAGTGTCATCAAGACTATTAATGTACAAAGCAATGCTTGTGTGACAATCTGGTTTCCTTAAAGATCGTAGAGAAGGAGCTAACGACATGTACAATTCTCTGTCTTTCAAAGTTACATGTTGTAAAACTTCAAGATAGCACTTCCACATAGTAAGACTTTGCCAGATCTCAAAAAAGAATTTGTTTTATTCACTGTATCTCTCTACCTACCTGTTGCTTCTGGTATTATAACTTCACACAATATTATATATTTGTACTATACCTGGGTAGTTCTGAAATCATGCTTACTTCTGTAAAGAAAAGTCTTACTAGAATCCGTAAGATTCAGAAAAATCTTAGGGATTTTGCTATTATATCCCAATGTGGGGTAACAAAGTTCTGAGAATAAAAAACATAATGAAAGAAACCCAATAAATGCACATCTGTCATGATTTAACTAATTTATAGTGAAAAGTTTATTGCTTTGTTAATCAAAAGCTATTTAATAATTTTGGTATGGTATTATTCAGATTTGTTATGAATATTTCTTATATTAATTTGTTTATGCTTTCAATTAACCATTTAAATTAATTTTAATGAGTTACAAAACTGGTAGAAGAATACATATTACCAAAATGTCTGAAAGATGCATGAAATAAAACAAAAATCAGTATTCAATTAATATAATCATGCCTAAAATACAGTCCTCCACTAAAAAACTAATTTAATAATTTTACTTATGGTCAAGTCATTAACTTTCCTCAGAGAAAATAATACTTGAATTATGACTAATTTTCAAGTCAAGAAATATTTTGACAATTACTAGCAGTTGATTCTGGAGAAAACCAGTATGACTGACTTTTAACCTGACTTAAAGTCAGTGTACCAAATATGAAGAATTATAATACATTTACTCATGACTGAAGAAGACTCATTTGGGGCAGCCACATTTAATTGCACTGGGAAGAAGTTCAGAACTGAGACAGGGATTACTGCTATCATGAAAATCATTATTGGTACCATCAGCCAAATCTTTGATTTACAGAAGGTACTACGTAAAAGCTAACCATATGCCAAAAGCTCTGCTTGTTCCTCCTTTTCCATTCTTTATCTTACTTGTACCCTAAATAAATAGCAATCTACCCAATGATTCTTGGGACATTCCTTGAAATACCTGAATTAATATGATGTGATGTTCAAAATGTGTTGCATTAAAGGGAAACAGAGGAACACCATAAAAATACCACCAAAGCAAATGTAATCTTAACATACAGAACCAAAAGTAAACTTCAGCTTAGTTATCTTTTCCTGTATGTGTCAAGTATCTTATTATTTCACTTCTTACCTTCAATGAATATTTCAGCTGATGTACTATCTGAACCAATGGAATTTGAAGCCAGGCAAGTATAGCGTCCAGTATCGTCTTCAAAGGCTTCTGCTATAATCAGTGAATGAAGTCCTCCACTTCCAGAACGGATCTGAATGTCAGGGGTATTCTGGAGTTCTTTTCCTTCACAGAACCATCTGCAGCCCACACACATTTAGAAAGAGAAAGAAAAAAAAGAACATAAAAGATTGGTTCAGGCTCATCGCATGCAAGAAGACATTACACTCTGCTGCAAAAATCTAAATTGCTACTGAAATCAGCACATGGTGCTTTGAAGTGTTTAATGGCATGCACAAAGAAATAACTTGCTGGAATAAACTTTGTTTAAAAGGCAGTGAGACATTTCTGAATGCTAAGAAAATCATACGCACCTACAATTTAAAGCTATTCCCTGTTGTGTTTTGGTAGAATTAATGCTTTCTGCATATCTTATGTACTGTCTTGCTTTGACACAGTCTAATCCATTTCAATTTAACTTGCTACTCCCTTCTTTCTAATACTTACTGATTCTCCACACAGGATGTTTGATTTTTGTCTATCATGCCCAGTCAACCTAATATAATCCCATGGTACAGGTTCCATATTGCTAAACTTTAAATAGGTTTACTCCTGCCTCAGATCAGGAACATAAACTGGTTTTCTAGACCTGGATTTTTATATATATATAAAATACACATTCCACTACCAAAAAGGTATGCCCCAACAAAAGGACTGGGTTTAGGTACAGGCAAAACACTTATCATCTGGGGTGACTTACTACTAGGTAAAAGCACAGCCTATTTTGTTTATGTTGGGTCAATCAAGCATTTTCCAGTGCAGGCTACCTGAAGAGCTAGTCCATGTTCTCAGCGCACATTGTTTCCATGAAGGTACCAGCTCCCATCTTTTTTCTGTTTGATTCCCTCATATCAGCTAGTCCTATTCTCATAGGCTACTCCCCGATTTATCCATATCTCTAGCAGCGCAGCAAGTATGAGAAGTGGATAATACTTTTTTTTACAGGGGCTGCTATGCATTTTTGCAAGGGATGGTAGATTGGTGAGTCACTAAAGGAAAATCATTAGGGAACGGCCTTCCTTCCATTCTCAAATTTTCACTATGTCGTGAAAAGAAATTTTGCCAAGTCTTTCTGAGCTCCAGCCCTACAAACTCACTCTTTATCCCTCTTCCTTCCCTTCCTCTCACCCCATAATCCTAACCTGTGCTTTTCCATGTTCTCCCTCTGCCCTGCTTTCCCTCTTCTACCTCTGCCACCCCAAAATTCAAATCTTGCTGTGGTGAGGATAAAGACAAAATGAGTAATTCTTGACAGCAAGCTTCAAAAGTGATCTTTCATTCTCTTCCCCCCATACTTTTAGTTTCCTACTGTAGTAAGAATTTTTTTTTAAAATAAATAAATATAACCACAGAAATTTATGAAGAGTCAATTCAAATTAAAAGATGATAGTATTTTCAAAAATAGTTTTAAAGACTTAAAATCTGCCACCAAAAGAATTTATATTTTTCCTTTAGTTTGTGCATGTTTATGAGAGAATTTTTGCAGTTACATTCCAGTAATACTTCAGAATTAAACTTTTTTTTTTTCTCCTTCCTATCAGATGACTTTCCCCTGCCCAAACAAAGTAACCCCAAGGAGTTAGAGAACCCCCCTACCTATTTAAGTAAAGCATGCAACACTACAGGATGACAGATACCACACAATAACAATCAGTGAGGAGTCTTTAGAAATGAACTGCCTCAATTTTATTGTTCTTTTTTCTTATTAGTAAACTACATATAATTAACAGAAATAAAAAATATGTTACAAAACTTTCTTTTGAAAATATTAGATTGTAAAACTTGAAATTCCATGCTTATTTCAGAATGCAGAGTTAAGAAACCTAACAGATTTACACATAAGACAATCCCCCTTAATAACACCCAGAACTGTGGGCAAGCCCTCTGTGTTTATGAACAATAGACCTTTTATTCCTGAAGGCAAAAAATGTTGATAGTGGCATTAAAACCATATGTAATTGTCTTCTGTAATTAAAAGACTAACAAGTTCCTTTTCTGTCTTCTGTTGTGCCCAGACAGTGCACACAGAAAGTATCATTTTTGGAACGAACTAACAAACTTCCATTTGTTTACTCAGTGGACCCCTTTGGCCTACTTTTACAACTATTGGGCTTGGAGACAAATCTATTCTGTCAGCTCGACTGCCAAAATTAACATTTCTCTTCCCCTTCTTCCCCTCCTTTCCTCTCTTGTCACAAGTCCTCCCTTCTCCCGGTGTGAGGACCTCTGCTACTATTTCTACTTATTAGACCTTCAGAGTCCTAACCTCTGTGCAGACTTTCCTAAGTTACATTTTAAACGATATGCACAAGAGAGAGGTTAATTCAATTTCTAGACAATCACAGACAAAAGCCTGTAATATGAGGCTCTACTTAACCATTAGTTCTATTTTTCTTTCCTTTCCAGAAACATCCTGCAAAGGAAAAACTCTCCTTCAAGCCTAATTATTTTCTCAGATAGATCCTGTTTTAGTTTCATGCAAATTGTATGGCTTTCTACTGTCTCCCAAATTCCATGCTGACAAAATATTTAAGAAACTGTGATAAGCATATGAACCTAAAATAAAAAATCCATTTATATTTTTTTTTGTCAGATGACGTTTAATAAGCAAACTGTTTTCTTAGGAGGACAAGTTCTTACACTGTCCCTTGATTCATGCATAGACACAGTCAGCCTCAAGTAGTGGGAGCTATTCCTCAACACTGGTTGGGACTGGGACACATTGCACCACATCAGTGACATACCACTGAAAAGGCGTCCTGACCTGCTACATCAGACACTGTCTGCCACAGAGAAAAACACATAAGTAAGCAATTCAATATAAAATTACCTCAGCTATCATTAAGGTGATGTTTGATGAATGGGAAACAGGCCTGGTGTTGGACTGCACTGTTTATTGCGGAAAGAAGAATTCACCTTCGCAACGGGCAAGAGCAGAGTTATCTGAAGTGCAGAATACTGGAATAGACTTAGTTATATTCTCTTTCCTTTTCTAATTGTATTTTTTTTCTCTTGTCTATCTACATGGTGATAGAAGGAGAGGATTAATTAATGTGAATTTGTTTTGGAGATTACATCAAAATCAAGTGAATTAGAAAATACTCAGCTGAAATACTTATCCTGCAATAACTTGGTAGTCACCAGTTCAATTCAAGAGAGTTTGTGAATTAAAAAAAGGGCCATTTAATAAAACTAAATGAAGTATTATTTGCACAAACACAGACTGAGTTTTAGTTTTCCATTTTTTATATAGTATGGGCTATTATAGAGCACAAAACTGCTATCTGCAGGCCCCACCAGCCTTACAGCCCTTACACTTGGAATAGTCATGGTAAGAGGATTTTCTGCTCCTAAGGACTGAAAAAGATTCAAAGACAAATCTTTGAAGCATTCTCTTTCTACAGAGGGATCACCAAAGCAAGCAACAAACCACTATCAAAGGGAGACTGAGCCAAAGAAACCAGAAGGACTCATGGCTAGACACAGAAAACCAGCCACAAAGCAAGTCTTACAAGAAAATTCCAGCTTTACGCTAACTAGGGCAGTATTAACTCACGTCCAGTCTATTCCAGCCTACTGATCCTCTTGGGGATAAGAGGATTATTATCTAGCTGTGAGAAGGCAATAATGCTTCTGGAGAGCCAAAAAACCCCCAACCAAACCAAAACCAAAAGACACAGAGAGTAACACAGAGGAACACACACACCGCAGATGCTTTGCGAAAAAGAGAATTCCCTGTATAGAGAACATTGGCTTAAAAATACATCTATTTCATGGGTTCTGGATACTGAAAGTACAAAAATGATCTACTCATTTCCGTATCCCTTTGTTGTAGGTTCTCAATATAAAGCGTGGAGATAGAAACAAAACAGGCAGAGAGACCAACAAAAGGTTTTGCTTATGTGTGTACACTTCAGTCCACAGAACTACTCAAGCTAGGTGCATTCCTCCAGGCATGCTAGCATTCATGCAAATTTGTAGAGAACTGTGCCCTTGAAAGAGAACAGAAACTACTGTAATGATGTCAAATAAAGGCTGGCAAAAAAAAAAAAATAAAAGGAATATACATTTTATGTAACTGGAATTAATTTTATTAGTCATTAAGTATCTTGCCAAATTTCAAATTACACTGAATTTCTCTGTTCTTTCCTACTTTCTTCTTCATTCTTTTTCCACCGTTTCTCTTCCTGCCTGCATTTCCACTGTACCACTCTTCGCCTTGCCTTTTCTCCAACTATGCATAGTTTTCATCTACGTTGTATCTACTGTATGTTAAAACGATAGCAATTAAGTATTTAATGCAGACACTGAAACACAATCACTAGACTGGAAAGTCAATACTCCAAGGAAGCAAACCAGAGGTATTTTGGTAGCAGGGGAACAATGGTTAAGATACTCGCTTTTCATGCTTCAAAGCCTACTTTGCTTTTCCACTGGCTACATTATCGTATGAGGGCAAAACTAGAACAGCAAACAAAAAAGGACAGTCAGATGCCAGGTGAGCAGCAGTTCATGCACACTGACATCAAGTAGCAATTCACACAATATGTCTTTCTTTTTCACTCTTCTTTTCTTTATGCCCTCACAACCCTCCATGCCTGGAAATACATATGAGCACGTGTGTCTGGGATTTTAATGACTGTGAACAAAATATAAACAGAGTTGAACAGTACACTGACTGAGTAAGCACCAGGGCCTTAAGAAAAACAGTTCAAGGTTCTCTCTAATGCATAATCCTGCTGGAACTTGTGTTTTTTGAGAGTCACTGAGGAATAGAGCGGTTTTCCTTTCTGCACACTCTTAAAAGTTAATTTAAAATGGCAGCTGAAGTGAAACTCTAAGATATAGCCTTAGGGAAGAATTATAATAGGGAACTCTGACCACTACAAAAAGTGCAGAGAGATAAGTTGCAAATTAAAAAGTAATTTTATCCTTAGTGGTGTTAAGTATGTCCAGCAAGAAAAGTTAAAATTAAATACTCTGACGTTTCTGCGCGGGCAGAGTCAGCGTTTCCATCACAATACTGTGTAATTTCCATTTTGTTTTTTCTCCATTCCAGTTAAGCAGTCCAACACTTCCAGAATGTAAAACATTACTACTTAAGGAATTTAACCTGATTTTTAAAAGAAATCAACTTAGCCATATAAGATTTAGAGTACACTGCAGTAATCAGATTATTCAGATGCTTATATTCTTTGCACACTGCTCCATTTTTGTGCAACTCGCAATGCAATATTTTTATGCCTTATATACAATTTCACTATTTGTACAAGCAATTCATAAAAGAGTCACCAATAACAACATACATACTTTAAATATTTATATTTTGTAATCTTAAAAGAAAATGAAGATCTGAATATAGATGCTGGTGCTTTGCCTGAACCTCCAGTTCAGCAATTAAAAAATGGCTCTATATGATGAAAACCACAGAAGCCAATTTTATAATAAAAAGTGTGTTACGTTATAAACAGTATACATTATATATTTATTCAGAATTTAACTAATTCTTCAGGTGTTGCACAGTGTTCTCCAAGCTCTCACAAATTTCAGTGAGGGCTTCACATCCAGCTGAGTAAATTGCATGATTAAGTATTTGGGGTCAAAACTGCCTTCTCAAAGTGTAAAAAAAAAAAAAAAAAAGGCAAAAGAATAACAAAATGGCTGTATTTTCAAGACACTCATCAACATTACAGCCCGCCATTTCCTACAAGTTAATTCTGCTCCCCTGAAGCCGGGCTTTGCATCATGCTCTGTGCAAGGACGCAAAAAGGAGGGGGTACGGAAGGTAACAGATGTGACCAGCTGAGCTGTGGGCTACAAAGCTTCCAAGAACAGTGAGCAATGGCCTCTGTCGCTGTTAGCACGCTGCGGTAACTCCAAAGACCTTTTTCTTTTGGCTTATTCCTGCCATTAGGAAAATCCCTTCCCTACATTCTTGTGTAGGTTTTCCAAGTCTTTTTCTGTTCGCTTTACCTATGGGACAAGGATTCTGCTCTGCTTCAGCATTTCGGCTGGGGAAATAAACTGAAAGTTAGTTTGAGCTTTTGACAGCTCCAGACAAGATATTCAGAGTTACAGCAGAGATCCTGCTTGTAGTTCATATCATTCTCTCTGGGTACTGCAATGTTCTATAGCCTTACATAGATGTGTACAGTTAATTACAAAAGAAAAACAGTATTGCCAGACTTGATTAAAAACTAATTGTTCTGTCTTTAAAGTCACAGGATTAGCTTAAAAGTTCTTAAATTTTTAAGATTGTATCTTGTCTCTGTATTTGCAGTTGTTGGCCTCACTTTATAGCTTTTAAGTACAGAAGCTTTGAAAAAATATATTTATGATGGAGGCTTTTAATTACCTGGATGATAGAGATTCACACAAGAAAACACAAAATTGATGCTAGAAAGTATGAAAATTGAACAAAACACTGCGCAACGCAAAGATTTACAATTGCCTAACTTGCCATACACCAAATCTTTTAGGGAACACTTTTTTTTACTTTTTAGTTTAAGAGAATTTTAAATCATTTGCTTGACAGTTACCTTTGCTGATTTTGCATTTCTCTGGCAGTGGTATAATGCATGCCACTGCTTTCAACTCTGATATTGCTAAACTATTCTTAGGCATATTAAGAATTTTTGCCACAAAATGTATTTTTCTGAAGTTACTGAACTTACTGAAATTTACTCCTACTACAAATTTACCATTGAGGCAACTACCTCCTATTTCCCAAAGCCCTTCTGCTTTACCTCAGCTTTTTGCTGCAAGCTATTTTTAATGGAGCACCCTAGTCAAAATAATTGTGCGCATTATGAGATGAGCTAAATGAGTAAAGATATTTGCAATAGTGACTATATGTCTGGGTAAATCTCCATTGAATTAAAGGTTCAGGACAAATATGTCCTGAAATACAAATCGTTATTTTTTTTATTATTTTTTTTCTTAAAGGAATGCTTACAGCTCTGTTTAGATTCATACTTTTTTTTTGAGAGAGAGTCTTAAAGATGTGGCCTTAGTGTGGGAGAAGAATAAACAGTAATTTAAATAAATAAATTGGGTTTTTTTACATTTATCATCATTTGACTATGTACTATGGAAAATTATAGAGAAGAATGAGTTAATGAAACAAAACCATTCTAATTTAGTAAAATTGCATTGTTATAAATAGCACGTCTCTGTGTTAATCCTGCATTCTTATAAAAACCTAGAAGATATGCTTGATGTGATGCAGTAATGAAATATCTGGATGTAGAGGAAAAAATGGTGAGATTTAAAGAATAAAACTGAATTATATTCCATGCCTATAACAAAGAAGTTTAATGCTATTTTTTTCTTTATAGAAACCAGAGATAATATATCATATAGAAAAGAGGTACCTGTTGTATGACTTATTTGGTTATGTAATCCAAAGCTATTTATTTGTGATTAATAAACATCTCTGTCATAACAGGTTGTGCAAGAGGTTAAGGTAATGTTCACTACTGGCTACTCACTTCTCGCAGGAGTAACTTTTTTAAAAACTGGATATGTTTACTATTTTTTTTTTAGAACTCTGATTATAAGAAAATATCTAAATATTTAACAGAAGAACAACAAAAAGCATCTAGCAACTTTCCTGTTGAACTGGCTTCAAAGCCTCATAGGTACATTTATGACATACAGCAAAGAAACCAGGGAAGTGACTCTTGTTGTTGACAGTACTGTGGTGTTGGGGCAAATGATATTTCACAAATGCATCCAAAGGTATCCAAATGAGATACCACATTTCAGGTAATCCTGTTTCATCATGCAGAACAAAGACATCTGTGCAGCTGTATTTATTCAGTAAGAACAGCGAGGAGATCATATTTCTTTAACTGGCCAAAGAAGCAGTCAATATTAAAGGAAAAATCTGTATGTTTTCTTCTCTAACCAGAATGAACGAATATCGTATGCTTATAAAGAAATTTCTTCTAAAAAAATATTGCTTGTGTTACAGTCAACCTACCTCATATCCTATTTTGATTTACCTTTGCCCTTTGCCCCAAAAGGTTTATCTTTTTTCCTTATCTTTGTCCATCAGCAAAACACAAAGTACCTTATTACTCTTGATCCTAACTGCACGTTTTCTGAAGACGAGCATTGACCAGGTGTAGGTGTAACCCACAGATTTCACAAACAGTTTCAGAAACCTTACACAGAACTTTCTTTTCTGTATTTGGGCACAAGCCCGCGCTATAAATGTGTCACTTTCAGAAGCAGCAATTTAACTGACAAATAGATGTGGGTAGATAATCCAGTTTATTCTATATTTGGGTAATCATCAGATCAAGAAAGACAGAAAATACTGTGCAATTTAAGGACCAATTATGTAGTGCAAACTGCAAACCACCTTTTACAACAAGCGCGTCGATTATTTGCCACACATACCGCTAGTTATTTAAAAATAACAATGCCTTCTCATTTGATTGAGTAACTTCTCTAACTAGTGAATTTGGGCATATATAAATTTATAAATTGTGTGTCCATGTTCATATATGTAAATAAAAAGCACGAATAAAAAAACAAGAATAATTTATATGCAATTTAAGATACTAAAGTTTCCATACTTTTATCCGTAAGACATTTTTGAGGGCTGTTGGACTCATTGGATAAGTGGTACTGTACTGCGGGTTAATTTAATGAGATTCTTTATAGCAGCCATTTCCTTCAAAAAATTCAGAAATCTTATTGCGGAACAAGTGATTAACAATATTTAATGTAACCATTTC
>NW_008825428.1:8328209-8350751 GCF_000699105.1 Pygoscelis adeliae
TCCCTACACCATCTCTTCTTGGACAGTTTCTTCACACTTTACTATTTTCTGGTGCATTATTTTGTACCTGACATCTTCAAGTCTATAGGAGGATATTTTATATAATCTTCTATTTGATTAAGCTTGAGTTCCTGGCACATATATGGTTACTACCGCCACTTACAACTCAGCCATACATCTGAGATACAGCTCCTTACATGGCTTTTGAGATGAAGTGCAGTCTGTGCAGACGGCTAGAGCTTCTTTGCAGGTGCCTAGGAAATAACTCTGCTGTCTCACAGGTTAGCCAGACTGAAGAAGGATAAACTGGAATAAGCAAAGGGAAAAAAAATACTAGTCTCCTCCAAAGTCAGAGTAGGCACCTTCTGGCACAACTGAAAATTCAAAAGAACTCTTTGCTCCACTACAGTTACAGTTCTGTATTTCAGTAATGAAAGCAATCACTCAACAACTTAGATGGCTGCGCTTGATAATACGTCATTTTTTCAAGCTCTCGTTACATGCTGAAATTTAAATAAATTTCCTTCAGAACAAAGCCAATACTGCCTCACAACAAAATACCTTCAACTTCAGGAGGCTGAGCTGTTAAAGGTCAAGATTGAAAAATCTCTTCCCTTCACTTAAAATTGTTTTCCTCAGATATAAAGACCCCAAAATTTAATTATAAAAGCCTGCAAATATCAAGGAAAAAAAGAGAGATTGGATTGGAAATAGCAGCAA
This sequence comes from Pygoscelis adeliae, assembly GCF_000699105.1. Classification (NCBI taxonomy): domain Eukaryota; kingdom Metazoa; phylum Chordata; class Aves; order Sphenisciformes; family Spheniscidae; genus Pygoscelis; species Pygoscelis adeliae. Next base: position 8,328,930 of record NW_008825428.1, read on the forward strand.
GCTGCAATAACCCAGCAGTTATGTATATATTTTTATATACATAATGTGTGTATGTATATGTTTTCTCAGTATCATTAAATATGAGATATGGCAAAATAATTGCATAGTTGCAAATTCCCACTTGTTCTTAGCCCCCAAATTACACCACTTATGTTTGGAAAATGGTTGGTTGTTTCATAAATACTGTAGTAAAGCAATCTGTAACCTCTCTGGGTTTCAGAGTTTACAAAAAAAAAAGAAAAAAAAAATCACAACCCAAAACCTGTGAATACTAATGGATCATAATGTGGTCTGCAATTTGCAAAATTATTTAAAATGCATTAAAAAGGAAAATTCTTTGGCCTTCTCACATATCTATGAATGCAATTCTCCATAATGGATTAGTAAAAACAAAACAAATGCCAAGAAGCAGGACAGTAGATACAGAAAAAGAATGTTCATACAGTAGTTTTGTGGTACATTTACCTGTATTTCAGAAGACTTTACGCTAAAATCAGTAGGTGCTATGAGCAGTAAGTGAGAGGAAGAATAAAGCAAAGTACAAGTTCAAATTAAAACAGGTAGAGTACGTACAGCTAATGTACATTCATTTCATTCCTTAACATTCCACACAACTTTCTCATTTTGTCTTTTTAGGTTTCATATTTCACTGGAAGCTTTTTTTTTTTCTTTTGAAATATATTATACATTTCGATCTCCACTGCAATACAGGCAATAGCTTGCCTCCAGTGCCAATAAACATGGAAGCTGCTTCCACATATCAAACCACAAAGACAGAACAGTTTATAAATGTGAAGAATGAGGAACTGCAGTCATAAAAAGCTTGACAATAGCTGACTCTGCAGTTTTGTCCCTAATATTATTGTAGATGCTTTCATTAATTTTTTAAATGTAATTCGGGTTTAAACGATTACCAGATATAACCCTTCATCTTCCACACTTTCAGAGTTTTGTACTCTCAGAGGATTATCACAGAACTGTGAAACGCTCTATGCAGAATTCAGCCCTGAACACAAGAAAAAACCCACCACATGAAACACACACTTTTTGCATTTAACTAGTTACTACATAGGAGCCCCTATAGTTTTAGGGCATGAAATGCCAGACAGTGAGCAATAACTTCTTTCTTTCTGACAGGTAATTAAATTGACTGGTTTTGTACAGCTTCCTTCTTGGGCCTGGAACATCTTTCCCTGAAGTCAAAGTGTGGTAGACATTATCTGCATTTCAGATTGTTCCACTAATTCATTTGTCAGTGGGTCAAGCAGACCCCTTCTGCTTGTGTCTGTAGTTGTGCCAGCAGAAATTGATTTATTTGCTGTTTTGTTTCATGCAAAGATTATAATCTCTTTCCAAAAAATCAGGATATTAGATTTCCAAAGTAGAGATGCTGCTCCATATTTTTCACCCTGTGGCTAAAGGAACCCTTTGCCACACATGGAAACACACACATGCAAATTTTCTCTCCAAAATGAATTGCAAAGATAATCCAGGGAACTCTACCTGTTTTATTTTCTATTGAGCGTCCTCAAATATTTGTTTAAAGGAAGTTATAGGAAAATATCCCATACATTTCAAAAAGCAGACTTGAAATGCAACCAGCCCTGTACTGAGAGTCAGTAGTGGGGGAAGCATATGAGAACAGAGTTACAGTTTAGTGCTTCAGAAGAAACACACATATGAAAAAAAAATGCTTTCATTCGTTTTTTTCTCAGCCTCAGAGTGTGCTGGAAGAGCCAACTAGAGCAGCATACTATGCCTCCCTCATTTTATTCCACCATTCCCTCCCCTCACCCATTTTTCCCATTCTGTTATGTTAGGCATACCCTCATGTGTATTTTCAGTAAGAACATTCACCATAATTTTCCAGAGTGTCTAGCACATGGCACCTATCTTACTGAATATAAGCATTGGACCACCTGGTAACAACAGTCCAGACAGGATCCAATAGTTCAGAACGGTTCCCTCCAATCTACTGTGCACCTCGGCAATTGCACAATGAACGTTCTCCTGTCTGAGGTAGCTGAATAAAAATCTTCTCTAAAGAAAAGCTCAATGAATAGGACTTTGAGCACTGAAACAGTAATTGAACATAAAATAATTAGATATGTTTTATTATTGAGAAACAGAGGTTAAGCACTTTGTCCATCGTCACCCAAGAAAGGTAAAAGCCAGGTCAGAACTCAGCTTCCACTGCCTTAGCTGTAAGACCACCGTCCATGCGCTGACCAGGTCTCTAGAATAAGAGCAGATTCTGACCTTGCATTACCAGATGTACTCTTAGCCTTAAAATTATTATTCAATCTTTCAAAAACCTAGCAGATCAGAATGAAAAGACTAATGTAAGTTATTACACAGCACTGCATGGCAATGAAGTACTGGAGTTTCATTCTTAGGGATCTGTTTGCCTATTATTACAGAAGGATTTTATGTGGCCACCTTCCGTTAACTCTGAGGGCAGTTACGCACCTAAGTCTCCAGTGCGCGCACTAAATAACTGTAACTACGTTCACTTAAATTGCAGATACTTGGCTTACGCAGACCTAGGCTTACATCTAGTTACCACTTCTGGTACTTGATAGGAAATTAACATGATCATGGAAGGGAAGAAAAGAAAGAAAATTAAAAGCAGTGAAGACAGTTACAGCAGGTTAAAAAAATGAAGTATTTAATAATCACATGTAAAATGCTGAACATTTTTCAGACCCAAAGAACTGTTGAGGCTTGTAGGATTAACACGATTGCTTGTCTAGCTGAAATGGAATGCATATCGTCTATAACAGAAATGCCGCTCTCAGCTATCCATTATAACTGTATACTCCTTTGACCAGAAACAGATTTTGAACGAGCATGCTGTCATTATTTTGCCTACATGGGGAGGGGAACCTCTTACAGAACTGCCAGGCATAATCTTCCAGTGGAATAACATTTTGAACTTTGAGGGAAGGACTGTAAAGAGCTAGGAGTAAAGAAAAAGATGGGAAGTTATAAGGATAAAATTGCATTTATGCAGTTTAAATTCTATACATAAGGTAGACTGCATTTAATGTGATTGTGGTGAGTTAGTGGCAAGTTCATGGCTGGCAACACATTTCAGATGAAGCAGTAATACTTCTTCTCAAAATCATAATACTTAAAAAGGGGAAGAAGCTAGTTCACAGAAAAAAACCCAACAACATTCAACCATGAAACCTTAATAACTTGCAAATCAACAATAACTAAAAAGAAACCTCCATCCAGGGTGTGTAGTCTAATTCATACTGAAAACACAGACGTGGCAACTGTGGAACTTGCAGGTTTACCTTCAGAACTGGCAGACATATTGCCAGAGTTACAAAAGATAGAAAGTTATTAAATCAACTATGACATATATTGCAATCACCATGCTTTTTATAGGCACAATTAAATGATGCCTACAGAAGACAGTTATCTACATTATTGTAGCTGAATAGATAAACCCTTTTATTTGCAGCTGCAACATTAGGTAAACTAGACCAGATTAAATATAAAATGAAACCCTACATATCCAATACAAAACTATTCCATTCTTATATGGATACTGTTCCTACTATCATCTCCCTTTTTCCTACTTCCCAGTTAGTTCCAAGCCAGAGTCAGTAAATATAACTTTGTTGAGCAGAAGATAAAATACTTGATTCATGCAGGTCAGGTCGGCAACTTAGTAGCTGAAAACAAAGGAAGAAAGCTGTCAGCAGTTTTGTCAGTGCCTTGCATTACGTATGACAGCAGTGAGCCTCAGTGAGGCTCAGCCTGCAGAGATCGGCATCATTCTGCAGAGTGTCACAGGACGTAGAGAACAAGCACCTCAGCACTTCACTGACTACAGTTTCCAATAGTAGCAGCAGGTCTTGAATGGCTGGGATGCCAATGGAGGAAACTTCCATCATTGAAGCCTTCAAGATTAGGATGACCTGTATTCACAGGCAGTTGCAACAGTTGAGTCTGTTTCATGTATTTACAGGTAACAAAAAGCAGCAATCATATAGCTAGAACAGATGGTTTCGCCGAAGTTGGTGGCATATGGCTTAAAGCTCTACGTAATAATTTCTGTTAGTGATCATCACAATTTTCATCTCCTAAGCTTAAAACAAAGTCCTCATGCAAGTGCCCTTAAGACTATCAGGAAAATAAAATGTGTTTTTTGTGTGTTTGTGTGAGATACCCAACATGGATATAAACAAAAACCTCAGAAAAAAATTCACATACCTTCTGTTTTCAAAAAAATCACTAGTAACTACTTATACTCTGGTTCTTGGGGTTTTGTTTGTTTGCTTTTTTAATCAACAATTTCCTAATAATTTATTGTTCATAAATAAAATCAGAACTTTGTAAACAGAGACTATTCTGCTGTTTTGGGGTCTTGACAATTTTGTGGTTTGAATGGGTTTTTTTAATATTGCTTGAAAAAGTGAGCAAAAGCAGAAATTCTGATCATTCCAGTTCAATTTTGCTTTAAAACATTTCTTTCTATATAGTGTTTTCTTAAGTTTTATTTATTTTGAACTTTTACTCTATTTTTCACATTTGCTTGACATCCCAGAGTGCAATAGGAGTTAAATAAACAAGGCCCAGCAATAATGCAGCTAATTTGCACTATTTTTAAATGGTTAATTTTTTTGTCAAATTTTGTTCTTAACTTATGGATGCAGTCTTTGCCAAATATGCTGAAGTCTCCTTCATCTATACAGCTAATTCTTGCTATCTTGCATGCATTCTTTAATTTGTAATTCAAAATTGGCTACTTTCTTTAAGTAAGGACAACTGGAAAATTTTGAGAAAACTATTTAAAGAGAAATTCAGGAAGGAAAATTATTAAAGCTAGATCTGAGGTCACCTGTATAATCACTGAAATACAGCAAACAATCTAAAAAATAACATTATTTCAATAATAGTTTAATATCCAGAAAAGCCATGGAACTTCAGACACTTTGCAAACTCACATTTGTAACATGTTAAATAGTTTCTAAGCCTACTGGTCTGGACCAAAACTGGAAGCTTTCTGCATTAATTTCCAACATTAACTAGCAAAACAATACATCAGCAATACTGATTGTACCTGTTCTGATTCATAATGTAATATTATCAAAGACATTTTTCACAAGTTGCTGGTGGAAAAAAAAAAGGCTTGATCTCTATGTAACAGCTGTCATCTTTACAAGTAACTGTACTTTTCTTTGGCAGCTATTTGCTTATATCCTATCTTGAAGGTAAGTACAATAACGGACATAGCAAAAAGCTACCCATTAAAAGAGCTCAAATAAGATTCAAGACTTCGGACTCCCAGATAACATCTGTGGTGTCCTAGGACAGATTTAGAGTGTGCTATGTGAAAGGGTCTAGTTGAAACAGCAGATAAGAGGCAGGAAAGGGTGGGGAAGGAAAACTGCCTGTCTTGAGAGCCTCGGTTCTCCCAAGGCAGCAAAACTTATGCCACCATTTCCTCAGTATCCTTATACACAGCATCCCCTTACAGAAATTACATAGCATAGGCAAAATCTGACCGACTTACTTGGTTTATGCAAATAGCTACCTGTCATTAGGGTTAACTGCTGCATTACTGTGCATTTCAAAACCCACAAGGACTCTCTTTAGAGGAGGACTACATTCACCACCTAAGCCAGACCTGAGAACTAGGCATCACCTTCACCATTAATAATGATTAACTGATGCTATCTGTTCAGCTATCAGTTAAAGCACCTTTACATGCTCTCACTAGCTGCAAGACACAGCATGGCTCTTACTTGAGACTGTGGTTTCAGCCTTATCAGACAAGCTTATATCCATGGTTGGCAGCCATCAATACAGTATGATCCGAAAGCATGCATGTACCCTTGCTATGTGCTTTGGTCACTATCTGCGTAGATATGGCCAGTGCCTGCTTGCTCCGAACACTCATCACTTCCAAGATTCTTCCCACCTACCGACATACACTGGCCTAGACAGCCATGCCTCAAAGCATACCATGTGTATTTTTCACAACCATTATGAAAACTGAAATATGAAACAGTACCAAAAGCAGGTTTTACTGGAAAATCAAGAATTCCATAGGAATCCAACAGGTTGAGGGTCAACGCTCAAAACTGCTTTAAGGTCTACTTCTTTTTGCAATGACTAGAATTTATATACGTTTGCTGTGGCCCATGTAAACCCTGGAATTCCTTGATCCTTATTTCCAGCCCTTTTCCATCACGCCTCTCTCCGCTGTTTGAAAAACTGACTGAAGAGAGGGGATCTATTTTACATATGAGCAGTGCTACGCAGATTGTACCAGCATTACAGTCAGAAAAACCATGTAAGTAGTCACTAAGTTTGGGAAGAATGGCAAATGTCAATCTAGTTACAGATTAATACCTGCATACCCTCAGCAGCCCTATCAAAGTTGTCCCAGAGATGTCTCAAAGAACAGAATATTCTGCTCTTTATATGAAGACACAGGAATACTCCCACCTATACCACGCAGCAGAATCTTGCCACCTCTGCTTCACTCGATCTGTAAAGCACTGAGGGGCTCTGGAATTTGTCAAAGGCTTCAGGCACAAGATGCACCTTTTAAGACTGGGCACCATAAAGGCCATGCTTCAGGGTTTTTTTGGTATAAAAACTGTACTGTTTTATCCACACTACAATTAGGATTGTCTAGTATAAAACCAATTCAGGTTGGTTTTACATATTTCATATGCATTAACACAGTAAAACAGAACATTGACACAATACATTAACATATCACGAATGTCAAGGTGCTATAGTATATATTTTGACCACTGATTAATTCTCACAGCAGTTATTCTGAGATACTAATAGCTTTCCCATCTGCATTGTGCACTTCAAAGTTACAAAAAACTGCAAATAATTTTTAAACATTTACATTGTAGTTTCTGTGAGGCAGAAATTAACAGTGATTCATGAACCCTGGTTAAGGTTGGGGTTTTTTTTAGTTTTTATCCTTCTTTTAAGTTAAGAACAAAGTTCACGTGTGTCCTGGAAATTAGAGAGAGAAGTAATGTTACATAAGAAACTAGTTCAAATGGATGTACACAGCTATATGACTGATTAATCTCTTTTTTTTCAGTTTCAGCCAGCTAAATTTACTACCCCAATACTTAAAGACAGCAAAAAGCTTATAATTGTTGCCTAGTGGATTTGCTGTTGTAGAATAATACTACATTATTTCTAGATGAATTATCATGTATGCAGAACTACTGTAGGAATTGTTCTTCATCTTTACTTCATCTTCTAACCAGAGGCAAGAATAAACTGTTTTTCAATGTTTTTCAAACTTTTGATCTGTTTTCTAAATTTGAAACTCCATGGACTTGTTTTCCCACTTAGAAAGTATCCGTATAAAAAACATTCACCATCTAGTACTTACATCTGAAGGAGATTTGGATGAAAGTCTTATATCAAGTGGTATGCATCAGTTTATGGGAGAAAGGATATAATTGAGAAGAAAGGACTGTGAGAGTACTGAGGGAGAACAAGATTTGATTAAGAGTAACTATTTCAGAATAAACAATATGCGTAAAAAGAATATAATAGTACAAAGTGCCTACAATACAGATCATTACAATCTCATCCTTCAGATTAGGGATATACTTTGTTCTAGATAACTACAACAGTTTAATAAAGTGTTTATTAATATAAACTTTTCACTCCTCTTAAGAGCAGCCCAAAATGTTAACTTTGAGAGCAAGCAATTAAACTGTATACAATCAAAAAGGTCATTGTCCTTCTTTTTTACATTTCATACTTTCCATAATGTATTTGGAATGGAACATATTTACTGTGATTTATGACAGTGATATCTTCCCTTATCTTTGTCCTTTTCCCTCTCTCTTAAATCAGGTCACCAATTACCCTGTAATGTCCAAAAAAATTCCTGAGATACAATTGCTCTCATTTAAGAGAGGCATGTTTGTACTCTATGCAAAATATTCAAAGAAGCCATTTGTCCTTTTATTCAAAGAAACATTAAAACCTATTTGTTTTAACCCTGACCTTACCATTAAATGCTATGATCCCAACTCTTGGCCTCTAGGCAATTAAAAAAAAAAAAAAATCGTTTGAGTACATCCAGCCAACAATTTCCACGTTAAAAAAAGTCTAAGTTGGAGCCATGTGGTCTCAATCAGGCAGTAAAAAACTCTCTGTATTTTCTTAAATGCACAACTGCAGTATGCCCATAACCTCTCTTTTAAATCATCTTAACCAGATCTGAATCACTCTCACCACAAATGATTTGGTGGCCCTGGAATGTGCTGGGGTAGACAGAGTTGCTCTGCAATGAACATTGGGACATTTCCCACTTCCCCAGTGTTAAGAGAATAGTCTGCAGCAAAAAAAATGTTCTTTAAAAGGTTAAAGCCAAGAAAAAAAGTGACATCACAGTTCAATCATTCAAGGAAAAAAGGAAAAAAATGCAACTACTGCCTAATAAATCAGTGCTGTGTGCCACAAACCACAGAGAGCCAACACAGCCAAAGAACAGCTTTTCTTGCTGAAGCAAACAGAGATACCACAAGCAGCTGGCGGATGCATGTGTAATTGTATTCACAGAGAGCCATTGAATCCATTAAGCCAGCCAGACTTGGAGAAGTTGATCAATTAAAAAAGCAGAATAACCATGATTTCAGTAACAATCTGTGCATCCCCTTACATTGCACTACAGTATTTTTTACCATGGGCTACCACAATTTTTTGCACAGATGAGTATGTATATGGCACTTCGTTAAAAGCTTATAGGCAGATCACTTAGGATCAGACAAACCCTTTGGGGTACCTGCATTACCTGGATGAATGCTGCTAGGCTTCTCCACTGCTCCACTCGAGCAAGTAGGAACGATAGGCACAAAGCACCTTAGCTTTCTCAGCACATCTCAGAAGGAGTTCCAAAATATTACTGACATCTAAAGTTGTAACAGAGGAAGGGGAATGTAATTCCTTGGGGGCTCCTAAAAGTCAAGTTTAAGCAGCAAATGAGCAAGCTTTGCTTAACTAACTGTAAGATTCTTAAATGCTACTTCCTCTTTAAAAGTCTGTCTGCAGCCTGAAAGATTTCTTTCAGTCTTAATCACCTCAAAAAACAATTTAAACATGTGGCCAAAGTAATGTGCATTTAAAACAGGAATAGGCCAGAGCCAAGACGTTTGGATCCAGTTATTAACCTTCTCATACTTCATGGATGTTGGAATCCAGGGGTTTTGGTACAGGCCCATCTCTGAACTCCACGCTCATTGCCAAACCTCACAGTCAGTAGAAAATATGCTTTAACATATCAAAGCAGGAAAAACAGCATAAAGATGTCAGATTTTTCCACCACATCAATGAGAAAAAATGTCATTATAGCACCCATGTAAATTGTGAAACTGAAAGCAGCTGCTGAGGCAATCTGACATGGTGCCATCGGCAGGGGGGAGCCCAACTCAGGAAAACACTATTCCATTTTTAGCTCTGAAAAAGAATCTTTGCTAGTTCTAGTGTGCGATTCCAGTTCAGTGAATAACTTGCCATAAATAGAGCTAGTAACTGCTATAGAAAGAAGTGCCTTAGTACATGGCAAACAAAATGTGTACTAAACATCCCCAACATCCTAACATATTGCACACTATCCTGCTGAGCACTGTTTTGCAGTCATTCCATAGTTACAGAATTTAGCGGATCGTTTTTACCAATTACCACACCAAGCAGAGTATTCTTCCAAATGAAGGGTGAAAGTCAGAAGGGGAGAGCTTTGGATGTGGGTTTCTGAATTAGAAAAAACAAACTTACAGACCTCAAACAAACAGTTAATTGACTGTGCCTGCTATACTTTGCACAATCACCCATTTGCTCACTCAGCATATTTTTCATGTGACTAGATTCATCTTCAGAAATCCCTGATAACCAGCAGTTAATAAAGGAGTAGGGGGAAGGGACCGCTCACCTTGTCAATGCAAAATACTGGAATAACTACTTGAAGTAGCTGATGGAGCCAGAGTTAAGGGCAGGGGAAGGAAAGCTTTCCTCTTTTCAGGTCGATTGTCCCAGTAATGTTTGTTTGTTTGTTTGTTTTTTAAAGTACATAAGTATATTCAATCATGTGTTTTTCCCCCTTTGTCAAATTTATTACACAGTTGAACTTTTGGATTTCAAGGGTTTCTTATTTATCACTTTATTAAGATAACCCATGTAGTAAGACATAATAGCATGCTGATAGCAGGGCTTATCAGTAGCTTTAAAACAAATGGGTCCCCACAGTGAATTTCCTTTGACAGCTAGATGGCATTTCTGAAAGCAAGGCATTTGGATTAACCTGCCGCCGTGCTGATCATTACAAAACTTTTCCTAAAGACGAGACGGGGAGATGAAAAAAAAGGTCCTTGTAACAAAGCAATCCTTTCTGCTAGTAAACTTAGAAGGCAGCAGTGTTAACACTTTTACAAAGCAAGAACAGCTAAATAATTTTGCTTACTGGAAGAAAACCAAGTTTCTTTTTGCAATTCCTGTCCTCTCTCAGAGTCATTTATCCAAGCATACACTCTTTTCCACTGTACATTAGCTTTCACTTGCATGCCCTAGAACAGTAGACCCTCAAAGCTTTTTGTTTTTAAAAACAGATTCACTTGGCTCCTAATGCTGCGGAGGGGAGGAGGGGGTGTGTGTGCTCTGCATGAATGCCAATCATTTAAAACAAGTTTATTTTGGGTTCCTATAACCTAAACAGTCTTAGGAAGCATCTCATCCATTTTCACTCCCCTATCCTCCTGAACTTTAGTTCTTTTTGTATTCTCTGTTATGGAAGATCTTTACTTTCCAGGTTCAGCTCCTGCACTTAAAACAAATGGGTTACTCTGCTAGTTAAAGTTACTCTATGCTACATACAGTTCAAAACAAAACAGATTTGCAGAAAACCCGATAATGAAGCCATTTGGAAAGCTTTCCGGAATTGTACAGATACTTAGCAATTTTGCTAAAATATATACATTCTTACAGTGCTTTTTGGAAAGGGAGAAATGAGGAACATTTTACTGCTAGGCACTGTTCCGAGACCACTATAACTGAGCACACACTGCATGATTCACTCACGTACTTTTTTCCCCTCCTCTATTGTAGTAAAACAGCTAAAGCACCTTATTGTTTCTTGCATCTTTATACACATTTAATGCTGGCACTTACCGTTGAGGAACAGATGGACCCCCACCCCCCACAAAGAAGATGATAGCTGATGGTCTCTGGAGTCTTTATTTCTTGACTATCCCCGGCTTTTAGCTTTGCTGCTCTAAATTCAGTCTAGTTCGCAGAAGAGCACAGAAAAAATTAATAGACAGCCGAGCTGCCAAATTCCAACCACTCACGATCAGCAATGAAGACGTTCTCCCTAGTTCTGACTGATTCCAAAGAACAAAGCCTGCTGGCAATGAGGAAGCGGAGTTTAAGTCCTCTGGCTTCAGTCCAACTGTTGCTCTTGCTTTTGCTTCAGAGTACGTGAGAGTGTTTGTATGAGCTTGTAATGCATGTAAGAGATGGGGGCTGGGGAAAAAAGAGGGTGTGTGTAAGGGGAGGAATGCTAGTCATATCCAAAAATAACATGAAGGAAGTAACGTAGTGATCCGTCTCCCCTCATTCTCTCCTCTTATCAAATGTACTGAGAGCGTCTCTACCCTAAGATTCTGATCTCAAGAGCAGGTAGAGAAAAAATTCCAATGTGACTTGCAGCTCATTTGATTGCGCTACTAAACTGTAACTGAGGAGCTCTACACTTACAAGGACACATCATGAAACGCATGATTTAGTAGCAATCTACTTGATAATACTGAAGCCAGAGTGCATTTCACACTGTGTGCATTTGTTCACAAACTGGAGAGAAAAAACAAACTACTATTGAAGTTTACTACGTGTCAGAAGAAATAACATCACATTTGCCTTTCCAGAAGTTCCTAAATTCCAGTCCTAGGTATTTCTAGGTACTGCTTAATGTTGATTTTTAAAATAGCAAATATTGCCAGTTTACAATATAATGCAGAAATAGGGATACGAAAATCTCTATACAGTTTAATTTTGCCCTACTTTTTCAGAAATTTTCATAAACAAATTCCATAGTCAGAAGAGTACTCTCTGTCAAAAAGAAAATCAACACCCACAACACAAACAAGAAAACCCCACAGAACAAAAAAAATTCAGGCTTCTTTCCTGGATAATCAGAAAGCTATAATGTAACTATTGTCACTTTTTTTTGTAAAAAGCTTTAGAATACAGGTTCCAATAATTGTGGGCTTTTTCAAAATCTTAAAAATGGTCATTAATAAGTGAACCACAAATTTAAGGACAATAATAAATCATTAGTGATAGCCTCAATATTTTTGTTTTTATTACTTGTATTCAGTCTGGACTCTGTCAAATAAATTTGAGGACCACAAAACTACCTATACAGCCAGTAGCAGTCTCTGTGATTAATTAAAATTTCTGGAGAATCTTTATTGTATCCAGTAGGGCTTCAATCTCAAGCAAATGCCCTCAAAATATTACAAGCTAACACAATACAATTTATACTTTTATCATACTACTCTCTGCAAAGAGTAGTACTTTGCAGAGAGTAGTATTAGTTTTTAAAAGGTTTAATTAAAATGTGACAGCATAAAGAAAGGTCAAAGCAATTTTGGGTTTCATTTCATCTCATGCAGAATAGTTTAGCCCAAGATTTTGAGGTATCTGACCTGGTGCTGGGTATTTTAAAAAAGCAAAACTGGTCAATTTCCACAACGAATGATTCTGAAATAACAATTCTCACAACAGAAATAAAAGTGGGAAAGAAGGGAGAAGACAGTTAGAAATTAGACTCCTGTGTGCCAGTTTCAACAACGATAGCATAAGCCAGCCATCTGTTTACACAAGACTTTGTTCCTCAGTATGGGAGACAGTGTAGACCAGACCTAGTGATTTCCATATCCAGGGTCAATACTTTTTCTGGACCTACCTTTTTTTTATCCTTTAGTAAGACTAATGGAGCTTTGGATAGGAGCTTAGGTTTTATAGAACTGATATAATACACTTCCCTACATTCCCATTACATTAAAGAAATTACAGTGCTTTTCCAAAGCTAGTAGCAAAAAGAATTGTTATGATAAATTTTAAAACTACAAACACACTCTATGTTGAAGGTAAATCTCAGAAGCCTATAGAAACCATCTGGAATGAAAGGAAGTTATGATGATTTAAGTTTGCCTTCCTGCATTTTCACTAGAGACTGAATTTCAATATATTGTAAGGCCATAAAAAGTTACAGTAAATCCAAGTTCTGTATCAGGAAGTTCACTGAGCCCTACTGTGATGTACTTTTCTGCTGGTACTTTACTCCTTGGTAGCATTACAGAGCTTGGCTTCCTTTGCTGTCTTGAGGTTTGCAAACCCAAATTTAACCTGACAAATTTCACATGCAAGAAAAGATCACGAACAGATAAGACTATCTGAGGGCTTTTAGTTCACACCTCATCCCATCTTGAACATCAGCTGCACTGAATTTGCTGAATTGGCTAATTACAGTTCTAACTTGAAAAACATATGCTTCGAGTGGACAACAATAAGCCCACATTTAGTTTCATTTGCAATTGAGTCTCCAGAACAAAGGGGTTAGTCCAAAACCCAGTCTTGGTGCAGACATTTGAATTTGTATTGCTACTGTGGAAAAGCACAGGCCTGAAAGAATACAAATTCAGCAAAAATATAAAATTACAACATAAACACAATAAAAGCAAGCAAACAAAAAAGTAATGGGGAGCTGTCACCTGCTTTCCTCTGTCTGAGCACTGCTGTCATAACCAGACCCAAAACCACGATGCTGCTTTCAGGAGAATTTGAAACCCGCACAATCAAAAACTCAAATAACATATGATAAAGTAAGGTTGGGTAGTTCAGTAGCCGATATTCCACAACATTTATCCATCAAACGAATCATTACTAACAGAGATATTACATTGTTGTTATTCTCTGATGTCTACACAGATAACAAAGACATGCAGCACAAAAAAATATCTGGAATTATTATTATTGTGTAATTAGTAATTTCAGGGGTCTCAGTTGCATAAACCATTACTACACTAATATTGTTGTTATTTAACTCAAATATAATGTAACCCTATCACATTTAGGAAAATTATGACGACTGTACATTTGCTAATTTGCAGCTGATCTGCTCTAAGTAACATGTTTTATTTTCTGCCTACAAACATTTCAGCTGCAAGTTTCAAATTCTGGTGAACATTTATCAGAATTCAGTTTGTTTTCCAACTGTTGTAATTTCTAGTTAAGTAAGGAAGGAAAACAAAAGTTATAGTTTCTTTCACTGAAAGTTCATTCTCATTACACACAGAAATGAGACAGGTGGGAGTAATGCTTTGACTGGTAAGATATAGCCATCATAAATTGGTTGCTGCTCAGACCAGATGGCTACAGTAATTTCTGAGGCATTAGATAAATGCAACAGAAATTATAATCAGCAAAAAATAATACAGATTTAAAGATTCCTTAAGGGTGATGAAAGTGTTCTAAGTAATGTCAGAGTTGACTACCGGTAGTAGCTTCTAAAAAGCGAGATTTTCTCATATTACTATATGGTAAGGCCCATTCAGAGAGGTTATGGCAGACCCTCCTGGATTGTTTGCATGAAGAAATCATTATATTTCTTTTTTTTTTCTCCCCAGAATAATAGTATGATATAACAATAGCCATTTATTAAGAGGAAAAAATAAATTTTACTCTCTTCTTTTGAGCACTTACTAGACACAAGCTCTGGTAAACTGGGCCATCTAACAACTCCAGTGTCTTGTACTTTGTACACACAAATGTGTTCCCAATATAGTTTATGAAATTTGGCACTCAGTAAAGGTCACACAGTGTTTGGATGTAGGGAGCACAAAAAATTTGAATAAACTTTTACAGAAAATATGATCTAAATCAGAGGAAATTAAAATTTTCATAATGCTTTCCTTGCATGAAAACTTTCTTATTTGAAAGAGAAAAGAATATACATAATTCTGCCTTTGGGGTCTCTGATGTTTCTATTTACAAACATTGTTAATTCACTTATACACAAGCAGCAGAGACACAGAAGAACAAGGTATTAGAAACAGCCATATAGGCTGTGTGTATAAAGGGATGTGTTCAGATATCTCAGAATAAGTTAATTAATGAGATCTCTTCCACACAACCCAAGGTCAGAATTAATATCATACCTAACCTGAAGTTTCAAAGAAATCACAAGCTTTTCAAACCCAATATCCATTAAAATGAATGGTACCTACAAGCTACAGCCTCACGCAGAATGCCCTCAAGATTAATATCTGTATCATACTGACAGTATGTGTTCAGACAAGTTTGGTTTTCCAAATTTTTATAGCTGCATCATAACATAAACTGATAGAAATACATATTTGTTACAATTACACAAATAAAAATCCTCATCATCTGCACTTAAGCCTGAAAGTCAGTCAAACCACATGAATGATATTCCAGAGCACTAGAAGAATGTAGGAATCTTGTAGAGTATGCATCTCTTATTTAGATGCCAACAGGAATTCCCCAAAGACCAAAAAGCCCAAGAACCATTTTAATAACTATTACTTTCCAAATCAGTTGCTACATCTGATTTCAATGGAAATTTGTTTACTTTTAAGGGGGATACATGCAGGCATCCCAAGCCCAAACAAGTCAAATGGCTGAAGTATTTGTTCACAGAGTTAGAGAGTCATCTACTTTTGTTTGTTTATTGAATCCATTGTAATCTCAGCATAAGTATGTAATAATCAGCCCTGAAATAGGTTCCATTTAAACTGCTGAGCAATTAAATGTAAAAGCACCTTAAAAGGATGCATGAGCTAGCATAATGGTAGGGTGGAGATGAGGGAAACCAAACATTTCTAAAACTCAACTCATCCACTTGTTTAATACATGAATTGTCCAAATGATTCATACACTGGAGCTATTCTGCTTGAGGCTATAGCTCATGGGAATTAATATTCTTAATTGCCAGTGTGTCTGAGAATCTCACGCCTTCTCTGATGGATCTATTTATCTGCAGTTTTAGTTCACCTTCATTCTCATGTTGAGAAAACATACAAACTTAGAGTGTGGAAATGGGTAATGATTCTCCATTACATTCTGTCTGAAAGTAAAACCCCAAATATTTCTTTCTGGATAGTGCACATATGCTCAGTCAGAATTGAAGATTTTCACAAATAAGTGAATGCTTCGAAAGCTATTAAAGAAAATTGCACTCCTTCTTTCATAAGAAATTATTAATTCAGTGTAGGGCTAGAGAAAGGTGTCAGTTTTGGTTGTAAAAAATAACCTAAAAATTGTTGCAACTCTTATAATCTAATTTTCAGTGTGAATGCTCCCTAGTTCTGCCCGTATTCTCTCCTTTTTTATTTTCTTTTCTTAATTTTATTTCATGCCATGATCTGCTAATATTTACTACAAAGAAATCTATGAGGAATGCCAGAAACAAATGTAGCTCAAACACAGCATAAAACTTCCGTGGTCACATTACTAAAGAAACTGGAACCACAGGCGTTTAGCAGCCTTTCTTTCCAAGCAAACAAGGCAAAAGGTTGGGACAACTGACCAGACTCCAGTACCAATACAACTCTAGTGTTCTGAAAAAGCAGAGCGCCTGTTATTAGTTCTTAAAACAGAGCTTCCAGCATTACCAGTACATCCTTCTCTATGCAAACTGATGTCCAGGATGTCAGCAGATGACGCTGCTACCTCCTGACCACCAAATCCATTTTAGCTAAGAAACAAGAAGTCAAAGAGTAAGAAGCTCATAAACAATTTTCTTTCAGTTTAAACTTAGAGAAGGTGGTTTCCATAAAGTAACAAAATAATCACTAAATCCTGTACAATATACTCTTTTTTTTCTTATTTCATTTGCAATGCTAGGAATCTGTGAAGAACACAGTCTGTGAAGGAGAACTATTTATATTAGTTCCTAGCTTAGTTTACGTATTTTTTTAATATGAACAATGCCGAAGTCCCTATGTTATGATCTAATAACTATCAGGAGCTTAATAATGAAATGTAGCAATACAACAAGAGGTTTGTGGGGCCCAAACCCTTCCGCCCACCACATCTCATACAGATATTCTGAAGGTGGGGTTTTTTGTTTGTTGGTTTGTTTTTAAAACCACAGTGCTTTTTAAAAGTATAGTCATCGCCTTATCCCATTCTAGTCGAGCTTTTAAAGAACAAAACAATTCTGCAGCCTCTATTAGTGAAAGGAGTGTTAATGAAGCAATCCAGCTACTGTTGCATTTCCATTTGAATAAAAGTATATGTTAAGATTGAAATAACAAGTATTTTGCAAAAAATAGAATGAAATGAAGTGTAGCTAAGCTGGGAAGGAAATCCCCTATTTTTTCTCATGTCCTAAAGGTTCAGTTCTTGAACTCTCATCAAGTTTTTAATGGACAGCAAGGCAACTGCCATCCCCTGAAAGTCATACAACAGTTATTAAAAAATAAGTTGCATTTTTTACAACAAAACCATGCAAAACTATAACCATCCTGCCCTTGTCACCATACAATAAATCCTTCTATTCTCAGCGAACAGCAGGTTGAGAACCAGCAACCACAAAGCTTTAAAAAATGGGAAGAACAACCTCCTTTTAATGAAACACAGTGATTAGTTTAAGCCAAGTGAAAAATGCTGCATTTTTTCAATATGTGTTTACTAAGCAGTAGAAGCATTCAGCAGAGTTGATGGTTAGCCAGCATTTATAAATTCTCATAAAGGAAGCAGCTAAATTGAAGAAAAAAACTTGTATCGGGTTCTGATGTTAAATTAGTCAGTACTTGAGAAGTTCTTATAGCCACAATATTGAGAATTTGTTTTCAAAAAACCTCCTATGATTCTTTGGTTTAACAGGAAAGGTAAATTGTTTGCACAAATGCTTTATGTTAGACAAGGGTAGCATTTAAATAAGCCAAAAATCCATGTCCATCTTTGATGACGTAAACAATACGTACGTCTACTTATTTAAAAAGAGATCTTCTCTTTCTATCACTATCAGTGTTTTCTTTTATAAGCAAGTTACAAAAGTGGCCACAATTTTTCCTTCTCAAACTTTTGTAACATTAAATTTTGAGAGATACTATATACTAAAAAATGATATTTTTCTGGAAGGTTAAAATATTTTCTTTATCAATGAAACAGGAAAAAAGAAATTACATTTGGATATAGAGAGTAAGGACTAGAAATAACTTAGGAATTAACATTTGTCATAGAGGAAGTATTGTTAGCAGCAGAAAATGAAATTAAAAGTACATTTAAATAATCTGTCAAAAGTATATCTAATTCTTGATTTTTTTTTAATGAAATCTCATTCATTTACATATTCTTTACATATTCTTTCACTTTGGAGTCAACACAGAAATTTTTTTAAAATAAACCATGCAATGTCTCTAAGAATGATTTCCAGAAAAGATATTTTGCACAAACACTGAGGATTAGGTCGGTTGGGGGACAACTTCCCAATAGATCACCCAGCAGAGACTGCTGACTGGACCATAAGGGGGTCCCAGTTCACGCATCGCCTGGAACGGGCCTCCCTTGAACATCAATCAATGCTTTTTACATAGAATCAAGCTTGCTTTGGCTGTTTGGATAGCTGCGGAGTGAAGGCTGAGTTTTACCAGGCTGCCTGCTTCATCCACTTCTGGGACAAATCCCCTTTCATGATTCGAAAAAATCTTAAAAATGCTATTCAGGCAGATTAACTGCACAGCAGTAATTCTTCAAAAGTAACTTGAGGTAAACCACATATTTCTATTCCTGAGTACAGAGGAAAATCAGTTCAGGAAATTACCTCATAGGTAGATTAAAAAATAAATAAAAAAAACCCAGAAAAAGTAATGCATAACACACAGTGCTATTCCCCTTCAAACGCATTGCTGAAAACTTGAAGAAGGGGTGGGCGGGGGTGGGGTATGTGCATGCTGATACATGGATTTGGTAGTGTTTCTGGCCAATAGTAAGCAAAGCTGCACCCAAGATTTTTTTTGCTGTCTTTAATGAGATTTTAAAATTCAGTTTTTTCTGTAGACCCTCAGCTGTTTTATGTTACCAAGTACACAGTAGGTCCTGTTCATCAAAAGAGTATTTTTCAAATATTTAAAATATTCAGCTGTTTTGGAAAAGCAGGCTGTTTATTAAATATCAGGCTATTTACTAAAACACATAACAAACAACTTAAGAAGCAATATGCAGTATTCTTGTGTTGGTTTTTTTTTTTAAATATATATTCCAATGTACAGGCTATTTGTTGTTACCTCATGCCTTTAATTACTGATCCTCCCAGCTTTGACTGGGAGTATTAGGGAACCTAACTGCTTCTCGCGTATGACTTCCAAAATCGCTGTTTGTTTAGAGCAGATCATTTTTGCCATTTAAAAGTTATACCTGGTCTCCAAGCCACTACCTCAAAGAACCACTGATCTGCAGTTTAAGACACATGTATCTGAACTGCCCCTTCTTCAAGTGCATATTGCCTTTCCCAAGGAACATCAGCATACAGTTAGCAGTAATTGTAACCACGTTTATGCTTATACGGTATTACCTCTACCCCTGTGGTACTAATGGTTGGAGATTTTTTTTTTTCTTTTCAGACCCCCCCCACATATGAAGTTTGTGCCCCTTTGCAAAGCTAAATTATCCCAAATTCTGGATATAGTTTCCCCTCAGGCTCACTTCGCTTGCAGTGGCACAGAGGACTATTTTATAAATGTTCCCTAAACATTACCAGTTAGTTTGGGACAATTCAAAGAGTGATTTCTTACCTCTATCCAATCAACCTAATACATACAACTTTTTAATTTTACAAGCAATAAAACTCAGGCTGTTCTTCAGGGATGATTTCTTACAGATATGCACGATTTATGTTTTCTCCACCTTAATATGTTACAAAGCTGTGTTACACAAATCACTTTCTCTTCACTGTAAGAGCATCAGTGTCAACCCTCAAATCTGCACCTTGCAGTCCTTTCTATGCCCCCTAGCTACCAAACATTATATGCCATGTTGACATCGATACTTCTACTCTGGTATGTACAAGCTGACTCAACAGGCAGCTGGGCAAACAAAATAATAATTTTGCATAACGATTTGCACCAACAAAGAAGCCTTAAGCTCAGTAGGTATATTAAGTTTTGTTTCTTATTTTAAGAAAACCTTTAAGTAGTTAGCTTTGAAATCTCTACTTATGATAAATTCTGTTTGAAACTGGCCTCCAGTTCAACAATTATGACAGAAAGAGGCAGAAATATCAGCTGAACGGCAAGCAGGATTGGAGTGTGGCCAGAACAAGGAGATCACTTTCACGGCAAGCTTTCATGAACAGTTGGGATTCTCTAAGATCATGGCTTCTACATAAAAAAGGCTGTCTAACCCTCTGCTGCTGACACACTTCCAGCGCTTTTCTCGCAGTGAGCTAGCATACATGAGGGTGTTTTTTTCTACCAGTCCTTTGAAATCCCATGCTCTTTCAACTGAGGCTTTTCACTTGAGTTTTGTGTTTATATTCGGTAGTGGCAAGATGAAAGAACAACAAACAACAGCAGTGAAACAGGAACAGTGCCACAAATAAAAACAATGAAACAGGAACAGTGCCACGTATCTGTTATAGGTTTTACATTTTTAAGATACAAGCTTTCCTAACTTCATTCCATGTAAAGTATCTCTATGACAAAGCTGAATTTGCAAAGTTTTACACAGAAGGAAGTTTCAGGATACCTGGAAAAGATTAGGTGAAATTGTAATGTACCTGTGTCTAGGCAATTAATATACACAGTACATCAGAGGAGCTTTTTGAACTGAAGCTTTTAAATGAGGACAGTCTTCTCCACAGAAGGCCACTTCTTATAGATCAGTCATAGACATAGCAAGGGCTAAGCAGGAGATCATTAGATGGGAGAAGCTGAGATGCCTTACCTCTAGTGCGCTATGCCTGAAGCACGTATCTTACCCCCACGCCTCCCAGTGTGCCCTCTTCCTAAGAGAAGGTATGGCCCTTTCAAACAGAGCCCAGAGCCCTTCTTGCCTGCTCACATCTGCTCCCCAGTGAGCTGCTTCCTCACTTGACTGGGCTTAAGTAAAGCGTAGGTAATCATAGAATTGTTTAAGTTGGAAAAGACCCTTAAGATCATCAAGTCCAACCATTAATGTAGCACCGCCAAGTCCACCACTAAACCATGTCCCTAAGCACCACATCTACAGATCTTTTAAATACCTCCAGGGATGGTGACTCAACCACTTCCCTGGGCAGCCTGGTCCAATGATTGACAACCCTTTCGGTGAAAAAATTTTTCCTAACATCTGACCTAAATCTCCCCTGGCACAACTTGAGGCCATTTCCTCTTATCCTATCACTTGTTACTTGGGCGAAGAGACCGACACCCACCTCACTACGACCTCCTTTCAGGTAGTTGTAGAGAGCGATGAGGTCTCCCCTCAGCCTCCTTTTCTCCAGGAGCCGCTCCTCATGAGACTTGTTCTCCAGACCCTTCACCAGCCTCGTTGCCCTTCTCTGGACACGCTCCAGCACCTCAATGCCTGTCTTGTAGTGAGGGGCCCAAAACTGAACACAGTATTCGAGGTGCGGCCTCACCAGTGCTGAGTACAGGGGAACAATCACTTCCCTGGTCCTGCTGGCCTTACTATTTCTGATACAAGCCAGGATGCTCTTGGCCTTCTTGGTCACCTAGGCACACTGCCAGCTCATATTCAGCTGGCTGTCGACCAATTCCCTGAGGTCCTTTTCCACTGGGCAGCTTTCCA
>NW_008825428.1:8351833-8363015 GCF_000699105.1 Pygoscelis adeliae
CTGAGTTGCCTGCCCCTTCTTCCAAAGGTCATAAACTCTCCTTTTTTTCCTGAGTTCCAGCCAAAGCTCTCTGTTCAGCCAGGCCATTCTCCCCCGCCAGCTTGTCTTTCAGCACATGGGGACAGCCTGCTCCTGCACCTTTAAGATTTCCTTCTTGAAGGACGTCTTCCCGGACTCCTTTGCCCTTCAGGACTGCCTCCTGAGGGACTCTGTCAACCAGGCTCCTAAACAGGCCAAAGTCTGCCCTCTGGAAGTCCAGGGTAGCAGTTCTGCTGACCCCCCATCCTTACTTCTCCAAGAATCGAAAACTCTTATCATTTTGTGATCGCTTTGCCCAAGGTAGCCTCCAACCATCACATCACCCACAAGTCCTTCTCTGTTCACGAACAACAGGTCCATTGGGGCACCTTCCCTAGTTGGCTCACTCACCAGCTGTGTCAGGAAGTTGTCTTCCACACACTCCAGAAACCTCCTAGACTGCTTCCTCTCCGCTGTATTGTATTTCCAGCAGATATCTGGTAAGTTGAAGTCCCCCACGAGAACAAGGGTTAGTGATTGTGAGACTTCTCCCAGCTGCTTATAGAATATTTCATCTACCTCTTCAACCTGGTTGGGTGGTCTATAACAGACTCCCACCATGATATCTGCCTTGTTGGCCTTCCCCCTGATTCTTACCCATAAACACCCAACCCTATCGTCACCATCATTAAGCTCTAGACACTCAAAACACTTCCTAACGTACAGGGCTACCCCACCGCCTCTCCTTTCTTGCCTGTCCCTTCTGAAGAGTTTATAGCCATCCATTGCAGCACTCCAGTTGTGCAAGTCATCCCACCATGTTTCCATGATGGCAACTATATCATAGTTGTCCTGCTACACAATGGCTTCCAGCTCCTCCTGTTTGTTGCCCATGCTGCATACATTGGTGTAGGTGCACTTCAGTTGGGCTATTGATCCTGCCACCTTTTCGGGGGGAGAAGCCCTAATTCCTATATGACCATTCTCAGGTGCTTCCATGGTTTCTAACACATCCATAACACATCTTTGCTGCCGCATGGATCTCCATCCCCAACCTCCACTGAGACAGCAGACCAAAGGACCTCGCTAACACACTGTCCCTCAAACATTGGCGTACCGCCCCCGGGCTTATCTCTAGCGAGCCTGGTTTTATCCCCTTCCCCCTTCAAATCTAGTTTAAAGATCTTTCAATGAGCTCTGCTAACTCCTGTGCAAAGATCCTTTTTCCCCTTTGAGACAGGTGTACCCCATCTGTCGTCAGCAGGCCTAGTGGTGTATAAACTGACCCATGATCAAAAAAACCAAAATTCTGCTGGTGACACCAGGCTCGGAGCCAGGTATTGACCTGCGGGCTCTTCCTGTTTCTTCCCTCATCGTTCCCTGCAACTGGAAGGATAGAGGACAACACTACTTGTGCTCCTGATCCCTTAACCAGTCGTCCCAAGGCCCTGAAGTCTCTCTTGATTGCCCTGGGACTTCTTGTTGCAACTTCATCACTGCCTACCTGAAAAATCAATAATGGATAATAATCTGAAGGCCGTACCAGAGTCACAAGCTTTCTCTTCACATTTTTAACCCAGGCCCCGGGGAGGTAGCAGACTTCCCTAAGAAGTGGGTCCAGTCTGCATATTGGGACTTCTCTTCCCTTCAGAAGGGAGTCTCCTATGACAATAACCCATCTTTTTTTCTTTATGGAAGCAGTTTTGATGCAGGGCGTAGACAGGCCTGCTGTCTACCTAAAGATTGCTCCTCAGCCCTGGTACATAGCCAGGAGTGAGTTACAGCACTACTGGCAGCCAGGGCAGGAAGTCTGAGAACTGTGCAGGAAGAATGGAGGTATTCTCCTGGAGGCCACAGTCTGCTCTTTAACTGTCTATCCTACATACTTAATATCCCTTCAGCTTGCATTTGGAGATGAAGTGCTATCAACATGTTGTCTTCCTTCAGTCCAACAGTATTTAATAGGGTAGCTGCACCCTGTCCATATGCAAAAATCTCTCATTATGATATGAGCACCAGTAACCAGTATACAAAAATAAAAGCAGAGAGACAGCATGTGTGTTTCATGGTAGAACCTGATCACATTTCACATCATTCTGCAATGCAAGCTCTGAGCTAATTGCATGGCAAACAGGATTTATGGTGAAAAATGGATACTCCATGCATACACTATCCCAAATGTCTTAAGCAGATATCCTGCTGCTCTCCAGTGCAGTATCTGTGATCTTTGCATACCTTCAACAATAGCCTCACAAACTGGAGGGCAAACTGCTCAAGCAGATCTGGAAACACATTCTTAAAGTTTCACTCTTGCAGCATGGCCAGCTGCTCTATAGCAGCTGATGAACAAACGCAGAAAGCATCCACAAAGCATTTGAACGCTCCTTGCTCCCTCACAGCTTCACTGTGCACAAAAGGGTTAAGCTAGGTTAAGAAGGCTAATGAGTAATGCAGCTGGCAAGAAGTTCTCTTTCCCCTCTCACTCACTGAAAAGCTGGCTTTTGTTTCTGCATTCAATGAATGAACTCATGCAGCAATACCTGTTGGCAAATTGAGGCTTGTTGTATTGCTAAGATACGTACAATGCTGCCAAGTCCTTGATGTCTTCACAGATATTTGCTACACAGATCGGTATGCCAGGGACTCAGCAGATCATCAAGCCCACGCAGTGCCAGAAGTAACATCCCATTGCCACATGCCAGTCAGAAGTCTCGGGACACAGACAGAGCATCTGTGTTTGCCAAAGTTCGTTCACAGCCTCCCCTTTGGATACCGCTGAAAATGCCAACTCCCCATTTAAAATGGACGACATTTTATTTTAAGCATGTAGTAAATTGATGCAAAACTGATCATTCCTTTCCCTTCCCTTCGCCCCTGCCTAATCCTATAATAGATATTATTAATATTGATTTCTTACTAATTGTTGCAGTGATCCATGCATGTGGGGAATAAAAATAAATTTACACTTACTTGCTTATTATATATTTATACAATTCCAAACACTGGGGCCCTTGACTTGGTGGAGGCAGAAAGATATTGTTATGCTCTAGCCTTACAAAGAAATTAAAGCTTGTTAGGTAATAGTGCTCCATATTCTATAGGCAGTTTACCTAATTTGTAAAGTAGCCAAAAGCACACATAAACTGAGTTAAGTCTGTCTGTGACACCATGGTTCTATCAACAGCTTCTCCGTTCCAAGGACAGCATTTTGTAAACATTACCTGTCTTGCTTTATGGGTTATCTGTAGGAGGACTTGCATAGTAATTACCTTTCAACAGAAGTGTCTGGACATTTTGAAGAGAACTACAATCTGTCAAGCATGTAGCTTGCTGAACTTCATTCACACTTCTAGTCTGGGAAGAGGGGATGAGCCTGGCCAGATCTAGATGGTTCATAGACAACCACTTTGTATTTCCTCTTATTTTACAAAAAAAATCAGAAGAGCAGCAAGCTGCTGAATGACAAGGAGAGTCAACTGAAAGATGCTACAAATACAAGTCACCGGGGTTGTGAAATAGTATTCTAATTTAAAGAGCAAGCAGGTCAATACACATAAGCGTGAACAACAATATTTTTCATAAAAATTGCTAGTATGTACAAAAAAGCATATTTACATTAAATGTATGCATTTCAACATACAACATTGGCTGAATAAAAATGATCAGAGTACCTACCTGTACAATTGAAGTACAGGACAAAAGACTATAAAGGCTTTGAACTACTCAGAGCTCATGATATGATCCATGTAAAGCACCTCAAATTGCATAGTCTCAATTTTGCAAGCATTATATTATCTGTGTAGTAAGACATTGCAGGCCTGCCCTGTAAACATACATTCAAAAACAAAGAAACATCTCTGGTTTCCTTTCCATGTTCTTCAAAACAGGAAAAAGAGAACAGAAAAACAAGAACAGATGACAACCAATAGGTAAGATTATTCACATCCATTATTAAACTCGTATCATGAAGTCAGAGGTTCAAGAACTTGTTTTATGTTACAGCTACAATTGACATTTGTTCTGCAAGAGGCAACTACTGAAATGGAACTGCAAAATGGATGTCTCTATAACAAATTCTTGGCAGCAGCTCATAGTTAATGCTGCATTCCTTTTTAAAAGGAGGAGAAGACTTTTCCTTTAAATATGTGTAAACTTTGTAAAATTGCATATAAGATTGCAATATTTATACGGGATAAAAGTTATTGGCTTTCTGTTCACATTGCTTATCAGGAACAGAGCATAAAGACCTTTTCTGCTGATACAGAACTTCACCTTTTTTCTTTTGCAATCCCACTTTATCTTACTTGAAAAAAAAATTTAGCTACAACTCAGAAATGTATGTTCTGAGGTGTCCACTAGAGAAAAGACAGGATTAATTTGGGTTTAGTTTCATTTTTGAACAGCTATTTACATCCTAGAGAGAGTTTGATAACATACACAGGAGCCTGATTGACGCAGACTGCAGGCACACATAAAGCTATCTCCATCAGAAGTTATACTCTTCTATCAGATTTTGCACCCCTTTTGTAATATGGATTCTCATGCAAACGTTCTGGATAACCCAGCTCAATGTCACTGCAAAGCATATGGTAGTACAGTTGGCACCATTCCCTAGTCAAAGAAATACAAAGATAAACTACCTAAATGTCAGATCCTTCTAAGCACCTAAGTACAGGCAAACATTAGCTCAAAGCTAAGCACGTAAATATAGAAGTCTTCTTCCAGGTGACTAATTCTGAATAGCTGCTTCAGATTCCTGAAAGCATCAGCATACAACTGAAAACAAGCAGTTTGAAGTTCCATTTATTAACATAGATAAAGTCACTAAAACCTCCTTTCAATGTATGGTGACTCTCAAAGGAGGAAGCAAAACACAGAATATTACATTTTGCTTTAATATTCGTCACTTTGTATCAAAAACCAAGGGGGAAAAAAAAGACTATAGACATCCAAAAGTCGTCAGAATTTTAGAAGGACTTTGTAGAGTAGGGTGGGGGAAATATCCAGACCATACACTAGAGCGCAGTACAGAGGCGTCTGGGGTAGTGTCTGTCCTGCTGCTGAACAAGGACAGTACGGTATGAAGGTGTTACACCTCAGGTCCTTCAACCTGGCAAAATGGTATCAACAAGGCTCTGAAAGTCAAGTGAAATTAAAAAAAAAGGGGTTAGGTATAAACATCAGTATGTCTATGGATACATTACACAGAACACAAAATGAAGGCTATAAGGAGCATAAGCAAACCACAAAGGGCTGAGAACCATTCTGCTGAAGATATTCTTCTATAAGCATTCAAGATGAGAGTCCTTACAATTGACCAAAAGAATCTAGTCTGACATTTTCCATTTTCCTTTTTTTTTTTTTTAAATTAAAATTTTCCCCACAGGTTTAGTCATGAATATAAACTAACACACACAGGGGGATGAAACTAAAAATTGAACTAAACTCAGTACACCTGCTTGCAGCTTTCCTTTCTAAGAGGTGTCATCTAGTATGTGTATTTCTCATAACATGAGCTAGTGGCAGTGATAATTCTAGAGATTGGACTATTATTTTCCAGTCATCACCAGAGAGGAAACAGGCTGATATCACATCAGCTGTAAGGATAATTACATGAAATGTGACAATACATAATGACTTTTTTTTCTAATACAAGGTGGTGGAACCTACATGTATTAATTAGTATATTGTACAAGCTTCATTTTAACATGTGGACTAAACACCAACAGTTTCCTTTAGCATCCTTGAAGAACTCCTTGAAATGGGTGCTCTCATGTTTAGGAATAAGTAGCAATTTGGGGCTTGCTAATGTTAATATACAATCAACCAAAGACGTCACTGTTGAGAAAGACATAGACAAAAATTATTTGGCACTAAATCAGAATGCTACATAAGTTCTCTGCTGTTCTTACACCATAAATGCTAACTCCACAGCAAGTTGATTTGTCCATGATGTAAACTGTCTTTGTAAAATGAGACTCTAAGATATCACCTTCAAGTACAAAGCATACCTGAAAGAAAAAAAAAACAAAAACAAACCCAAATCTAAACCCTCGGGAAATAAATAGAGGATGAAGGACTAATGGCACCTTCTCCAGCTGTAAACTACTTCCACAAGAAAAATGGGAACCATGTCTTCAGCTCCCACAAAGGAACCATCCACGCAGGCTCATTTTGCTTGAATGATAAGCACACATGACAGTTCTAGCTAAGAAGAGGCTAAGAAGTGGTTACAAAATTGTAACCTCAACAGTTAAGCTTGACTCTGTGATATTCACAATAAGCAACTCCACAGTCATTAAGCAGTTATCACAGTATAACCAAATTGCATTTCATTTCTGCTGGTGTCACTTTGGATAGATGCTGTTGTTTATCCTGGGAACAAAATAAATTGTGCACGAAGATGCAATGAGCACCCTATATTTAACTTCAATTTTTTAACAGCAGTTGTTAAAACAGAAGTTTTATTTTCTTCTGTCAGCAAACTAATTGGAGAATTTGACAACAAAAGTTATTCACAAATGTGTATCTGCTTGATAAGCTTTGACCTGTAAATTATTTCAACGTTTAACTGCAAATATTCAAAACGTAATTTCCTGGCTCACTCAAGGAGAGAAGAGAAAGAATCCTCCTAAATTCACTAAAGTAAAATGCCACCTTAAATTATCAAACTTAAAATATTCTCAGGTAAAAGGAAATTTATCTTAAAACAAAAATTTGTAAGGGATTTAGAAATACCTTCAAATACTCATGTGAGAAGTGTCAGAAGTGACAATCAAGAAAGCAGTCAAATAAAATACAAACCAGTATTTCAAATGCATTTTGCCTGGCCTGGACTGCTCAGCTACACCAATGTAGCTTTTTCTACAGTCTGCCCAGCAGAACTTTATTTTACATTCCTGTCAATTGATCTGCTTTCCTATTCTTCGTCAGTGTTCATGTTTATCAGTGTAAGACATGTTCTTCACTAATTCACAGAATGTGCAAGTCAGTATATTCCTACAGTGACCTCCTGTAGCCTGTGAGATGCTTCAGTGAAATATCAGATACATTGCCATAACAGAAAAGTTGGGTGAGAGACAAGGTCATGTATCCTGTCCTATGATCACAAGATTTGCTTAGCTAAGATTTGCAATATTAATTGTATTTATTAATGTATTTTACCTCAGAAGTTTGGAAAAATGACCATTCTAAAAATTGTATAGTATTTGCTCTCCCTGGCTGCAGTGATTTGGGTGTGCAACATCGAGTTGGTGGTACAGCTTGTTTTATTTTTTTTTTTTTTTACTATAAGAGCATGCCTGCAGAAGGAAATGCATCAAATTAACACTTTTTTTTTCAGCTTTCCATTTGTTCTTGAGATGAAATTTCAGTATGTTTTTCTCAGCTGTGCATGCTTAAAATTAAATGCTTCCCTCATAATTTTTAGGGAAAAATTAGGAAATTAGTATAACAAAACTTATTGCAAAACCTTATGGAAGATGAAATAGCATTTATAGTATCTCTAGGTAATTTGATTTTACCTACTCACTCATTCCCTTGTAGATTTCATCCACTCTTGATTTTAACACACACTCTCACACCCACGTATTTACAAACATCAAGACATGTCTTTAGTGGTCTGGCCAAGATCCCTTGTATGCAACGTGGAAAACAAGGGATGCTGGCTACCAAGTCCTTGTGTTTTCTCTAGGTTTCTTCTTGATTAGCAATAATAACAGATTTTTATATTCTTCAAGAGTTAACAGTTGTTAAGGGAAGTCTTTTGCTATAAGATTTCTTCCTTTTGGCCTAACAGAAAAGGAAATAGGACATACTATAACCTTGTTCCCACCCTTCTGTTGTCAGAATGCATAATCTTCCACTGACAAGATGCTGTGGTCCTACTGAAGTGCAGGCCTTTTGAGTTTGATAGAAGCAACACAATCTTTCATTTGATCAACTGGGAATTATGTTCCTCACTATCATTTCAGGCCATTCTTTTAACACTTATTCTGCTGTTTCTCCTGGTGCTTACACACACATTTCTATTCATGCTTGATTCATAGCAATCTTGAAATTTGTTATGAGTCTCTACAAGAGTTATTTCCATAACTGATAATTCCACTTCCCTACTACCTTTTACCCCTTGAGAAGACCCCAGTCCTATACTGCATAGACCTTTCTTTAGTAGGATGGTAAAAAACAAAAACAAAACCTGCTTTCAAAATCCTATTGGTATGGTTACTGCTGACTGATAGTTTCCCAACCAGTCTGTGATAGTTTCCCAACCAGTCTGTGCAGTCTGTTTTGAAAACACTTCTAGCCTATATTACCAGGGCAGGACCAGGAATATAACAGCCATTCAATCTGACAAACAATTTACTGTACTATAAAAGTACCCACC
Organism: Pygoscelis adeliae; assembly: GCF_000699105.1. Taxonomy (NCBI): domain Eukaryota; kingdom Metazoa; phylum Chordata; class Aves; order Sphenisciformes; family Spheniscidae; genus Pygoscelis; species Pygoscelis adeliae. Next base: position 8,360,238 of record NW_008825428.1, read on the forward strand.
AGACAAAACTACACATACATCCATACAAAGAAGCATCCAGTTTACTATTAATACATAGTGCCAAAGCAAGTAACTCCTGGCTGATACCTGCTTACTAAGTCTTCACTATCCCACACTCCCTGTACTCCCACAGAACCTGACATAGCCTTTCCTCCTTGATGGCTCTCTGAAGGCAGAGCTTTAAACAGTCCCTCAGGCCCAGCTATGCTGTGGGACTTCCAATTCCTTCTGGAAAAAAGAGTCATGTATTTATGGAGTGCACATTATTACTTTGAAAAAGCTAACTAGAAAATAGATAATCCTCACATATTCAGTAGAGATCACAGATGTTGGTCTTAAAAATATCACACACACACACAAAAGGCACAGTAGCCTCCTTCCAGTTGAGGCCTTAGGCCCCTCTTGGGTCATGGACTCATCCTGCAAAGTGGACGCTAGAATCTCTGTTGCTCTCCCTTCAACAGAAAAAAAAAATTAAAATTGGTTCCTAATTCCAATTGGGAATAAAAATTAGTTTAAAGTAGTGAAAATTTTCACAACATGCAATGCCTATTCCACATAATATATAAAATTCAGCTGGATTTCAGATTATTTTATAAGTTTACTTGTACTTCTCCCCATGGGACGGCTTTTGTTTGTTTGTTTCTAAATTTGAGGCAAGAAATACCTAGATCACAATATTAAACAGTGGTATTTGGCCACTTCTGGCCCACAAAAGTACAGAGACTGTATTTCAGCTCTTCCCAATGAATGTAGGCCCTTCTAGGAATAAGGTCATTGGAGCTCACTAGCACCTGCTACTACTGTTACTTAGAGGGGATATCCAGAAATAATATCAGCGCTCTGCCAATTCTCTTTCAAGCTCAAACAGTGCTTCCCCTATATTTTCAAATATGGCAGTGTGATATATGCTCAAATCATCAAAATGCCCACAGCTCCAAAAGACAGGTTTGCTTCAAGTATGCTGAGTTTATTCACTGCAATTAGTTTGGCTGAATTAGTTTATAAGATTATAAACATTTAATCTGAGATGCTATCACATGTAACACAAATAGTTTTAATCAGAAAGTAAAAAATGACATTAAGAAACAAAGACCTAATGTCTTTGTAACAACGTAACAAAGTAATAATGTGCATAGTGTGTAACAACACACTATGGAATTTTTCTTTTGTACATCTTTTCCAAGACTGAAGTTGTTAGTAGTTTCTACTGAGCCTAGGGGAGATGTTAATTTATAATAGATAACTACCCATGTATAAGCTGAATCAACTCTCAATTTTAATGATGCAGTCCTTCAAGCCCTATTTATGTCTTTGGAGCTTAAAAAAAGCAAATGAGAATGTTTTCACTAAAAAAAATGGAAAAGGCTTTAGTAGAAATGTTTAAGTATGCAATGACATTTACCTTTTTTGGTTTCAATGGCACTGGAGCTTTCTGTAGCTATGAAACTATAATGGTTCATAACAAGTCAATAATCTAAGTTCCTAATACATACAAATACAGAGGTAAACAATGAATAACTTAAAAGAAATACCATGGAAGTTTGTTATTGAGATCCTTAATCTAGGAACATTCCATGATCAAATTCCTTTCTTATTCTGTAACATCCAGGCTTAATAAAAACAGAAGTTTGTCTACCTTTTAATCTTATTTTATCACTCTGTGGGTATGCTAATCTGTCATCAAGATGTGGAAATCAGAGACTACAAACGTTAATTAAAATGACACAATTCAGTTTGGATCCAAAGGAAGCCATGAAGTTCAGGGCTTGAATTTCCGTAAGTAAGTGTTTTATGGAAAGGTCAAGATCAAACATGTATAAATGCAATATACAATGATATCATTTTTGTGTAGCCATAGTGAATTGGTAGAGAATTACCGCTGTAAGATGACACATGTTTCATATGAAAGGAAGCACTTGATATCTTGCTACCACATAGACTAAATCTGTTTTGTCACTTAATTTGAGCTATTTCAAACATCCGTCTTACAGGGACCATACTTACGCAATTCTGGTACAAATAACCTGCAGCATAATGATCCTCACAGGGGTACTCCAGGAAAGAATATGAAAGAACAAAGCGCTTTGTGACCAGCGCTTTTACTCTACCTGCAAGGAAGCTTACTATCATTTTCTACATATTCTTAATTTTCCTTGTCTTTAAACACTCATTTCACTCATTTGTCTACACATAGCCAAGATCATTATGAGGAAACTTATGAAAGAGAATTAATGTCTAATGACTGAATTGTCATAAATAGCAAGCATACATGTTAGAACTTCAACACCCTAAATTTCATGCCACCTTTGTGTTCTCTAAAAGCATCCAGAAATGCTTCAATCTATATATCTCTTCTTACATAAAGCATGTAATAATGCTGGCAAGTCCTGAAACAAAAGGACTTCTGTATAGGGTAAACATAAATTCGCTTTAAATTCAGGAATAGAACCAACAGAGGCAAAAAACACAATGCAAATAAAGATAAAACTTAAGGGAACTATTCATCTGAGGCAAGAGATTCAAGTAAAATCAATGTATATATTCCCATACTTAAAAACTTTTAAGTTCTACTGAAAAATCTGTTTAATATTCTTTGTCAGCAGGGCAGCATGGGCATTGGAGTTTTAGATTTTGGATCCCATCCAATTTTAAATTTAACTTTGCAGCTCACCTTTAAGGACCATGTGCAGAAACCATTATATCACTGACCTTTCTGGTGTTCAGATGAAGTTGGCAGATTATTTTAGCTGACCTACTGAAATCATTATGAAATAA
>NW_008825428.1:8363041-8418984 GCF_000699105.1 Pygoscelis adeliae
ATATACAATGCAGCAGTTTATGGCATACTAAATGACTTTGTACCAACGATTTTTTGTATCAACAATTTGGATAAACAACAATTTCTGTATGAACACTGCACATTTAAACAACTGCTCTTTCTGACTTCAAGATACTAGATCTGATTAAATATACCTCCATAATATTGTTTCAAAGTAGTCTACAGTCTACAACTTTTGAAAATATGGTCCTACTGGTTTTAACCTATATATGAAAAGTGGCATCTTTTGTTTCATGGATTTAAAGTCAGACAGCTACACTGAATGCTAAAAAATTTAAGTAGCTTTTTAGATTCAAAATAGCTGTACTTAAAATTTGAGTTTAGATGTAGGAAGAAACACTACTTTTGGACATTTGTTACTATTGTTGACACATATACCGTCATCTCACCTATCTCTGCAAGTCAGAAACACTATCTTTAAAACATAAGATGACCCTATTCCTAAAGCAAAATTAAAAGAAAAGGTAGCATTTTCCCTATTGGCCTCAAAGCCCTCTCTCTTTTCTTTGCATTGCTGTAGAAGCATTTTCACGTAATATTTATGATTAATGAGCAGTTAAAACCTAGATTCCTTAATATATATGCAAAAATTATAAGATATTATTCTTTATCATATTCAGTAGTGGAATATAAACATATTACAACATTTACTCAAAATATATTATACTGGGTTTAAACTGAAATGAAGAGCGAAGTCTCCATAGTAGAAATTGTATTTACATAGAAAACACCATTAAACAATAGACACCTATAAAAAAAACAAAACATGTTTAACATTCCAAATACTTTCTGACTTATATTTTTATGGCTTATCTCTTTGGATGCTCTAAGTATATTCTATGTTAAGAAGTATATCCTATATTAAGAAAACGTAAAAGGAAAAACAGGCAATAAAATATTTCACAGTATATTCTTCTATCCAGAGTGAAGTAAAGGCACTTTAGCAACACAGTGAAGAATTTAAAGAGGTGTTATTAGGTGGCAGATGTTAAAAGCTTATAAACAAGGTAGTGAAGAGTTTTTGTTTTTTTTCTCCAGTCACTGCTTGTTTATGAACAATAAAAGGCAGTTGAGTGCAGTTCCACTAAGAAGCACTAAAGAGAGGGAGGACTTTAAATAAAATGCTAAATACTGCACACATTAATTCTTACTGAAATTACAAATAAGTTAGCTATTAAGAGTACAATATTTTTTAAATATGTGTAAGTCATTAATAACAGAAAATTAAAAATGCTTCCTACCTAAATTCTTCATGAAGCACGCCTCAGCACTTTGTAATACTTTCCTGTCATAAAAGTGCCAAGTATTTACAATTTGCAGATGAGATCATACTCTAAAAACATTCACATCAGTGAAATGGGGAGGGGGTTGTAAGGAGAAGGAATTGCAGTACGGTGCTATTGGCGTGAGCAGCGCTGCCCCAATGTGCCCTGCCTCTCATTGGCCACTCCAGACCACTGGAACAATATTTGCTGGTTGCTATGTAGACAGAAGTCATTGCCAATTCATCCCACTAACAAGACTGAACCTGGTTCTGGTTGATAAGAATGGTTATTGTTTGAATAAAATGTGCTGATAAAATACTCCCCACAGGTAAAACTGATAGTTTTTATGTGCTTGAAGAATGTCAAATTCATGCCTGCCAACAACTCATTTAACAGAAATTTTTATTTGCATATCATCTTTGTTAGTCTTGCTTTTCGGCAGATTTGGAGGAATGATTCCTCATGTTTTTCAAAGGGTACAAAGAATTTGTGAGTATTTTAATCATTTCAACCCACAGGTTAAATAACCATTCTCAAATAGTTTTACAATTTATGATTTTTTTTTTTTTTTAAAGTCAGCTGGAGCAGCTGTATGTCTGACAAGATGACTTTATGCATCTCATGAATAATGATTGAGGGTTCTGAGCTTTCAGTATTATATTTGGAAAGCAAAGACATTACATACAAGCCTAGTATGTTAAAAAGCATTGCTAAGAAGTTAAGCACTCAGATGTTAGGAAATACCAAATAGTGAACAACTACTCTTCAGAGAATTCACTAAGCAGATAATGGTGTTTAGGGCAACAGTAAAGATCTGAGAGTCTGAAATGGACCCGTTCTCCCTCCATTTGTCCTCAGCTTGATATATCCATGCCCATTCCTGTTCTATCCACTCCATAACCTTGGCTTCATCAAACAACATTTGGACTTCTTTACTACACAATGCCTACCTACTTTTAAGACAATTATTAATATCTTAGGGCCTTTTTTATTTCCTTCTACATGAATACTTCATAAGCAACTTCTTTTCAGAATTAACACTGAGATAAAAGGTGTTATCATTGCTTTGCAAATGGGATTGCAAAATACAATTTGCAATATTTAGGAGCTGTTTTTTTCAGAGACTACATAATGCTGTATGTATTTAAAACAGGATTTCTATTACTTTCAGTTGCAGCTGAAAACGCTGACTTCAGTACCTCAAATAACATGCTTAATTTTCAGTATTCATTCAACATTATGTTCTCAAGCAAAAATAAGCTCTCTCTTCAGCAAAAATAAGCTAAGAAGCCACCAAAAATCCTTTCTTGATTGTACCCCTCATCTCATGAATAAGATAGGGGGGTGGGGGGAAATGTGATTATGTAATTACATACTGTAGTGTACTGTTTAAGTGCAACTTTGTTTTCTACATTGTGAGTCCTTGACTTTATAACTTCAATAATTCTTTATAATTGAAAGTATTTTTACGTTTCTTAGAACAAGCCGACAAGGTAAGTTCTATCATACAGCATCACAGAAATGTACGGAATCGCATCACAACATTTTAGTCTACTGTGAGAACTTCTGACTTACTAAATATTGAGCAAGACAGCTGAACATTGTTGTCCTCACCCATCCTGGTCCCATCCCTTCTACATCTATAGCGTTTTGCCTAGGCAGCCCTAATCCATGTTCTTCAGATTTCTTACCACAGGCCCAGTGTTACCCTGACCTCTCATTTAGTTTTCCTTGTATTCCACCTCCTTCCATCTATCCCTACTGGATCACCGTTCCAGCCTCCTTATTCAGGCACTGCATCCTTCCCTCTTCCCCCAGTTCTCAAGGGCTTTCATCTGCTCAGCTCTCAGTTTGTTCACAGCTTCCAGTAGTGGCCTCTTTGGTCAATCAGTGCTGATCCTAAGTGCACCCTACACTCCTGACCAAAGCTTCTCTTCACGCTGCCTCAGTCTCTGTAGCCTATTGGAGAGCACAGAAGTCCGCCAGCCCGTAAAGGCTTTAGGCTGCTTGGATTCTGTTTCAGAGATGAACACAGCCAGTACAAACATAATCTTTGCTTTAGGGCAAAATTCCTCAATCATGGAACCACATATAAACCCAGGAAGAACTGCAGGTTGCAACTTGGCCAGCTCTGGGTGGATTTTCATAGGAGTGGCAAAAGGCACATCTCTAGCACAAAGGTTGCCCTGTATCAAATGTCAAAATATGCCCTAGAGAACTGGCAGGATAATATATATATTACGGGGCAGCATTTCTTTTAATTCAGGCAAACTAAACACCTAATTTTCTGCTCATTCCCCTCTTAAAAAGAAAAAGAGAAAATCCCACACCCTTAGCTGTCACAAAATCCTTCCCAGAACCTTTTAATTGGTTGGGACTTTTGAAGTTAAGGGATAATGCAGCCATAGTCAGCAGGTCTTCAAAGGATAAAAACAATTAAGGGAGGTGTGGATGCCCCCAAAGATATAATTTATGATATGATGTCATTACAGTATCTGGCATCATGAATCAGTATGCATGCAGTACTAACATGACTGATGCTGATTCTCCCATGCTATCTGTGATAGAATTTCTGCATGGGACTGGCAGAAAGAAGGAAGCTCACATTCCCACCAATGACACCTTCTGTTGCAACATCCATCCTACTCCAGCAAGAGATGGGATCAGACTGCCTTGATGGAAGACAGTGGTTGTGGGTCTGAGTCTTAATTCCCCCTAGCCCACCAGATCCAACTGGTGCCTTTTTAAGTTACATGGATATTGAGATTGTTGCATCGTTCACTTAGACAAGAAGTATCACTATCACAATTCATACGGTAAATGTAATACAGGTAGTGGCATTTCAAAAGCATTATAAACTGAAGTGCACTTACTGAAAGAGAAGTTATTTAGTACATAATAACATATTGTGATAGCTTTGCCCCCATAAATAGAATGGTGGTCAACAATTTGTAATCGTCTTGACCAAAAACATATTTCACTGTTCACATTTCAGCAGCATACCTTTTTCTGCACAATAAATAACAGTTCTTTTAAAAGTCCATAAGTAATGAAAATCCTTTCAAGGTTGAAAGGATTTGAAATCCCTCCAACCACCTAGAGCCTTCCCCTCCCTCCCTGCCACCCACCCCCACCCCCGGTGCTATATAGATGCATACAACAGTTTCTCCACAAAGACTCTAAAAAAAATGAACAAGCTCACTTGGTACAACAAACAGGAGAAGCAGAAGATAATCGCAGGACCCATCACTGCACTTTTCAGGATTTATTACTGACATTGTCTGTGCCAAGAGTCAGTTCTGTTAAGTAAAATATGTTATTTTAGTGTTTGCCTTTATGGTAACACATTTGTACTATAGAGTCATGAATAGCATATGTTGTTCTCTGGTATATATTACAGTATACTATTGTTCACTAGTAATAAAGGTCCTTCCTAAAACAATGGTATTCTGTAGTTTTTCCCCTCTCTCCCCGTCTAATTAAAGCATATTTTAAATAAATACAGAAAAAAAGTTAGACTGCAGACTGCTTTTCAAACAAGAAGTCTGTTCTCTAAGGTGACAATCTAATTCTAGAAAGCAGTGTGAAATGAAGCTAGTGTCTCTAAAAATATATTACTTTTCAAGTTACGCGATACCTTCACTCTCCCAGAGAAAATTTCCTGCTCTGGCTGATGGCCAAAGAGATTATATAGTAAGAGGCCATATCCTTTTGCCTTTCATTATCTAGGCTATATTTCATACTGTTACAATGTAATCAAAATACTTCCTTTCTAGCCAATATTTGGCCCTAACACAGATCAACATTTTTTCCATTGGTATTTTTAAGTAGCTACTCTGAAGAAAAACATCATTGAATCTCAGCATCTCTTCATTTTGCCTTCACGCTGTGATAAAAATCAAAAGTATTCTGTTAGATGTATGGTGACTATCCTCAAAGGGTTCTCAGGCTATAAGGTTTCATGAAGCATAAAATTAGAAAAGTGAAAGGGATTCAAATATTAGGTGAAAGGATAGTTTTCTTTTTCTCAGCCCAAAATAGACATACCAGAAGAGCCATTTATAGAAATAATATAATCACATACAAATAAGAAAAAACATTCAGATACATTTAAAAAACTTGCAACAATTATTTACCATTTGTTTTCCTCACTTCAAGTTCCTCTCCTGATTTCTGTGGAAAAGCAACAAAAAAGCAACAAAAAAGCACAGTTCTGTTTTCAAAACAAGGTAAGAGAATCTCTGCAGGACTTGCTGGCCTTACTGAAGTTACACAATGCATGTATAAATTGTCTTCCTGGAAGAAATGGGTTTTTTGATCATCACGCAGCCAATAGAGGGATTTGCATGAGAGATATGGTGTGTTGTGAAACCACAGTAGACTATAATCTTTTCAGAATCAATATCTGTTTGTATGTATGGAACAGATTTCAGCAGGTACATACATATTTGCTAACAAGGAGCAGAATAAAGGAGTCAGGAGCTCTGGACTCTAGTGGTAGCTCTGGAATGGGACGTGATGCTCTATTACAACCACCACAGCTAAGTACAGACTTGTCACAGTCATTCTCTACAACTGAGTGACTTCATGAAATTATGAGGTGGCTATAGTTGGGGTGCAGTGGAGCTACAAAAACACAGTGAAACTCAAGTCCAGTGAAACTGCAAAACTCCCACAAGATTAGGGAAAATAGTAATAACAATAATCATATTTGTAGCTTGCACCAAGCTCCATCCATTCAACTATGCCTTGCGTTTACACCCCTGACTGGTACTTGCCTTGCTTGCATCTTGGGATATCTTTGTGCTCTATGAGGATAGTGAGTCACCAAAGGATCTCATGAGGTCTGTTGTACTACAGATTTCTTTAGTTCTGCAACCTGGTTACGTCAGATAGAAGGCCAAGCTCTTTTCTGTCCGTTAGCTTACTCTGCCTCTCAGTTATCTCTCACTGACGCCCATATTTCAATACAAGGGTTTAAGACTTGAGAAATAAGCTGAAAGTACATTAATCTGTCAGACTCTTGAAATCAGTCTCCTAGTTTCCTGTTTACTGCATCGCCTTTATGATAAAGGGTATTTTAAAATTGGAACTGGTTGTGCAACATGCTTGCTTTCTTGAAGCTTAGAAGTATGAACAAATTGAATACTGAAATAACAGTCAGGAGCCTGCCTGTCCCTGGCTTGCTCTCATTAAACACTTCATTTGATGTGCTTCAAAATCAACTTAGCATGCAACCTTCTCTTGCTTCAGTTAACTAACAAATGAGAACCAGACACTTGCAAGCAATTTCAAAATATGACTACTGAGTTATCCGCTTTAAACAAGTTCCTTTGGAATGGAGTCCTTTTTTACGTATGGTGCCTTTCTATTTATTCAGGACCTTGGGTTTAAGTGAACTCTTTAGTACAAAAGCTTGCATTATGTGCGGTACTAAAACAGTGATACCCTGCCCCCCGCCCCCAAAAAACTCATAACATTAAGAATAATTTAAAACTTTCCCAGAGCTATTAAGTAGAAAGACTGCATCTGTCTGAAATGTATCTCCCTGCAGCCTAAATGGTCAATCGGAAAGATTTTGGCATTTCATTCTTCAGCGAGCCAAGAAAAGGTCCAGTTTTATTCTATAGGATTCACTAAATAAGCCTAACAGAGCAACTGATTTAATTGATCTTATAGCTGAAGCTATTCTGCTTCAGCTTATGCAAGAAAGTTTAATTTTAGAAGAATACCAGCTGCCTGAAATATTTTAGAAGCCTCAGCAGTTCTCCTCCTCCCTTTCCCTTTGGCCCACAATACAAGGTCTTTTTGGGAGTCAGGATGAAATATGCCAGATTGAACATTTGATACTGTGTGTTTAGACAGTTCTGTTAATTTTGACTTTTTTATAAAACACAGTAGCTCTTTAAAGTGTCTCATAGGACTTCAAATAGATGACAATCTAATTCGCAGTTATTCATACCTTTTGTTTTGCCGGCATAATGCCTCAAATAATATTGGTGATACACTAGGGACAATATGAAACCTACATTCACTGCAATAAACATGAAGAATGACTAATTAAAGACTTTACAAAAACATCTAGTCTTACAACTGAAAAAATAAGATCCTCTCAAAATTCAGCAGAAATATGCTCAAGTACGTCAAGCATTATTCCTATATCTTAATTCCCAGCATGTATGGTTCAGTAATCGTCAATATGTCATGCATTTTGCCCCCACTGTTGTTGGTTTTTAAAATTTTAATTAAAGTAAGGAAAAGCAAAGAACAGTTCTTTATGGTACCACAAGTGAAATTCCCTTAGATTGACAGTCATGTGCCTTCCTCCTGAGAAGATTATGCTAACCCTTGATTCACTGCAGAACAAAGAAACCAACAAAGAAACCCCACATTTTAAATAGCCTACTGTAACTCCTAAACAAAGGTGCAAATAATTATTTCATATCAAATATTACATCTGTGTTAACTCACCACTGAAATCCCTTCTAGTTCAGATAACAGGTATTAAGAATTGTCATTACACTTTTCAAGACTTGAATGAAAAGTTCAATGCCATGTTTCCATCTTAGAGATGCACCTAATACACATGGAATGGGTAATGGAAGAGTGTTAAAAAAAACCCCATCCCCCACACTCCGGTATCTTTGAGATTTGATTTCAAACATTCAAAGTTTTTGATGCTTCCATTCTTAATGCCCACTTAAATCTTTTAATCATTACTGATTTTTAATTCAGTCATGGATTTAGTTACTGTTTTTTGATGAACAATGAGGAAAAAAGCCTTTTTGTTCAAAGAATCTCATCTCAGATACCTCCTTTATGACCAGCAATTTTGAGGGAGAATATATAGCTAACTAGATGGTTTCAATTTTGAGTACGGGGGGAAAAAAAGTACTAAGAAATAGTTTCTGTACTGTTCAATAAGTATAAATGAGCAAACAAGAAAATAGATCCAATATAATATGGAAGGCAAAAATAAAATGTATAAATAAGTATAAAGCTATTCCCTGTGTACACATCACCAAACAGTATGCAAGAAAGAATTCAAAGGTTGAAAACTTAATTAGCAAGAAAAAGAAACAGAGTTATTCTAAAGAAAAACAGATCAGCAATTTCATGAAAGACTTAACACATTTCATGTATTAAGAACTTGAAATTGAGGGCAGATGTGTTCTACTTGTGGGAAGACAAGAAGAATCAGCATCACTCTATGGAAGTGGAGTACAGCCTAATTTAGACGCAACTAAATGTACTAGCTCAGCTGAGGCAGTTGAAAAAAAAAGAAAAAAACAGCAAGAGGCTAAAGAAGAGGTACAACTAGTCAAAACTCCTAGTTGTATTCTAGTGGAAGAAGGATAAGCATCTTGGTAAAATACCTGGCAACACATTGAGGAGGAACTTCCCTGGTCTAACTGACACTCCTGCAGCCAAGTTTCCACAGCCTGCTTTGATCTCCAAGCTGTATTTGAAAACTAGACCGAATCTGAGGAAAAAAAAATCCCTAGCATTAGATTCTGGGTGTTATGCCTGAGTGGGGCTATCTTACACTGTGAGAGAGAAAACTTTCTGAATACCTAAAGGAAAAAGTAGGGAGAGATGAACACTCTTGGCAGACAGATGTGAAGGGTTATGAAGTCACTCGATTTCTCAAAGAGATACTTGCCCTTCTATGAAAAGAAATTGCTGTTTCTTGAAATACAGGTTTTAAGAAAAGGGAAAGGGGGATAGGCACAGATAGTAGTGTTAAATGTTCTTCCACCAAAAAAAAAAAAAAAGTATCACTTGATTTTTTTAGGTAAATTACTAAAGTTGATCTCTAAAGCAGAATTCCCCATTAGTAATATAGATAAAAGTATATGACAAAACACTAGGAACGTCACCTCTTCTGTTGTATGTGTTGGTCATCACATCTTCCCTACAATGTTCTACCTGTAGTTTAATTAGTAGAAATAAAGGACATTTCTGCTGAAAGAAAATATGTAAGTGTGTGGTTGGCACAAAAGGCAGTCAGATTGTGGTATTCCTTCTAAACCTGCTCCCGGGAAGCTCTGCACCTCAGTTTCATCACTTGTGAGCAGGAGATAAGAATAAGATTTTTGTCTACAACAGTGGGAGTCCTTAAAGAGATGTCAAAACCAGATTGAACTGGCAAAAAAAATTCCAGTAAGGGCAATGCCTAAGGCCTCTCTCTAGCATTCCTAAGTAGTGGCTGTTTCTTCAGTTCTTTCATTTCACCCATAAATAGCGTGTTTGCATGTACTGTAGTTTTCTTGCACTGCCAATTCACAGAATGCCTTAGGCATATATGGGAAGATCCATGCACAGTGTCGGTGGTTCCTCATGTCTCCCACTGTCAGACATTTGCATTCCAAGAATCTTTATTAGGTGTGTCAAGAAAGCCTTTCTAAGGCATCAAAAGTTGCTTGTTTCACCCCTGACATTCCTTATCTGAGGAAGCTATTGCAATACTCTTCATGGGAAAACACAGATAAGTTGCCAAAAGTGCAGCTAAAGCGGTGCCAGCTACCACTATGCAAATTTCAGTAAGTATTAAAAGGCAACATTTCACTTTGAACTGCGGTAAGTTAGATACATTATTCTCATCTATGTACCTTAGAAATAGCTCTGCACTTCTTAAGGCAGCAATGGGCAACCAAGCTATTTCCAGAACGGTGTTTTTTTGTCTAGCTTGTCTCTCAAAAACTCTTGCTGGCTGTGAAAGCAATCTTAATAGAACACTGTGTAAACTGGGTGTAAATAGAACTTAAACTTAGTGAGGACTTCTGTATCTAGGCTACCATGCTTTTGTTTGCCCCATGCTTCTTTCAGGTGTATAAACCCTATTACAACACTGAGTCAGGTTTCAGGTTGTAATAATCCTTGCTCCAAGTTTTAAGATTATATCTTTTAAAAAAAAATGGAATTTTTTTAGGTCAACTGAGATTACTGCAACTGCTAGTCTCATTGCTGGTGCAGAATAATGGGAATTGGCAAGGCGCTGTACAAACCGGAGTCAAGAATAGATTTGCCAGGCAATATGTTTCAGTTCGAAAACAGGCTTCACTGAAATTCATGGGAGATGCATACCACATACTACAAAAATTATCTGAACATGGGCCTTTCCTGAAAAATGGAGTTGAATTTTGTTTTCACAAGGATTAGTATAAATTATCTTCCTCTCACTTGAAAATGGAAAACCAGTAGTCTAGATTGAATAACTTGCTCTAGGAGAAAAATTAACCTTTTAGATTAACAGAACTTCAGTTCTTCTATGAAGATATTAAAGACAAAGAAGGAATCAAAGAATACAAAGAAGCTTTTCAGCAAGTGCATTTTTTGTAGACTGTTTCCCATTTCTTAGTGTGTGATACCCTGTGATTTTGGATATTCATTCTATAACTTAAATATTAATCCACTGTTAGACAATGCTCATTTTACATCAACAATATAAAAATACATGACTAGAGATAATATGCCTTCAACCTAACTTTCACACTCCCTTTTCCACAAAAAGGTGAGGAATAGATACTTTTCCAAAGGTTACCTTAAATACCAAATTAGAGCTTTTTACAGAATTAAGTAACAGGCAGAGGGGGCAGGAACCAAAGGATTGCAAAACAATATTCTCCTGGCTATTCTCTTTGCCCTATCATGTGCAGAGCATTGAGTTGTCTTAATCACACATTTGTACAAGAAAAACAGATAGAGAACTGGACTTGCGTAGCAAATTTCCAAGACCCTGAAGAACTCCATTTGTTAAAGTAAACATTTTTGTTTGCACCCTAAACCCCATAAAATTGCTCTGAATTCTGAATTAAGCATGAAGAACCCCATGCAAATTCTTTCTAAACTGAGAGTTTATTACAATATGCACTGGTTCATTTTCCAAAGGGTCTGAAGTTTAAATTTGCATATAATACACTACAATGCTCTTTCCTGAAGCAGAAAAGTTATGGATAGCATTACATACATTCAATCTAGAGATGCTTGTTGGGACAGCAATGTCCACTTTCATGTCAACGTTTAACTCCTTTCCTGTTCCCTATTTAGAAAGCAGTATTTAAATTATAGGTGAGGAAGTTAATCTTTGAGAATGCCAGAACAAGAGAAAAGTGAACAGTTGTCATACTATGACTAAATAATAGTGCAGCAAATCAGGATCATCCTTGGGATCAACATGGCCGTAGAGGTACCTGCCACATTTTTGTTGCAGTTTGACCTATCTAGACATTACATAATGTAGCAGCCTTAAAATATATAGTATCAAGCAAAATATCCACACCTATAATAGAGGCTGCATTCAAAAACCTGTAATGTCTTTTAGTCAATCAAACTGCACTACACTAAAATCAGCAGAGCAGGCTATATGGTTAAATGAAGCAATAATTAATGAATTCAATCTGTCTTTAAAATGCAAAGTATTGAAGGGCAGTCCAACCTTGTGCTGAAGGCTGATGTAGTAGAGCCATCTTTCAAATAGACAGGAGGCAGAGTAAGACAGTCTGCTTTGAATCATGATGACTACATCCAGTTAAAGGTTACCTATCCAACACCATCCACCTAGGGAAACTTTAATATTGCATCTTCCTTCTCAATCCAAAGCATGTAATTTCTATCTTCATGTCATACACCTGAAGAACAGTCCTTCTGAAGGTAAAAGCTGTGAAGGAACATAATATAGTGCGCCTGCTATAACTATTAAACTGGGGAAGGTCTTCATTGAAAGCCAGTTTCTGCATCAGTTTATATAGGAATTTGCTGTGGGTCTTACGCCAGTCCTGGGTGGTGGAGTGACTTTGGCTGTAATATCACACTACGTAAGGTCACATGCATCCAATTTTCAGGTTGCCACTTATCTGGATTACAGCAGCAGTGGTGTTTCCTCTATCCAACAAGAGATTAAGTTAATCTCAATTAGGTTGTGTTTTAGTTTTGGGGGTTTTTTTGAAAGGGGGAGGGGGGCTTTAGTGGGTGATTTAGAAATGCTCTGAGAATAAAGAGAGATTCTAGGCTGAAACTCTGAATCACCAGCCTCTGAATTTGCAGTCAGTAGCATGTTCTAGAATTGCAATGCCTGGCATCTGCAGCAATTCCCCTGTGAACTACAAATCACTGTCTCCACCTACTTCCTTTACCTATAAAGTCCCCCAAAATTACCTCTCATGGATTTTGTGGAAAACAGGCTTTATAGATTCCTTCTGGTCATATGGCAAGCCTGAGGAAGCTCAGATAGAATCAACTCTTCTTCTGTCCCAACCCTCCCTAATTAAACTTGAAAGCCCTCAGCAGCAGCAATGCTGTTTTGGAAAAAAGGCAGAATACATACAGTAATGTTTACTTCTGTAAGGCTACATGTTTTTTCCCTTATTCTTCACTACACAAAAGACTCACTGTACCAACATCTCAAGCAAATTATAAATTGAAAATTAAGTTGTCCACCTCTATTGTCCTAAGGGCAAAGGATTGCAGTCTTTAGATCCAGTCAATATTGATATTAATCGATGATAAAGACTGTAACATACAAATGCTCTCTGCAGTGTATGGGAAAGACACATTAAAAAATTAAGTTCAGCATTCTAGTTTGGATTATGTTATACTGCTTTTTAACTATGATTCAAGCTCTCCCTAAATTAATATTTGCAGGAGAATTCCTTCTAGCAGCAGCGATTCACAAGCATTCTTGGGGAAACTATCCAATACAGAGAGATAAGTATTTTCCCCTCCACGTTTTTTTCCTTTCCAAATTTGCTTCGCTGATGAGTGGTTAAGTATAATCATAGTTTAGGAGACATAAAAATCCATAGTTAATTAAGAAAGCTGTTAAAGTGCAGAAACAGAAATTGAGAGAATTTCCTCATTTTTTAAAAATCAGTTTGAAATATTACAGCAATCTTCAGCTATGTTATATTATACATAGTATTGAAATTAGTTGTGCATGAGAGAACTCAAAGAATTTAGGAACATAAATCCCATTCCTTGATTATCACGGAATTCACTTTCTGAGGACTATCCATGCAGCAACTGTGAGAATCAAGTTTTCTACGGATTAGTCATTCAGAACTAAGGCAGGCCCTTAAAAAAAAAGTTTTATTTCCCCACTTCTTATTAATATCTTCAATTCTGCATAAGAACTTCCCTGGAGGATTTTTTTGCCTTTTTTTAAAACACTAATGCACTCAGTAACTTTTGTTTATCTGTCTGCTTGAGGCACATATCAATTGGTCACTGCAGGTTTTAAAAGGGTTTGGTTTATACTGCTTGTAAACAGGCTACTTGATAAATAGCTATGTGAGTTATCCTAATGTAAGTCTTTAAGGTTTATAAAATAGGAAATTCTGAGTGAAGGGATCTAACTGGAACTAAGAATTAATTTTGCCAATAAGTATTTAAGAGCAGAAGCTGATTTTATATGTTAAGAACAGGAAAAAAGAAAAGCCACTTTTATACCTTACACTGCATTTGTTAATTTAATTATCTACATAATTTCATTCCTGTTATTTTCTGAACTAATTGGTTCAGCAAGTATTTACATTTACAACTAGCAGAGAAACAAATTTCCAGGAAGAAGGGTGCAAATCAGAAAAAGTTTTGATGAGCTTCACATTCTACTAAGTGGGACATCTGATATTGGAATAAGAATTCTAAGCCAGTACACTTTTTAATCAGCCTATTCTGGACAATAACAGAAATTCACTCTTCAAACACTTTAAAATTTATAGAAATTAACTTATGTAACAAACTATGCATATTGCATTACTTCTTTTTATCCAGAACTATGCTTTAGTTGATATCAATTCACTTGCGCGTTATCTTTGTTTAAATAACTTGGGGGTTTTTTAGTGAATAAGGTGGAAACGAAGTCAGTTCATATTCAAGCTTTAACTATGGATAATTGTCATTATAACATCCATGTTTCTACTTGATCTCTGGGCTTAAGTATGATATTACAAAGAATATCTCTGTGCCCACTCATGGCCTTCACAGTCCAACATAGGCATGTAGAATATTTAGCTATAGCAACAAGTTACTGGAAGCAATTCTACTTTAAAAAACAAACAAAAAAAACCCTTTTCTTCCTTCTATACATCACACAATGATTGCTTGTCTTGGACACTGAAAGCTTTTATTTACCTGATAACACAGTATCTATTTTTGCAATGTTCTCTAACTCGACAATGAATAGGAACACATGCCTACATACAAAGGAGAGAACAAGAATTTTCTTTACTGATTTTGCAGATATTTGACAGAATGCCATTGCATTGTAACTGGCCCCATTTTGGTTAAGTGAATGTACCTGTTAAACTAATCAACAGAGAATTTACGTTTTTGTTGAACTGGGTTCCACTTTGCTATCTTATTCCCAGGAGGAAAGTGTGAAAGTATTGCACTCAGCACCCTTGGAAGAGTTTATCTGAATACAGCTTGTTTTCCTGCATGAAGGAGTGTGCTTCATCTCCTAGGTTTTTAGGGTGTTTTTTTCTTCCTGCCTCTTAAAAGCAAAGCTGTCATAACACACAGGGAAACACTTGACCGAAGAGACATGCCTTCCCCTTCAGAATCTGCTATCTGGAAAGCATATACCAAGGATAATAGGTTCTGACAGCACCTGATACTATACCTGGCCCCTAACTATCGGTGTATTAATACTTTATCCATTTTACTAATATGTCACAGTGAAAAAAAGATAGTGGAAGAGCAAAATGCTAAGGATGCTAGGTTGTGGCCAAATGTCAGTCTTCTGTGAAGCTTGTCATCAACTTCCACTTGTCAAGACCAGTCTATAGGAGTAGGAGGCCCTCAGTTCGTGTTAGTTCAGCTAAATACATGCCTCAGCTACTCACACAGCAAATATTTAAGTGGTCTTCCCATAAGCAATGATTTACTGTTGGGCCATGTGTTATCTTAGTGGCCACGTTTTCTGTGATATTAAAAAAAATTCATAGTTAGCTATGGGTACCTGTCAGCTGTACCATAAATGAGAGATGGATTCTATTCGTCTAATCTTTTTCCCTTGGCCACCTGAAAAGCACCACCTTATCAAAGAAGAGGAGATAAACAAAAGCTGTTCACATATTATACAAGCTGTTCATAAAGCACTGAAATGCTCAGATGAAAGGCACTGCATAAGTGCAAAGTATTAATTATTTTTATAGCATTAATGCACGCATGCACTGCAAGTATACATTATTAATAAGATGGAACAATGAATCACTTTGATTTGAAGCAGCATGTTAGTTTTAGACTAAAAGAAACATGTCTTCATAACAGACTTGTTGCACAAGAAGTTTAGTCCTCTACTTGCTTTGGCCTGCAGGTAGCTGAAAAAACCCAGTGTTTTAGGAGTGATTCTACCTGCTAATTACCTCCAACACCCAAGCGTTTTAACTTATTACCCTTTCCCACAGGAAGTCTGACCTATTCGAGTTCACACTACTCCTAATGTTGAGTTGTGTCTCATCTATACTGAGTAGTATCACACTAACTGTAGCGTATTACCCAAGGAAAATAAGATTCTTGGTGTCTGGTCTAAATAAGCACTTTGACATGCAGTACTTCAGTACATCAGTTAAGATACTTCTATACAGGCATTTGCCCCTTCTGCAATTTAAAGGTATCTTTGTATATACAGGTGAAATTATCTAGTTGAATTATTCCTCATGATGTATTTCATAAAGTAGCATCTCTTCTCTACCCAGATTATCTAGGTACATGTTTAAGAAGTCTGCTTATTTCCTGATTTACAGAAACACGTCATATGGATATTGATTCAAGTTTTCAGTACTTAAGAAAGTCCCTTACTATTTCAGTTGTTTGTAATTTTTCAGTATTCCTACTGATCAATTCTTCTTTTGTGAGTCGTCTCAGACAAGGCAACTGACAGGGGCACAAAGTAGCAATTAAGTCCATTTCTTACATTAATTCATGTAAAAGTTCTCTAGAAGACAAAAGCTAAAAAACACTTAAGTGTCTAAGGGGACAACACCTCAGGGCAAAGCTAAACTTCCAAATTCTGTTCATTTTGCTATCTCCTCACTACATAACTGTAAGTGATTTTTCAATATCCAAAAGTGTAAAAAAAAAAAAAAAAAAAAGCATGTGGAATGTGAGAACTCATGACAACATAAAATGTTCTGTGAATAAGTAACATGGTGAGAAACCATTATAATGCCTCAGATATAAACAAAATTGCCATTCTGCATATAGCGCATCTTCACAGGTTTTGTGAAGTTCTGCCTAAAGCAGGAACAACAGGCTTCTTTCATCATTATACCCCTTGAACATCTCTCCCACATACCCTAAAAAGCTACCCAGGATTTCCATTTATTTATTTCTTTCTACCAGCCTCACTGTTGATCAGTGATGGGTGTCCTGGTTTCAGCAGGGATAGAGTTAATTTTCTTCCTAGTAGCTGGTACAGTGCTGTGTTTTGGATTTAGTATGAGAATAATGTTGATAACGCACCGATGTTTTAGTTGTTGCTAAGCAGTGCTTACACTAGTCAAGGACTTTTCAGCTTCTCCTGCCCTGCCAGCGAGAAGCTGGGAGGGGGCACAGCCAGAACAGCTGACCCAAGCTGGCCAAAGGGCTATTCCATACCATATGACGTCATGCTCAGTATATAAACTGGAGGGAGTTGGCTGGGGGGCGGTGGCCGCTGCTCCGGAACTGGCTGGGCATCGGTCGGGGGGGGGGGGGCCATTGCATTGTGCATCACTTGCTTTGTATATTCTGTTATTATTAGTGTTGTTATTATTATTATCCCTTCCTTTTCTGTCCTATTAAACTGTCTTTATCTCAACCCATGAATTCTACTGTTTCCCCCCCCGATTCCCTCCCCCATGCCACTGGGAGGGGGGAGTGAGCGAACGGCTGTGTGGTGTTTAGCTGCCTGCCGGGTTAAACCACAACAATGGGTTTCACTGAAAGGAAGATTTTCAGAGGGTTCACAGAAATAACAGGGCTATTTACTGCTGTTCTTGCATCACCCACATCAAAATGTGAGCACAATTGTACAAGGTATAAAAACAAACCACTGCTAATTCCTTAACTTTCCTGCTCACTTTACATCTCTGTGCTCAGGGAAGGAAATACAGATATTACGGGAAGGACTTACTCTCTTATTTTCATATGTGACAGGGAGTAGGTGGGCAAGGGAATTTCTTTTACTCCTTCCTTTAACTTTGCATGGGCTTAAAGGGCAAGCCCACGGCCTATTAAATGATCCACACTCACAGTCCACTTGACAGAGCCCTATCAAATTGTAGGATTGGTTAGAAAGAATGCACTTTCCAGATGGGTTCTAGAACTAATAAAATAAGCTCAGTTTTCACTGCTGTTTAACAATGTTTCTTCTGTGTTTGGTCTATTATAAGCTTTTAGTCCATAGCCTTCTCTACCTCCCTCAAAGTCCTGTCAGCTCTAATTGCATGAACTTAAGTCTACCATTTTCAGTCATCAGCTATGAAAGTTTGCAGAAAAGTCCTATTTGTTCAATTTCATCATCCAGATCTCTAAAGTTAGCTTTCACATTGTCAAGAATGCATTTACAGAGCATATTTCCGACATGACAATGTTTTTTTATTAGGAAAGAATTTTTAAAGCATCAAGTTTCAAAGTGATAATTGTATTTACTTAATTTATCTTTATAAAGCAACATAGTGTATCTTACAAAGGTATGTCCTGTTTAAGTAACATTATTAAACTGCTGTAATTACCCTTAAGAAACGATCCAAGACATGGTGTTGCCTTTAGGCAAATGAGCAAACATGTCAAAGATTATTAAGCATAATATTTTAAATAGGATTTGGAATAGGACTGCATACCTGTTGAACATTGATAAGTAATGATGCCAGAATTACTGACTCCAAACACTTCTCTCTATGAAAAGCCTCATTACTCCATTTCTCTTCACATTTCTGTACAAATAACATAGTCCACTCCTAAAACATGTGGGTTCCTTCCCACCTCTGTTCTGCTTAGCCTCTAGATTTAATTTTCACAGACTGATACTTTCAATCAGTCCATGACAAGCAGACTGCTAATGTACTTCCTCACTGTCGGACTTCTTGGCTGTTGATGCTTTGCACAATACTGGAAAGGCCCAGAGACAGTATATAAGATTTATACAAATAAATGCTGAAACATGAAGTAAAAGCAGCCTGTTGGAATATTGCCTCTGGCCCTGTTTCAGCACCACTTTTGTTGGAAACCTATATTTTAAAACTACTTCAATTAAGCCTAGTTTTTAAACTAAAAATGTTTAACATGGACAAAGCCAGTGTAGTCAAAAAGCTTTCTGAAGACGTGGTGTCTTGTTATTTTAGAGTTCATCCAAGTCTCATTCAATTCCTATGTAAATAAAAGGCAAAAGTTCTTTATATATATATTTTCATTATGCAGATAGCAGCACCATTTATCTTATTTTAGAAGAGTGATTTTTATTAATTTTATTTTAAGCTTTTCACATTAGCCATCAAGCATAGAATCAGTTTAAAATGTCCTTTGATAACATTTTCATCTAATCTTTGAGTCTTTTTATAAATACTAGTTAATACATTATTTATTTATGGAGCATTAGCAAGGAACTTTAGATCTGCATTCTTTTACTGAGAGGCAGACAAAGCAGAACAAAAGAATAAAGATGTGAACTGAGATTCTTTTAAACTTTCAGTAATGTAATCAGAAATACACCAAGACAGAGACATTGGTATTCACAAATAGACAGAGAAAAATAAAATAACTGAGCTGGAATTCTCTTCCTAAATCCAATTTGAAAGAGCAGTCCTAGTTTTAACAACTATTCCATTGTTTTTACAATTGCCTCTTATAACATCCATCTTCATGCACCTAACAGGCTTTATTCTTCCTATTTTCAGGATGAAAAACCAAAACCAAAGTATGCAATTTTCTAAAACAAAAACTACAAAAGATATTTCAGTGTTCATGAAAAATACTAAACTTACAGCTCTGAAGAAAGAGAGCCTGGTGATGCACATAGCCTGTATAACAAAGATGAGGAAATGCATGCATCATGTAGTCAAAACTATTCTACAGAGACAAGAAATAAATGAAACGTAAGAATAACCCCAGTGTCCAGGATCGATAGCTCCTCCTTGGGGCTTTTACAAAAAACAAGCAAGCAGTCCATGTCCCCTCCAGCCACCCCACACACCCCCCAAACACACCCACACATTCTCCATTTTAGATCTTTGAATATTCTTTCTGTAACATCAGTGGACTTCTCAGCCTAAGTTATGCTTGAATTAGCAATCTGTTTATTTTATAGACTTTCATAAATTATCCTGTTATCACAGTCTGGATTTTGTAAAGATCATTTCACCTAGGAAAGAGCCTGGCTCTCCAGATACCCATTTTAAAGACTGTACTCTATAGTTTTAGACAATAAAGCAAGACAAAAAAAACCCTATGCAAACAGAACATTTGGTTATCATCTACTACAAGAGTCTCCTAAATGCTGTTCTTAAGTAGCATGATAACCAATAATAAAAATCCTCTTTCCAACATCCCTGTGGTTCTAAGGTAAAAGGAGTATTACTTACGAGTTAAGAAAACTGATGGACTACTAGCATTTCTCAGATATGCCACACTATTTTTAAAGCAGATGGGTACATGATTTAAACAGGCCTTAACTCCACTGTATGTTTTCCCCCAGATGCAGAAAATCCTGACAGTGTGGGCTTTCATTGCCACAAAATGAATGGAGAATGGAAAAGAAAATATTTGAAAGATGCATGTTATCTACCTAAAACCTGCAGGCCACAAATTACTACAGGCAGCCACTGCAATAGCTTAACCATTTGTGCTAGGGTATAAACCCTTGCTTCCCCAATAAAGCCCACTAGTCCAGAACACTTTTCTAAGATAAACAGAAGCAGTTTCACAAGTCACTGAGGTGACTTTCAACGTTACATTCCAGATCTGCTCCGAAGGCAACTGAAACTCCAGGGATGCCTGGAGATGGACAGGCCTTATCTCAAATTAGCGAAAGCAAACAAACAACAATCAAGACAGAAGAATGGCATAGCGTGGTCCAACAAACCACAAGTCTAAAAGGAAAAAAATGAGAAGGGAAGAAGGGCTAAAAGAATAACAAGGTCAAGACTGCAAATAGCTATTATTTTGACTTGTAAATGAAGGAAAAAAAAAGCAAAAGTAAAGAAGAGATTACTGACATAAGGAAGAGTAAGAAAAAAAATATTATTGTGACAGAAAAATATTGAGGATGTCATATCATTTTCATACCTATAGATATTGTATCTTAATTTGAATGCAAATACAATGCTAAATGACAACACATTACTGCTGAACAGATTTCTGAAATGAATGTACTACCATATTAAAATGGCTAAAAACATTTTTCTATTTACACTCAGCAATATGTATTATACATATGTATAATGTATATAATACATGTATTATAATACACTCATGCTGTTTATGCTTTCAGGTGATCTTCAATGCTCTATACACAGGAAAACATCCAAATCTACAAAGATAACTTTTTTGACCCAAGGAACTCCTTAGGTGCAAGAAACTTCCTCCATTCTGAACAAGTACTCTCTCTTTGCAGAAGACTAATAAGAAGAAAGATTAGCGGGATTCTACTCTGAAATGATTAGTAGAAGACTATTGTAGATTCCTGTATAAAAGTACATTTATTGGGCAAAACAGTTTCATAAAGAAAACCAGTTGGACTACAGGGAGAATACAAGAAAAAGGTTTATATTTGGGAGCAGTTTAACAACTAACTCCACAAACTATCTCCCTTAGGAAATAAATACAAAATATTCTGGAAACACTTCTTGTTTACGAAAGGTTGCATAATAAAAAAGAACCACTATTTCTTTAATAACCAATTAATAACAATAAACAATTATAACAACACTGTGAATTAATGGAATAGAGACTGTTGTATAAGTTAGGGAATTGTTTTAGATCGATTCTTACTGTAAAATATTGCATTTGGTAATTGTGGTGGGTTGACCCTGGCTGGATGCCGGGTGCCCACCAAAGCTGTTATATACCACTCCCCTCCTCAGCTGGACAGGGCAGAGGAAATATAATGAAAGGCTCGTGGGTCGAGATAAGGACAGGGAGAGGTCACTCACCAATTACCATCACTGACAAAACAGACTCAACTTGGGGAAAATTAACTTAATTTATTACCAATCAAATCAGAGTAGGATAATAAGAAATAAAAACCAAATCCTAAAAACACCTTCCCCCCACCCCTCCCTTCTTCCCAGGCTTAACTTCACTCCTGATTTTCTCTACCTCCTCCCCCCCAAGCAGCGCAGGGGGACAGGGAATGGGGGTTGTGGTCAGTTCATCACACATTGTCTCTACCGCTCCTTCCTCCTCAGGGGGAGGACTCCTGACACTCTTCCCCTGCTCCAGCATGGGGTCCCTCCCACGGGAGACAGTCCTCCACGAACTTCTCCAACGTGAGTCCTTCCCACGGGCTGCAGTTCTTCATGAACTGCTTCCACAGGGTGCAGTCGTTCAGGAACAGACTGCTCCAGCGTGGGTCCTTTCCATGGGGTCACAAGTCCTGCCAGCAAACCTGCTCCAGCATAGGCTCCTCTCTCCACAGGGCCACAGGTCCTGCCAGGAGCCTGCTACAGTGCGGGCTTCCCACAGGGTCACAGCCTCCTTCGGATGCATCCACCTGCTCTGCTATGGGGTCCTCCACAGGCTGCAGGTGGATATCTGCTCCACCATTAACCTCCATGGGCTGCAGGGGGACAGCCTGCCTCACCATGGTCTTCACCATGGGCTGCAGGGGAATCTCTGCTCTGGCGCCTGGAGCACCTCCTCCCCCTCCTTCTTCACTGACCTTGGTGTCTGCAGAGTGGTTTCTCTCACACATTCTCACTCCTCCCTCCGGCTGCAATTGCTGTTGTGCAGGAACTTTTCCCCCTTCTTAAATATGTTATTGCTGAGACGCTACCACTCTTGCTGATGGGCTCGGCCTTGGCCAGCAGCGGGTCCGTCTTGGAGCCGGCTGGCATTGGCTCTATCAGACACAGGGGAAGCTTCTAACAGCTTCTTACAGAAGCCACCCCTGTAGCCCCCCCACTACCAAAACCTTGCCATGCAAACCCAATACAGTAATAAACTAAAGTAAAGTAAAACCATCACAAATACACACAAAAACCAGAAAACCCAGTAGACCAACAGACCAAAGGAAAAAGTGAAACATGATAGAATTGCTGTGCTTAAAGGTCGTTAAAATACTTTGTATATGAATTTATTTGAGTTAAAGTGAAAAATATCACTTTATCCTAAAACTATCAATACCTGAATAATAAGTATTAGAGAAACACATGAGGAGATGGATGTGTTTAAAAAAAAGAAAGAGGAGAGGCACTTTGCTATAATTACAGTATTAATAATGAATTTTGGCAAGTTTAAATGACAATTCTCAATAATAAAAATTGCAAAAATTCAGAAATACACCATTTGTATAGTCAATACTATCTCTGGAACAAAGTAGTACTTCAGTTTCTGCAACAGAATTGTTGCCTAATGCTGTCCTCTCTCAAAAACTACTGAGCTTCATTTTAAAGCACACATATAGGAAATAGTGTGAGAATCACATTAAACCTCAATAAAATATTTGATTTTTACGGTATAAGAATAATAGATGTGGCTGTTAAT
The DNA here is from genome assembly GCF_000699105.1 of Pygoscelis adeliae. Lineage (NCBI taxonomy): Eukaryota > Metazoa > Chordata > Aves > Sphenisciformes > Spheniscidae > Pygoscelis > Pygoscelis adeliae. Next base: position 8,386,011 of record NW_008825428.1, read on the forward strand.
GATTTTCAAGTCACAAGAGCCCTCTCCTGCCACATAGAACACATACTAATCCTTTTAATCTTTTATAAAGTGTTTCTGCAATCACTGTAGCTACCATAGTGCTTATAGTCTAGTAAAGTCTGTTATTAAGACACATTAAGCATCTCATTGTTCAGAAGCAAGTTTAGTTCTCGGGCTAGCAAACAAGAATGGAATTAACAAATACTTTAAACAAGTTCATCATAAAATAGCTTCACTAAAGTTTTCATCTTGAATAACACAAGTATGTATTTAAGCTTATGAAAATATTTGAAAAGCAGGACCTGAACCACCTGGTTCTAAACTCTAACCTGAATAGTTAAGATTTTACAAACGGAAAAGTAACAGTTCTGAAGATTATTATTAAAGAGCTTATACAAAACAGTGAGAAGAAACAGATTTTTTTAAACGAAGGATACCTAGGATTGTCAAATATGTTGTGAAATATGTTCTATTAACACACATACATAAATAGCACTCATACTTTATAAAAAATAACTAGTATTAAAGCCTTGCCATAATAGAACTGTATCTCCTACCAAGGCACTAGTGTTTCATTACAACTACAAAATTTACACAATGAGAGACTAAGAAAAAAACCTAAATGCTACCTCTAAACCAGTTTTCCCACCTGAAATCAAGCCTAGTAAAGAAGCAGAAACTATATCTGTGACACCCTTTACATTCCCAAGACTTAAAAACCTACCAACTGCTGTCTAGGTAGTTCAGTCACTATTGTCCTGTACACCTGGATTTCCACGTGGCTGTGTAGATCTGTGTTAAGCATTACTTAATCTGATTTCCAATGTTCTTTGCAGCTGTGCCTGATTAGAGTACTGGGGGATCAGGCCCTTTATTATAGGAAGACTTCGGTGGAGACAGTTTATTGCATGTTTTTAGACTTCAAAGCTTTTAAAGGCTGTAAAACTGGGTAAGTTTTGTGAAGTTGTAGAATTCAAGGTAGCTTGAGTTTTACTATAAATTTAAGTATTGTACTTTGCATTTGTTTCTGTATTTTCTAAGAACAGTTCTGGATTACATGCAAGTAATGTTTCTAGGTGGGGATTTTGGGTACTTGTTACAGTGAAATTTAGATAAACAACACTTGTGAGAAGAAAAGGATTATAATGAGAGCAAATAGATTCCTTAAAGCAAAGAAGCCCTGTTCTTGCCATGTAGTATGCGGAAAGTGCTTTTTTTTTTTTTTTCAATTTGCTGTTGGAGAAGGAAGAGAATATACTTTGCACAAAACATTTCAATACCTGTTGTGCTACAGAATTTGGGTGAATATCTGTAAATACTTTAATCATAGCTTACAGCTCAGGGCAGATCTCAGAAGTAATTAAATATTCAGGTAGTAAGGCAAATGCTGAAGAGCTCTAAGTCAGTCCCAGCAGGGATTTGCTTTCACTAGCTCAGTGCTAACTTGGGTATTTTAAGTACTACACTGCTGATGCACTCTGAAGCAGAGCTACTGACTGATACAATGGTTTTGAGAGTAATATAGAAAATTTCTCTTTCAATTTATATTTTATATGCTTTAGACCTTCTTTAGAAGACACATACCCTAGACCTTCTCAAAATACCCAATGCTTTGCTAGGTCTTAGGTTGAAATCCAGGTTGTTGAGCAATGTTAAAATTGTTCTGACCAGTGACAAAATTTTTGTTGTTAGATATCTACTTTTCTGCTAGTAGAAATAGCAAGTTAGGCATTGAATTTTGAGGAAACGTCATGGTTCTTGAAATTTAACTGATTGTTTTCTTTTGGGATTCAACCCTAACATTCTAGTTATAAGTCCTTCTGTCAAAGTTTACTTATTTAACTCTTGTAGAACAAAGTTACTTTGGTCAAGTTTTGTCACTCAAACCATAATACTTACAGTTTTTACTTTCTATATGATACAGCTATGAACATCCAAGGAACTTAAATTTTAAGAGGCCTTCTTAGTCACATAACCTTCAAATATAAACCTTGTCCTTACACTACATTTGATGGTTTCTTTGCTTATAATAAGATTCTGCAACCTTGTTATCCTTAGCCTTATAAGAAGAGTAGCAGGTTAAGGCAGGATTCTAGCTCCCATTTGGATAGCTTGAGGACTTTGGAAAGTTTAGCTCCAAAAAAGCTATGAAAAGGGAAGAAGGCCAGTTATAAAGATTATTGGGATCCAGAATAAAATGAGATGCATAGAAAAACAATAACATGCTAAACACTCAGAAATACCTAAGTAGTTTCTTTTGAAGGCCTTTTGCTCTGCTGTAGATCACTTGGATGAACTCATGGCCACCAGTGCTTGATTCTGCCTAAATATCAGCTGTGCTTATTACTAGGCTGGACAACTTCTTGGGTGCTGGGAAAAAAAAACAATTTAGTCAGTGCTTTTCTTGTCACCGTTAAACTATTGTTATTTCATCATGACTTTAGGAACTATGGCTTCTGGTTATTTTCTTTCCAGCTGAGACAAAAAATGAAAACCCTAATTGCTCTCTACTTTTATCGCACTTGCCACACAGAGTTCAAATAATATTATTTGCAGTGGCTATGTTATTGAAACTGGCTTTTCTGGGAAAAATCAGAACAACTGATTTCATTTCTGCAGATTTTATTGCTATGTGCAAATGTACAGACCGTGGTAATCCTGGCTCATGCCCCTATCTGCATCTCCTGTTCAGTAAGTTTTGCATGTGCTAAGTGGCTGGCTCTTATGCTTCACAGACCAGGTAACTGTTCAGCTTGTTCTATAGCCCTTCTTTTGGCAATAACATTAATATCCATTTCTGTCTTCTACCTATTCAGCAGTTTTCACAAAACATTTAATATCTTTTACACCTTTTTTCCACCGGCCAGATTCTTCAGAAAACAGTAGGTATTTAAATCTTTCCAATTCATATGATTATGCACCAAAGATTTTTTTCAAAGGTATTACAAATCAGAAATTCAGTCTAATGAAACAGTTGTCTAAGTACAGTGCTTTAGAAAACTAGATTACCAAAGTACAAGAGAATGGTCAACTAGCATTGTATCACTGGTGTTTCGCTTTTTTTTTTTCTTTTTTTAACCATATAAAACTCAAATTTACAGAAATGTTCCTGAAAGCAGCACAAACAGCAAGCATTCTTCACTTGCTCTGCAATACATCAGTGGTTTTAAATAGGCTTGTCTTTTTCCACTGCAGCATATTAGCTATTTACTGGATATTCAGGATATACCACACTCCCTTTCAGCTCCAGAAAGAGGGGAAGTGATGTACATAGGTGATATTATGTAACTGTTTAGATGTTCCTAGACATGTTGTTACAGTCTAGAATCCACCACAAATTTTTCTGCATGCTTTCTTATCTTCTAAAGGAAAGAACCCCCTCCTTTCCCCAAGATTCAGGGATAGGACTTTGGAGTCTCATCCAAACAGAACGCAAGTGTTTGCTGTGTCCTTACACGATTAGCACAGTCTCTTAACCACTGAATGAGTTTTGGCTTTTGCTCTATAGGCTCCGCGACAGCGCTCAATAGCTAAAGGGCTCTATACTTCCCCCTTGTGCGGCTCGGCCCCCAGAAGAAATCCAGCCTGCGAGAACCCTGCCCGTGCTGTGTGCGAGTGACCTCTTCAGCCAAGTCGGCGTCATTACAGAAAGGTCACTGTGCAAAGTTGTATTGACTTCCAAGTGAGTAGTTTTTGAGGTACAGCTGCCGTATTTTTCCTTTCTTGAAGATCCACAATGAAATGGAGGTAATTTTTTGTAAGTAATTTTTTGTTAGTAAGTAATATGTTTTCTTTAAGTATATTCACAAATGTGTGTGCTGTTGCCAGATGGTAAATTATTGATAATTATTAAATAAAACCAATTCGAGGGTGGACCATGCAAGTGCATTAAAATGACTGCCAAGGAGCTTTGCAAGAGACTGAGAAGTTGGCATGAAGCATATTTGCTGCGATTCAGCAATGGTTGTATCTGCAGACTACTAACATAGCACAATTATGGGTTTCAGAAAGGGAAATAAACCAAAAGTTACAAATTAATTGATACTGATGAGATTACTTGAAAGTATACTTGATTTTAAAATCATCTACTATTATGTCAGCAGTGTTTCTCATGTTTCATTCTGCTCAGTGATTAAGACTTGCCTTCTCATTTAATGATTCTGCAAGAGTTAAGATTCAGAAAAGCAGAGTTTACATTGAAACTTAAAGAACATAAAGCTTTTTTCTAGATTTCTTGTAAACATCTTGATATCAGCAGCCTCTGAAACGAATACAATGATGTAAAAGACCTAAGCAAAAAAAGCTCCACAGCTTGTACACAACTTCCTAGTTCAGTTGATATTTATGTACAGTTCTGGAGTCATATCACTGAAGTAAAGACTGATGTTCTGCCAGATAAAATAAGAGCAACAAGATACTGAAGCATTACAACAGCGCATCTTTGCTATTCAAACTCTGCAACCTCGGTTTTGCTGTCAAACTCATCTAAACTGTCTATGCTGTATTTCATAAAAGAAATCAACAACTTCTAATCGGTTCTGAACAGAACTGTACTTGTACCAATGGCAGGAAATATAGAGTATGTGAGTCTGATGGCACCAGTGAGGTTTTTTTGCTGTGTTATGAAAGTAAACGCCTGTTGACCGTAGGCTCTATGTAGTGGATGTTTAGTAATTCTGTTTTTAGAGATCCTCCATGCCTATGTGCTGCCTATTCTAAGATCATTTTCACCCCGCAAAATAGATTTTGTAACTCAGTAGGACTGAAATATATGTTAAAGTGTAATATACTGATGGTGGTAAAACCATTCAAGCCAACAGAAACAGTGTTTCATTGTAGTTAAACAGTATTGTCTACAGACTGACTCTCAGTACCTTAATACTCTTATTAATGACTTGATAAGTAGTACCCTATAAAAAAAAAAACTTTGTCTCTTGCTTTCTTAGCAAAAAACTTTATTACAAAGTTTGCTGTTTAAGTTACAGAAATATGGATGTTATCAAAATCGAAATAATAGGAAAACTAAGTTCCTTTGAGGCAATATGTATCACTGTGAATTCTCACCTGTAAGACAGACAGTTTACATTTTTTTTCTTCTAGTTGCATTACCTGTGGATATGAGTGGCAGAGCAACTCTTTCTCCCTGTGCCATCCATTGGCACAGAGATGGGAGTATGGGTGGGATTCACCTCACCTATTATAACAAGCTAATAATGAAGTGTTTAGTCTGAAGTATTTTTGGGGTAAGCTTCCTGACCTGTTGGCAAGGCTCATGATGTAATTCCTTTGTTTAGCATACTTAGCTTGTCCTGGTTTAGAAGATCAGTTGGCTTCAGATTGTAGGACAATCTAAGCTTGAGTACATAACCAGTGTACTCAATGTGTTGAGGTACAAATTTTTCCACTTTGTATACAAGAACAACTGAACACACTTGATGTCTCTATAAATGATCTTTTGACCCTGTAAAAATTTCAGTGTCTCAATATTCAGCTTGTCTGGGATACATTTTCACTGAAGACTCAGAGAAGGATAAAGGCAATGCTGTTGTCTTCAACAGTCATAAACAAGACACTTTGTAGAAAATATCTCCAGAGAAACTTCTCACCTTGGATATACAAGCACACGTAGCCACAACATGACTTTTCAAAGCTGTACTTTTTTAATCTTGTTGACAAAGATCTAAAATCTTCAAACTGACAGCTCTGTTTATTCCCTCTGCAAACCTGTACCAAAAGGTACAGATTTTAAAAATATGTTAAGGACTGATTTCAAAGGAGAAGTTCAATTATGGTATGTATGAAGACACTATTTAGTGATGGATATGAATTCCTAAAGTTTGCATAGTTGCAAGGCCTATACATGTGACTATCTGCAAGCAATCAGGGGTAACTTAATGCAAAGTATTAGTAATTTCAAAGTGTTGAATGACTTCACAGCAAAAGATAGGAAGAAATTTAAAGCACAAGTATTACAGGGAAGTGATTGCCACGTTCCTTTAAGGAAACGTTGAGAACTTTAAAAGAATTATGTAGTCTTCAGATGTGACTAAAGAACCTTACAGGAAGTTCTGAATGGGGAACTACAAATTCTATCCTGTCCAAATAGAACTTTTTGGACAAAATTTTCCTTTGAGAATATCAAATATGCTCAGTTGACTTGAAACCAGAATAGGTTGTGAGGAACTATTAATCTACCTCTGTGTGTTTAAGCAATCATATTAGCATTAAGGCTCAGACCTCTGAAGAGGCAAACACTGCCTGTGCAGTGCTGGTTGACCTTAATTTCTATTAGCTTTAAAAGGAAAGGAAGAGAGTGGAAAGTATTATGAGTTATTTAGCCCTCACTGATACTGCAAATGCAGCTTTTATAACTGCTATAAATACATGTCAATAAAGAACCTAAAACAAACAAACTTACACAGCCATTACTTTTATGTTTTGTCATCGAACAAAAGCAAATGCACATAAATTTCACTACAAAGTATCAAAAGAAGTTTTGAAATGAGGAATAATGTCTTCTGGAAATGTCTTACACAAGACAATATTTGGCTAGATCTGGGTTATCTCATAGTATAGACCCCAAATCCCATTGGCATGGGGCTTGGAGACATTCTTATTAATTGACAGTAAAAACTGTATCAGCTGCCTGATACATGCTCTTCAGGGGCAAATTGTGAATTCTTTTACCTAGATTAATGAGGTTAACAGTCACACAGAATGTTGTTAGAGCCAATTCTGTTTCTAATTTTGCCATGTGGCTCTTGAATCAAGCAGAACTTCATTTCGCAAGCAGAAAACAATGAAACACTCCAAGAGAACTAAAGAGGTCAGAATCTGTTATTCCATGTGCTTACTAACCACTGCATGATCCACTGTTCTTATGTGACTACCTCTAAGCAGGTCCACTGTGATACCTGTCCTTAGGTATCTTCCACAATTAGAACATGATGGTATCCAGTAACTTAGTTAAAAGGCATGCACTTACCTGACATCAGGGACTGGGTTGCCAGCAACTCTGCATTCCAGCAATACTTTGTTTCCTTCAGCAACTTCCTGGCTCCGGAGCTTCTGAGTGAATTGAGGTGGTGAAGATTGGTTCTCTTCCATGTTGATGAAGGGGTGGCAAAGGACCATTTTGCTCTGAGTGATGCTCTCCCTTTCAGAAAAGTGTTCTCCATTCAGATCAATCCCAGATAATTTTGCCTCAGGCTCAGTCTCTTGATGTGGCTTGTCAGACTCCTGGTTCACTGAAGTACTTGCAGCTGGTTGTTTCTTTTTAGGAGACAGGTATCCACTGTCTGGAGAAGAAGAATCCCCATCAGGACTTCGGCCTCTTGTCTTCGCTGCCTGTCTAAATATAGATGACAGTTCCTCTATGAATGTGGCAGCTTTGTCACACAGCTTGTTCCTGAAAGGAACTTCTCCCTGGGATGCCGATTCGGGCTTTGGGCTTGTCTTAGGCACACCTGGACCATCTTTCTCCAGATGCTTCAGGCTTCTAATGAAGCTGGGACTAGCAGTTAGCAAAGGGGAGGGGCTTGCTTGCTTCCTGGAAACTGTGACAAAACTACTTGCTGTTTGAGGTGCGGTGGATTGCTCTTTCTGATTCCCTGGGAGAATGTGACTTGCAGCGGATGAAGTCAGACTGCTTGCTTGAGGCCCCCGTAAAGCATCTTGCTCGTGCAGCTTGGTATCCCTGAAAGAAGGATTTTCTGAAGTGCTAGAAAGAGAGGTGTTGAAATAATGAGTCAGGTCTGGTGCTGCATTCTGATCCTCCGTCATGGAATTGGCAATGGCTTCCCGAGCTATGTCAAGGCTCTTACATATCTCTTCCTGGGTAAGGAAGGCAGAAAGTTCATTTGAAAATTCCCCATTCTGTATGTCTGATAGGGAATCATAGAAAAAGTCATGGCAGGATGAAGCTTCTGACATATTTTCAGGATATCCCCTATTGGTGCCTCTCTCTGCACAGTAAGCCTCCTTCAGCATTAAAGAAAGAGGCAATGCCTGGCCACAGCTTCTATCTTGCATCCTGGAAGACACAAATGCAATTCCTTAACAAAAAAACCCAAACAAACTTGTCAATAAAAAACCCCGTGTTATATCCTGGTTCCCATAAGCTAGATACAAAACTGGGAATAGAGCAGAATCCAACTGTGCATGAAATACCATAAACCTTGGTTTCTATTAGAATGGGCCAGGACTGCAAATTGGAGGAAATAGGTGGAAATGAGAGCACTTAGGAGTAATTTTTCTCATGCATCTTCCTTCAGAACTATGAAGACATCCTTTGTCTGTACATTGCCTATCACAAGCTCAATTCCACTGGACCAATCTAAGTGATTTGTTATTTCACATCTGATTTGTTATTTCACATCAATGCTATTACACTTTTTCTGGTTTTAGGCTTATGATGATTTGGGGAATATATTTACTTTTCTCTTTCCCATAACACTGCCTTCCAGACACTAAACCATCAAATTCCAAGAGGAACACACTGTTCTAGTTGAAACCATTATAAGAATCTACACAAGGATGTTTGGATTAGAAATTCCAAGTTATCCTTTCTGTTTAATGTTGATAATGTGTTTAATATTATTTTACTTCTTGTGTTAACATTTTTAACTTGTTACCTTTCAGTACAATTTAGTAGCACTTTTCTCAACACCGATAAGTGGAATATCAAACTACCACATGCTAAAAGTAAAACACTAAAGAAATAGATTTCACAACCTATGTATCATCCTGTACCACGTAAGTGTATAATGTATATTCTGTACCAGTTTCATAAAGTACAGAAGCATCTATACATCTCCAGTTTTCCCACACGATTTTAGAATGAGGATGAGCGTTCTCTGTCTCTGTAAAGCCAGCAAGACGTCAGGGAAACCGCTAGGGAAGGATCTGCCTGAAACTCTCCTTATTGAAATTTATTTGTCCTGCTGGTCACTAGATTGCGGGTGATCTGAGCTTAAAAGTAATTGCTGCTTCTGCAAAGCATTTAATTAAGTTGAATATCAGTGTTTTTAATTACCCTTGAAAATTCTCTTCTTCTTATGATAATTTCTATAAGATTAATTCTGCACATGATTTTTAAAAATATAATATTTTCTCTTAATGGTCCAAAGTATTTCTCCACTGATAGATAGGTGGCTTGACAGTCATGAGATGCACTCGGATGGATTTTACATCAGCTTGTGCAAGCTCCACTTGCCTTTAGTCACTTCACCAGGGCTTACCCGGCATGTAGTCATTAACTGACTGATAGATTATTGGAATTCTTGGCCTGGCATATGCATCTCTTGATATGCCTGCTTGTCTTGCCAACAGATTACAACTCAACACATAAAAGGAAGTATAAGGGAACCAAAGCATTTTAGGATTTGATATATGTTTTTATAGAATACAGTGATAGGCTTATTCTTTGCTGGGATTACACCTTTCTTTCCTTTTATCTGTGTTTACAGGGCAACAGATTTAGCAACCATGCCAATCTCATGTCAACAAAATCTAAAAAAGTATATACAGTATAACTGACTACCACACAGCAGCTTTAAAGAATGAACCTGAGAAGCCAAGCAAACAGTTGGTCTAGAGGCTCAGCTGTTAAGGCATAAACTGGACGAATGCCAGGGAACCAAGGGTTAAACCTGGAGAGTTTCTGCCTCCTTAATCTTAGTTATTTTTTAAAACTTTGTATTCAAATGAACAAAGGTGCTAGTTTACTATTTAGATAACGCATAAATACCTGTGCTTCAAATGATACCTTTATTTAAATCTGATTCATACTGGTTCCTAGCTTGCTCACATCTCAAAGTGATACATTACATACTCAGATAAACTTCTCTGACTTCCAACACGAAGCTGCTCTGGTGTTTCAATGGGTTATGGGTCGGAGGACAGTTTCACCTATCGCTAGCCACCCAACATGATGATTAAAATGAATGTGTTATGGATTAGCACATCGCCTCGTAATACTCAGTTTTATGCTGTTTTGTCACTCATTAGAAAAATATAATGGCTACATATGTCATAATTTTCAAAGCCCAATGTCTAACTTTAGGTAAATCAATCTGTAGCTGGATATTTAGATAAAGTCGATCAATTTAAACACGTGCTGGTTATTGGCAATTTCTAATGCTGATCAGCCTTCTTGGTAAGAAAGGTCTAGTGCCTAAAAATGGATTTATATGTCTAGCTTTAGACAGCTGAATAGAGGCTTCCAGTATAAAGACTTTTTTTCAGCCACACTGTAGTATATAAAACCACTATTCTTTTAGAGCAACTTGTAACCACAGCGAACTGGAGGTGAAGTATCGCTAACCCTATCAAGTAGCATATAAGATCATAATTAGAAATTTCGAACACTATTTCTAGCTTCTCCAAGTTAGACTACAATGTATTTATAACAGTTTTCATCATCATTACTCATTAGGTAACCTGCAAAGCCATATACTATATCATTTAAAGACACAAACATAAAATACAATGTTGCATGCAGATCAGTGTTTAGCTATACTTCCAGCATTATTGCATATAAACTATTTATGGGGTCCTATTTGCTATATATTTTAAAATTACTCACAAGTAAACACACATTTTAATATCACACTGTTTAAATATTTATTCAGAAAATAATATAGATGCTCTAAGGAATAATATGGTAAATAGTAAATTCAAAATGTACTGGATTACAATAATCTCAGAAAACATTTGAATAATTAATCAAATTAAGGTATTCAAGAGACAAATAATGACATATGGAAAACCACAGAAAAATCAAAGGACTCATTTCAAGAAAAGTATAAGCATCCTGAATTTGCGGAATCTGTCCAATGAAAAATTATTACTTAAAAAAAAAAGACCCAAAGCCAATCTGGTCAAAGGAATAATAAGAAGGAAGAAATGTACCTAGTAAGATTTTTTAAAACAAAAAAGGCACATGTTTTTCCTCTGAATTTTGAAATGCTGCAAAATTACTCCCCAAAGTACAATAACTAAATTTAGCAGAAAATATAAAACAGACCTTACAATGAACAGGCCAATATGAAGAGTGTCAAGTATAATTAACAGCAGGTAAAGTTGCTTTTTCCTTCTTTATCTAAGTAGGCTTAAAGTTGCTCCAGCTATTCACTAAAGATTGCTTGGTCCTCAGTAAGCATCGGCAAGACTGTGGCCTGTGCGTTACATCTGTCCTCTGTGACTATGTAATTCTTACCCCACTCATCTATATTTGGTAACTGAACTCATGTTTCAGCAGACTGCCGCTATCTGGAATTCCAGTAGAAGCAACGTTAGGCCTGGAAGAGGGACAAAGTTCTGTGCACTTACTACTCAGAAATTCAGAGAACTTAATCATTTAAATGAGCAATTTTTGTTGTATTTAACACAGTATTTTAGGCTGTTTTAAAATATTATTCTGGAATTTTAGGATGTGATTTTTGTTCATTATTAAAGGGCCTACCTCCACAGGTCACAGAAAACACAGTGTGTGAAAGTTAATTTTTGAAAAATAATTTCTTTCTACAGCATTTTATCGTAACAGATTTTTATTTTTTTTAACAAAATTAACTATTTTTATGACAATAAATAAAATAATTGGCTTTTTCTACTAAAAGTAGTTTAAAACTAATAGCTTCCTTGTGTACCTTAAAATCTTCCAGGAAAAGAAAAAAACATAGAATCATAGAATCATTTAGGTTGGAAAAGACCCTTAACTTTTTTAGAATTATCAGCAGAAATGGTACATCTTTTTGTAGTAATAGATAATTATTAATCTGTAATAATATACTACACTGTATAAATAAATTTACCTACTGAATTTTCACCTCTCAAATGAAGTAATCCTATCATCAGAAAAGAAGTATCTTCCTCAGAAATGACACACAAAATCCCCAGAAAACACATATGCTTTAAAAAGACCCCACAACTCCGACACATGTATTAACACTGAAACAATCAAAATGCATTTCTGGTTTCAATAGCCTTGTAGAGTGTGATGAGTAACACACTCAACTCTCCCTTACTGGCTTTGCTAAGGAAGTACTTTCACCTCATTAAGAACTCCTCTGAGCATTTTGTCTCAGGGAAGAAAAATTTTCTCTCCAACGGCACACTTGTGCCTTTTCAGGCACATCATTGCCTTTGATACTCAGTGAAAGGAAGAAGTAAACAAGAAGACTGCTGGTTTAATCTACAGACTTTATCACATAATTTCCAGAAATAAAAGCAATGTGTGGGTAGGATTTTTTCCGCCAGATCACAGCTTATTCTCTAAAGTAGATAGGAGAAATTGTAGCTCCAAATAGGTGTTATAGACCTCCGCCCCTTCTGCCAGCGTCCATTATATCTGCTCTCTGATTTGAATTCATTTTGTGGGCTGGCACTTGTTCTTAGCTCAAGGTCTTCTAGATATTGCCTTGCCTTTTTTACTAAAGTTTATTCCTTGGCAACAATGGAAGTGCAGCGGACCCACTGTTGTGACAGAAGCGCGCAAGAGACTCATAGCTCCCTATTGGTCCCAGACCATCTTTACGTGTTACCAAGTGCTGGTATCACACATTTTATTTCGGTGGTTAATACAGTATCTTTCTTTGCATCTTCATACAGGCAATTACTGTCCCCTAATCAGAGCTTCAACAGATTCACTGTTGGATTAAGAATACTTACTTACTTCGCAATGTATACAAACCCCATTCTTATGGCTTGGGATCCTTACCGTGTTGTAATGAAATTAATAAAAAGGATTTTATTTCATGTCATTTTACAGTAATTTCAATGTGTCAAATAAGAACAGAATTGTCATTCTAAAAATTCCAGGCTAAAAACTGTACACAAAAAAGCAGCTTGTCATATAAGAATTAACCACTGTATGCCTAATTTTTAAGCAGTCACAGCATGGAATCCAGGCCCTGTCCACTAAATGTGTAAGAGTTAGCCACCTTGGAATGGGAGCCAAAAATAGCCTGCATATAAACAGCAACAAACTGCCTTGGGCTATCTCCAGCATTTTCTACAGGGAGGGGGTGGATGAAATCCTGGTTCTTGGAATCATATCTTTAAACTGTCACTTCTGGGAAGAAAATATATCTGCCTGGAGACACCTGCAGAGATAATTTTTAAAGGAACTGAGCTTTTACGAATACAGTTGCACTGGTGATTTGTGTAAATCAGGTATGCCTGTTACTTTTTGTGCAGCATGATAGAAACATTTGCCCAGAAAGTGAAAGATCTGTGTTCAATTTATTCCTAGTGCCTTCAAGTGTTAATGAAATACTCGTCATAACCTGCAAACTTATTAGGGTAAGGTTTTATACAGCTGTATTAAGCCATGAACAAATTTTCCCAATGTCATTCTACTAAGATTTAGGGAATGCTTATATCCTTTGACCTATGCTGAATGTTTTGGAAACTTACTTAATTTTTTATCAAGACCTTCCATTTTTATTGCAAAAATAATGTGTATGCTCCTTTACAAAGGTGGTAGGTGGTAGACAGCAGTAAATCACTATAAGCAAATGCCAGAGGGACTACAACTTTGGAACAATTAGACATTTTGAAAGATAAACATGGGCAATAATATGCAATGATGTAATAATTTAGCATTTACATGTAAAATGTAAAAATTAATAATAACATACAAACAGGATAAAGGATATTATGTTTGATATGCTCACTCCACTCCTATTTCAGTATTGTGGCAAATTCAACTGATGAACATACTTTTCATTACCGATAGATTTGAAGGAGCATAGCTAGAGTGGTCTCCTGAAACCTTAATAATAGCTTCTAATACTAGTCAGGCTGAGTCATTCAAAACCTCATGTCACAAACTGTAAAGCTATCCTGGTTGTACAAGCTTTCCATTCCATCTGATGAAGATGTTACACGGTGTAAGAGATTTTCATTGTTAATTGGGCTAAAACCAAAATATAATAACAAGCATGGCTCTTAACCCTAATAATTTGTGTACTTACCTGAGAAAGCAGAAAACCTCTGTTATGGTCCCTGGTATTTTGTATCTTACTCTAAATAGCAACAGGATAAAACAGAAGTAGATAGGCAATCTCCTTTCCAAACACCAGTCTGTAAACTTCAAGTAAGAACCTTTAAGAGCTGCTTCTATTTTAAGCAGCAGAGACAGATACAACCCCCTTTACCAACCCCTTTGCCACAGAATCCTCCAGTTATTTTGAGTCACTAACAGGCATTTTTTTCCACCTCTGAAAGTTTAAAAAAAAATAATCTGGTTGCCTGTGCTTAAACATACTGAGTGACTGCCTTGCTGTAGTTTGATGCCATACATAGCTTTGTTTTCCCTCAGGATGCAAACATGTTTAATTTTGCTTATAAATACATTTGCAAATAAATCTGTTACATAGCTAGAGCTAATCAGTGTTTTTTATAGAGTGCATTGGAAGTACCTACCTGTCGTACATATATGAAAGTGTCAAACACAGTGAAATAGTCAAGCAGTGTCAATGGTACTCAAACACCATTTTTCCAAGTTTCTGGAAGAGTTTCTGTGAGGATTTTCCTAGGAGGAAACTGTAGAAGTGCAATGGAAAAGCTCATACACCTTCAGTTTTGCTAGCAGTGGTACCGGTACTTGGTCTAGAAGAAATATAACAGTTGTTAAAATTAAAATGTTAAAAGAACAGTAATAATAACTCACACCCTTCTTTTACAGAATACTTCATCAACAAAGTGACTGAGGGGCTGCAAGTAACAAGTTCAATAAACTTAAAAACATCACAACTTTCCGGAATTACCGCAGCTGTGAGTAGGAAAGGAAACCATAAAATGAAAAGGAAGGCTAATGAGCAACCCACAAAGAACTAATACTCTTCTCTTAAACTGCGGGAGAGATGAAGGCTTCTCAGTCCAAGACCTATGGTATCTAAGGTCTTGCTGAGGCAACCTACCTCAGACTGAGAAACCTGTAATTCAGCTTCCTTGATCTCAAGACTACTGGAACACTTGTAATACTATTCTCTCTCAAGATGCCATATTTTTTAATCTATCACTAGCCAGACAGGTAAAAACTGAACTCATGGACAAGTTGGCACTTTATTGGTGTCTTCAACATCCCTTAAAATCTCACAGGAGTTTTGTTAGGAATTTGCACCCCTGTGCACAGTGCACTGTGATTAATATACTTTTGTATCTGGGGCTGTGAAGCACACCGTGCCCTCACAGGATTTAGCACAAAGGTGAAGAAACGTAGAAGCTATTCGATCCTTGCCAATAAACACTGTGCCTGGGGTAAAGATGTCCCTGCCCAAGTTACCTGAGCGTGGGCAGTGGCCTGGGCTGGGCGGTGCTGTCAGCCAGCCGTCTGAGCGTGCGAGACGGGCAGCCCTTTTTGCTTTTTGCCAGGCCCCGGCGTTCATCAAACTCCCGCGAGGTTCACGACGCTGTTACACACACTGGTTTCTAAGCCTGCCTTTCGCCTTTTTAAGCCCTTCCTCTCACAGGCCCGCGTACGCGCTTAGTGGCCCAACGCGAGGCGCTGAGGGAGAAGGGCGGGCAGGGGACGGCGCTGAGGGAGAAGGGCGGGCAGGGGACGGCGCTGAGGGAGAAGGGCGGGCAGGGGACGGCGCTGAGGGAGAAGGGCGGGCAGGGGACGGCGCTGAGGGAGAAGGGCGGGCAGGGGACGGCGCTGAGGGAGAAGGGCGGGCAGGGGACGGCGCTGAGGGAGAAGGGCGGGCAGGGGACGGCGCTGAGGGAGAAGGGCGGGCAGGGGACGGCGCTGAGGGAGAAGGGCGGGCAGGGGACGGCGCTGAGGGAGAAGGGCGGGCAGGGGACGGCGCTGAGGGAGAAGGGCGGGCAGGGGACGGCGCTGAGGGAGAAGGGCGGGCAGGGGACGGCGCTGAGGGAGAAGGGCGGGCAGGGGACGGCGCTGAGGGAGAAGGGCGGGCAGGGGACGGCGCTGAGGGAGAAGGGCGGGCAGGGGACGGCGCTGAGGGAGAAGGGCGGGCAGGGGACGGCGCTGAGGGAGAAGGGCGGGCAGGGGACGGCGCTGAGGGAGAAGGGCGGGCAGGGGACGGCGCTGAGGGAGAAGGGCGGGCAGGGGACGGCGCTGAGGGAGAAGGGCGGGCAGGGGACGGCGCTGAGGGAGAAGGGCGGGCAGGGGACGGCGCTGAGGGAGAAGGGCGGGCAGGGGACGGCGCTGAGGGAGAAGGGCGGGCAGGGGACGGCGCTGAGGGAGAAGGGCGGGCAGGGGACGGCGCTGAGGGAGAAGGGCGGGCAGGGGACGGCGCTGAGGGAGAAGGGCGGGCAGGGGACGGCGCTGAGGGAGAAGGGCGGGCAGGGGACGGCGCTGAGGGAGAAGGGCGGGCAGGGGACGGCGCTGAGGGAGAAGGGCGGGCAGGGGACGGCGCTGAGGGAGAAGGGCGGGAGGGGGGTCAGCGGCGGGAACGGCGAGACGGGCGGGTGCCGCCGGCTGGGGGGCGGTGCTGCTGCAGGTGCAGCGGTCCTGGGCGGACCCGGCGAGAGCAGCTGCCTCAGGCGGGGAAGGGAGCTCGGCAAGCCCTCCGGGTGAGGGGGAAGGCGTCGCAGGGAGAGGGCGGGGAGCGACCGCTGGAGCCCGCCGCCCCGTCCGGCTGTGGCGACTGGGGGGGTGTCGTGGCGCGCCGGAGGCCCAGAGGACAAGCTGGGCTGTCAGGACGTGTTGCCGTGCAGTGTGCCATCAAACTTTTCGGCCAGGGGCGAGCATGTATGTTAGGCCCTGCACTGTTGACACATTTCTTACTGAAATTCCTCCTCAGAACAGAGAACTTGCTGATTTACAGCTACTGATATTTTTGTAATAAAGTCCTTAAAAATCTATATAGGCTAGGCTCACATCTGGGCAGAAGGCCTAGAGAAGGCCTTTTCACTGCCCAATTCCATTAAAATATTTAAGGTATATTATGTAATGGTATTAAAGGACAAGAAACGAGGTGTCAACAAACTGGAATTGACAGTCTTCTGTGGTTTAAGTAGAAAGGCTGCTCCAGGTTCTAGCATTTGGGAATGTATACAAATAAGAATTTAAGCCAAGTCTATAACACTGTTGCTAAAGCACAGAAAACCAAGAAATCCATTTCCTGTTGAATTAAGAAATGTGGGAAAGGAGTGGAAGTTACAGAAGACAGGACTGATGCAATCTCGCAAGGATAAAATTTGGCAGTGTAGCACATGGCCATATAATTGAGATTGGATAGTCTAGCATGTAAAGATTTCAGATTATATGATAAATTTAAGAAATCTAAACACCCTTTTTAATGTATTAGCTCAGTGTAGTCCTACATAATTTTCTAAGGAAAGAAGTGAAATAAATTATAACTAAAACACTCCAGTGGAAAATCTGTGTCACAAAATAACATCCTAACTTAAACAGACTGATACCTCATACACTGTTTGAAAGAAGAAAAGCAAACTGTAAGTGTTAGGTAGTTAATTTAAGTGTCCCAACGGCAAAGCAGAATTAAGACTAGTCTTGTTCTTAAAATTAAGAGTTTCCTTCTAAGGAGTCTACATTCAAGACCTTAGCTGTAATTTTGCCTAGTTTCATTTAACTCAACTGTTACTCTTCTCTAAGTTGATTTTGTCCTGTATTCTGTAAATGTTAGTCATATTCATGTCTCTTTACCATTTCTTTCATTTTGTAAATTAATTACACTTGTTACCACTCCCTGTACCATATCTGAAAAGCTATCCATCCCTCTATGCCTTGCATAGTATGGAACTCCTGCTTTAAGTATGTGCTTCGGTCCCACTCACATTAGCTGTTACCTGTATACCTCTGTGAAAAATATTTCAAACAAATCTGATGTTTTTTTAATAAAAACTCTTTGCACTTATGCATATCATAGAACTCTCAGAGCTGGGCAGTGAGAAAATGCTTTATAGCATCACATGGCATCTTTTTATGTTGTATGTACTAAGCCTTTGTCAATGCAGCTCAGTTAGACTTTCCTCTTCATAAGGAAAATGATCTCCATTAGATTAATTTTAGCTGCAAGCCTATAGTGCATATTTTACATGTTTATATTCACAGCCAGGCATGTACTCAGATTCCTTCTTAGCATGTGAAATGTGTTTGATCTGAGCGGGCACAGACAGCGCTGAAGTTCAATACCAGATTAAAGCCTCTTTCGTTACAAGGGGATTAACTTTGAAAAAGGAATGTGCCTCTTTCAACAAACTGTGAAATGCTGATCTCTAGGAAAATAAATGTTTACTTCTCTTTTTCCTTTTATCATAATACAGCTTTACATTACTTTACCTTTTTAACAGCTATTGCAAGCTGTCTTTTGATTACGCCAAATGTATTCCCGCAGTCTGTAGGAAGGCTCAGCCTGCCACCTAAAAACACGTCTGGTGCAAGATAAGGGTAGACAGCTGTGTATTGCTGCCAGAAGTCATAGTGCTAAACAAAGACAAATGTGCAAGAATGTGACATCCATACTTCTGGAAAGAGGAATGAATGCTGAAGGAGGAACACTGAACAGCTGATTACTTCCGCTGTTAACCTCAGTAGGACTAAATTTAAAAAAAAGTTAAACCACAGCTGGCTATATAGAACGAACTGCTGAGAGATTTGTCAGTCACTAGCTTCTATTAGGGAGACACTTAGCTTGGGAGTATTTTTGGAAAGAGTTTCCATGGAGTTGGAGAGACTTCAGGCCTTTTGCTTTTTTCTGATTGGCCAACAGACAGGTGCTGAAAAAGGTGGTGGCAGAAATATTCCAGACGTGGTGAATAGCATATGGACTAGCAATGGCAACTTACTTTTTGTTTTATGATAGGCTATATCATGTAAAAATATAATAGAATTTTTCCTTTCTCTCTTTCTGATGTGAAATGAAGAGAGGTCAGACAAAGCACCAAATAATGTCGGTCGAAAATACAACCACCTGTGGTTGCAATTTGGGAGTGGTGTATTCTACCATAGCACATGTTTAATGGCTTAAAACTAAAACTATATATTTTTTCTTCCAGGGTGAAGTGTTCTACATACTTCCACTTTACAAACACATGTTTTACGTTTAAAGTGCCAATGTCATTCAAACAGAAACCTATTATTCCATTGTAAATTAATCACTTACTTTTAGAGATAAATCATGTAGCAAAGAAATTATTTTTAAAAATAGGTGCTTTTAGGAATGACATAAAGTAAGCCTCAGAACTTGGGAGAAAGCAGGACTCTTTCAGTGGCAATGAAAACTTCTGTGGCAGCACTGAGAATCCTTGTATTTCTTCATTTTGGAATCAATTTATAGAGCTTGAACCCCCAAATTGAATCCACTGGTTCTGTCAAAGCAAGAGTTAGAATTTTGACAGAGTATTGATTTTGTACTTAGAAGTGCATCTCCCTCTAGAGTGTCAGAGCCAATGACTAAACATTGTGGGGGTACAGTCCTGATACTTTGGCATTGATGGACTGGAAAAATGGAGGTCCAAGATTTATAAGTAAGACAAGCTGTTAAACATGCTCTCTATTTAGGCAGGATCAAGCTTTTTCCTTTTCCTGAACAGTGATCATTTCTGGGGGAGAAAAAAGATAAAATTTGCAGAGACAAATTGAGTACATTTAGAAGGCAGTGATGAAAAGCTGTGTAAAAATATATTCCAGACATAGCATGATAGGTTCTACTCACCATCAAACATGAAAAATACGTGATAAGATATGCACACCTCCACCTCCCTTCCTGTCCTGTTTGATACCTTGGTTAGAACCAAGATAAAGAGGCAAAGTATGCAGTTACCTGCAGGTATGTTTTTATATGCTTTAAATTCTACAGCATCAGATGTGCACCTTGTATTGGATACTCCCTATCAAAGAAGGAATAGTTAATTCTAAATTCATGTATTTCATACTTTTTAAATGAGATGTCATTTGAGTTTCAGTGGTACTTTATACAGCGATTTTCTGGTCCTTATATGAAGGTGGTGGTATTAATCTAGAAAAGGGAGTCACACTGATTGATCAGGGAACTAATGAACTCTCTTTAAAAGGTGAAATGTTACAGGTAATCATGCAAAATATTCAACCAGTCAGAGGAAGAATGTGGACCTGGGAGGAAGCAGGCCTGAAGAGCCAAGACAACCACCCTTTAATGATGATGCAAGTATGCATATGAGAGTTAAAAGCTGTCAGTGAGACAGCTGAGGGAGCCACTGAAACAATGATTCACCCAAGTGGGTTACTAGAAACAACACCTTCAGACTGTTTGGAATACAATTTCTGGCTTTGCCATCAAAACTTGACTGGATCCAAAGAACCCGCAGATGAAAGATGGGAGGTTTTTGTGATGCTTTCACAAAAGGCTCTGAAATTCTAAGATACCGTATAAGCAATCTAATACATATATTATTTGCTTTGAAATTTTGGCAAGGGTAAAACCTGGCTATAACCCACAGAACTTAGGTAATAAATTTGTTATTGAAAAACTTGCAATAGCATTAACTGTATTGTTGCACAGGTGGTACAGACAGAAATAGAGGCAGGTCTGGTGTGCAAAATTAGGATCCAACAGAACCAATAAATCTAGATTGTACTTTACATAACAAGAGGGAGGGAGGGTGGTGCTCTAAACAAAACAAACCAAACAACAAGCTGCTTAATTCACTTTGTTGCCACCCTCAAATCCTAAAATAATCCAAACAGGCTGGAGAGTTAGAAAGTTTGTGTTGATACAAAGAGTTTTAGAGAAGGAATTAGATATCTTTTATATGGAATTGTGGTAATCATTGTGATTAATATATTTTTGAAAAAATACCTACACATGTACAACTACAATATGTAAATACACAATGTTGAGGAATTAGTTAACACCAAACTTTTATTACTTGGAGGTAGTTGTACTTACTGTATGAGAATATATTGCACAGTTTTGTGATCAGAGGATATATAATTTCTATGTAAACAAGCCATTACAGCATTCTTATCTCTATTTTTAATAGGATTATTCTGGAGTATGCGTTTTAAGTCCTAAATTGAAAGCAATCTTATGAGTAAGTCTCAGGAATTGAAATTTAAAGCTTCCTCTTGGGACATGCTGTCTTTGAGTATTTAGTCACAGAGTCAACTACCTCAAAAGCCCATAAAAGTTACCACCTCTCCTTTGCAGACATCTAGGTATGTTTGACCAAGAACTCTCTTCTTACCTTTCTTCTGCAAGTTGAATGGATGGTGTAATATTCCAGCAAGCAGTGAAGCCTAGAGGGTTTCCTGTATAGCCCATTTTGACTCTCTTCATTTTCCTGGGCACTTGTATTGGTGTGAGTGAGAGCGAGTTTGCAGGTTTGGGAGTTGCACAGAAGGGATGGCAGAGACTGTGCTTAGGGTTGTTGGTGTCTATTGACTTCAAACCCTGATGAAGTAAATTAGTAAATATGATTTACCAAAACATGTAACAATAGTTTGCTTTCAAAGTTCCATTGACTTCATTTATACAATTATTTAACTAATGAAGCTTATAAGAGTATTTTTTTTTAGAGATATCCAGAAGATGTAATATGTGGAGATAGAAAACCTCTGTCTAATAAGCATATATAAACTGAAAGGTGACAGTCGTGGCATCTGCAGTTTGTTTTTAAAATGCAAATTATAAAGACAATCTCACAGCTAAAAGCTGTGAAGAAAAATTACTATCTTTTGAGGATCAAGGCAAAAATAAAAGTGACTGCAGAGAATTTTCAAATACATTTTCTTGGAGAGAGGAAATAGAGCAGATATTGACAGTCAATTAGTTTAACCAAAAAGATTTCAGAAATCCGGGTAAGAAGCTAATTCTCTTTTGTGTTTATCAAACTTTCATATGGTTTGAGGAAGGTACTTTAATGGAAACTCTTTTTTTTTTTAAAGTTTATTACAGAGCTTTTATTCTAAGTATTTCCGTATTATTAGAGCAGACATAATTGTTCTGATACTTCACCAGCATTCTACATGGATAGGTAACAGTTTATGACTTAGGAAATGTTTTTAGCCGAATACCTTAGTTTTCAGTCAGTTGTAAGTCAAGTAGGAACGATGCCTGTCATGTATAGACTTCAGTCCTTGCACAAGGCTTTCAAGTTCCTAAATGTAACAGCTTTGAAAGCAGACTGCACATTTGTACAGGCTGTTGCCTCACTGCTAAGGTCTCATAGAGGCTGCATATGGTTTACATCACATAGTACTTGTGAAAGAGCAAGACTGAAGGAAATTAACCTCGTTTATCCATTCCTGTCCTCAGTTCTTATGTGATTTCATTTTCTTTCTGCAGGCAGACTTCATTGTGTCATTATCTGATTTCTGAACGTTTGGCTTTGCAGCCTTAATGTTATTCTTGTATGTTGCATCATGGAATAAAGGGGTACTTGAATATGACTCCATAATCCTTATGATAGTTTACTAAGACTTTCTAAAATTTCACTTTTAGAATTGTACAGATGTATGTTGAATGGACTAGTGTTTCATCATATGATGTATGTGTATAAGTTTACTTTGGTTCTTAGGTTCTACCTAGTACACTGGCATCTGAGTGATTGTTATTTAATACACAGACACACGTTTCCTCAAAAATACTGTTCAAAATGTTAGCAAGACTTCATGATAAATCTCTTCAATCTGCCGTTTGTTTAGTGATGCATAGTGATAATAAAGGATCAGTACTGATCCTTTATTGAGCTTGCAGTCCTCACATCTTTTCTGAGCATTTCTTATGGGGAACAGAGGCCTAAAAGCAGGGTCATTCACACTACTTATGTGTGTACAACAATTATTTTGTTTCTTGGCTAATACACAGAAAGTGGGACAGGGCAGAGGAATGGCAAAGGCATATGAGGGAATCAATGTTCTAGGTATTATTATTAGACAGTTTAATTAGCAAATGAGTGGTGAATATTATTCTTTTACAAAGGTTGTTTATTATAATTTGGATAGTAGCTAATAGTAATTTAGGATAGTAGTAATAAATAAATCTGTTTCAAAAAGTTTGAATAATACAATAGAAAAGAAGGTTTTGTTTAGTCTGAATACCTGAGGTAGTCAGTTGAATATCACTGCTGTTTTCTGTGTTTGTTTATTAACCAACTCGTATGTTATGATAAAGTACATATGCGTCCTTTACTCAGAACAAAGATTAAAGGCTTCTCAAAGCCTTAATATTGCTTTGTCCTTGGACATGTTTTCTTCACTGTATGTGGGTATGTTTCATTACGACTAGGTTACTACTGGTGGTATATGTGCTGACTATGATTTTATTTTGAAAATACTTTTTATGAGAGAAAATGCAAAATGTAAATCAAATTTGTAAAGCAATGAACATGGAACTTATGGAAGACATTTAGCATTTGTTAACTAGAATTTCACAAATATTTTATATGTGATTTGATTTATCAGTAGAATTCAAAAGCAGAAAAAATCATTGAAGAAAACCAGAAAAGGATGAAAGATGAAGAGGAAAAAAAAGAGCTGAAACAATGGAAAAGGCTTTGCATTGACAACCAAATTAAACAGAATTTTAGGTCTGGAATAAATAAGTTAAAAGATTCCCTGCAAACATGTCAGAGTAATTCTGTGAAATGTACTGCAGAAATGTCTGGTTTGAATGTCTGTTTTCAACTGTGGAAAGAATAATCCCTAGATAAAGGTAACTGTACATATTTTTGTGGTTTCTTTGGAGGGGATGGCAGGAATTAACTGTATGAAGACTGGAGAAGAACATCCTGATAATTTTTTTCTATTGTAATGGCACAGTGTTTTCATACTAACGACAGTTTTGTGTGCAGCTCAGATCTCTTCAAGGAAATTAGTTTGCGGGAGAGGCATATTCTGTATCAGGAGTTTTCTAGGCATTACAGTAATTCATCAGTTTGGCATCATCTGAGTTTTGTAAGAAGTAGTTTTTCATAATAGGTATATTGCAGATTATGTTGGGCCAGCTGAGTAACAGAAGAGGAAAGGATGCTTTAAACATGCTAAGGCACACAATAGACCCATATTGTGCTGTTTGAGGGTGGTTTTATTATGTCAAGCTTGCATAGCTTAGTTCATTTCTGTTTCCACTAAATTCATAGCAGTGATGATGAACATATGTTCTTCACATGATGAACAATAAGGTGTAAAAAGGTCCATGAGTGAGGTATGCATCCACTGGGTGTAATGGCTTCTCTTCTACCTAATACCCTTCCTCCACAGTGTCAACCAGGGGCTCTGGTACTGCATCAGGTGATGCATTGCTATTTTGTGGTTGCCCAGACTCACAACCCATTCAGTTTGGGACTGTTGACACTGCTCAATTTGAGCTATTTTGATGAGCCCACTGATACACTCTCCGGGAATGAAATGAAATTATAAACAGCTTGCAGTAGCCTTTGGTTTGACCCTTTTCAGGCTAATAATTTCCGTTCTTGTACATATCAGCTTCTTACTGCAGCTTTTTTGTTTTGTTTTCAAGCTGGATCACCTAACAGATAAAGGTTAGCATATCATCAGTTAATGTAGAATAACTGGGAGAGTAACACCTAGCAATGAAGTGGTGAGAAGAGTTAGGGGTGAGCTGACATCAGTAACTATTTAACCCAGATCAGCAGGTGCCTCTAAGGTTTATAGGGGCTGGAGGTCTGGAATGATAGGGGAGACCAGGGGAAAATGCATGCTGCACATTTGCAGACAGAATACGCATGCATTTTCATTTCCAAGTACATCTATTGCATATGCTGATTTCTGTACACATCGGGACATCTGTGAGAATCACTGGCTTCTGATTTTTGAAAGTTTCTTCCATTAGGGGAAAGATTCTTAAAAGCAAAAGTATTGAATGTGACAATCATTACAGCTGGCTTTTCTTTTTCCCCAAGGCAGAAGTGTGAAAGGTCTAAGAATAGCTGTTGAAGCAATGAGAAGAATCTGTTCTCTACTGGATAAATAGCATGATTTACTGGAGACAACAGACTATCAGAGGATTGCCAAATGCCTTAGATATTTTGGATTTGAGAATTTGGCAAACAGTCTGGATTGTCCACAGGTTATGTCTGTAAAATAATTAAAATGTTTCGTTTTTCTATTTTTCCTATATATATTTGCTGCTGCATAGTTGGTATTGTTTTTCTCAAAATATTAAGTTAAAGCAACAACAATATTAGCAGAGAAACCCCTGATAAAGACTTACTTACGCTGGAAAATCAAGAACCGTAAAGTTCAGAGATGCACTATTTATAATTGCCTGTACTACCCATTGTAAGCAAATAATGGTGTGAAAGTTAAGATTGTCTTTCCTGAATTTGAAAAGTGTAAAACCTCCATAGAAGGCCTTTGTAATAGTATTTTAAATGTAATTCTATATTCTTTACCAGGAAAAAGGCAAGAACAAATTTTACTACAGGGAACTGACTCCATAACATGTTATCACCAAGGCTTTAACCCCTAGGCCTATGACATTGCTGCCAGTTACAAATGTTCTTAAATGCCTAGCACAGCATGGTTGAGTGCATATCAGATAGTGGTGCTTGATACCTTAAGAAGCACTTTCTATGTGAAGTGTGTAAGCTTTGTATAATCAATTTCTTTCTCAGTGTCCTCCAGCAGTTTGTTCAGATTTAAATGACTCTCCAGCATCCCATTCACTTCCAACTTATGAGGTCAATAATACTCTCTCTAAATTATGCTTCTTTTTCTTTTCTGAAGAGCATGTACCACCTTAGCAGACCAACTGTGTTTTTCTTTACTCTTTTGCCTAATTAAAACTGCTCCGATCAATGAGGGGTAAAATTCTTTTTCTGCTAGTTGAAGTGATAAGCAGGTTTGATTTAAGGCAACCTCATCCACTGTGCCTTTGTATCTTTTAAAACTTGTAACTGACAAACATTATTAATAAAGATTCATACATGGGATTATTATATGCCACCCAGTACTACATCTTAATTGAGACTAGATAATCAGCCATTTGGGGTCATAATAGGTTTGAGATGATTGATCATCTAATTTTATCCCTAGGGGTTCCCATTCAGGATGGAAGTTTGTCTTGTCTCTTTTCCCCTGTAAGGATGCAAATTTCAATGCAAATATCTTTCAGATGTCCCAACGGCTGTTTGAGTTGCTTTGAAGGCCAGTCTCAAGTTCCAAAAATTGTACTGCTTTTGAATTAATTTGCATTTTGTAGGCCTACCTCCCTAAAGAATACAGACCACTGTATCCGTATTTGGGAAAAGTACAATGCTTGTGAACTGAAATCCTTAGCAGAATGTCAGATAATTTCTGATATATTAGTATGTGCTTTATGTTGTTGCCACATCTTGTTCTTTTATCCATTCCATTTGTGCAGTTGTTTTTTTAAACTTTGCTTAACTCTTCCTACACTGATGTCCACACCATTTGTACAGCATTTCTCCAAATAAGTGGTTAGTTTTGTCAAGCTGGGATGTATTTTGCATTTGGCACTTGTTTTTACCCACTTTGTCAAGCTTTCATTTCTTTAAGAACTAGAGTCTGCCAAGAATATTTTCTGGGTCCTTTGATGCAATTGAAAAATGTACTAAACATCTACAGAATCCAGAGCACAGTCAAACAGAGGTCTCCACGTTTTCTGTTAGTCTGGGAGTAGCTCAATTTCAACTACAGCACATGGGCCATTACCTGTTATGAGAAGAGAAGAAGATAGAGATCCCAGGGTTCAAAGTTTTTATCCAGATACATGGCAGGTAATACCATACACTGTGAATTTTATTTAATATGCTTATATTTATGGGTGTGTACAGGAAGACACTGGTATTATAAGAAATAAATTAAATTCAAAGATAATCTTGAGATTTTGATACAAAATTACCCTGACATATATCTTTGAGCCAACAGTCATTTGAATAGGCTCAACAAAGAAAAGAGTGAAGGTGACATCTACTTTCTCATTTCAGTATTGTTCATTTCAAAGGAAGTGAGTGAGGTCTTAAGTATCATGGGATTGGTTTAAAAATAATCATATCAAAACAATTTTTAAAAAATTAATTTCTTAATTTTCTTCTGTTCAGAACTTCGGGATATATCTAGATTATGTTTCCAAGCATTTTCCACCAAAAGTGAGAACCTAAAAACAAAATGGGTATTTCCAATATCCAAAAAACTTCATTTTTTCTGGAACAAGAAAGCAAAAATATTCTAAAGCTTAGATACTGTGAGACATGATAAACTGATGAGACTTGATAGAAGGAACTAGGAGCTTTATTCACAGTATCATACTTTAGTAATACTAAATAGCAGGATGACATCAATTAAGGAAAGACAAATTTCATTTAACAAGGAAATTCTTTCCTTGAAGAAAAAATTGGTGAAGAAAAGAAGAAAAAAAAAGAAGAAAATATTGAATTATAATTGTGTGTGTGCAATTCTGGATTTATCACAAAAAGTTTTCTTAACTTGCTATCCATTTGCTCCCTTTTCAGGATGAGATTCTTGATATTATAGATAACAATAAGTCTGCGGCAATTGTTGCCTGTACTTCATCAGGGAAAACCTATGCATCATACTACCGCATGGAAAAAATCCTGAAGGAAAGCAATGAAGTGGTAGTTGTGTATGTTGCTCCCACAAAGGTATGACTTTACTATTTTGTGTAGCTTAATGCAAAATAGTCATTCACTGCAGTGTTACAGTATCATCAACATGTGTGAAGTACTGCAGTTACATTGGACATTTTGAAGCTAAGCTGACATGTATAGGCTGATGATCTAGCTAGCTGGAGTAAAATCCTTAATTTTCAGGATATAATAAATAAAGACAAAACCAAACTCACATGGAAATCAGCAAAAAAGTTGACGGGTGTTTAATATAGCCTCTGCAATGTGGCTAATCTGATCTTTTGCAATCTTTTTTGCTTTCAGTATAATCCTTCTGTCATCATTATTTTCTGATACACTTAGCATGCTGAGTTGCTTTCTATCATACCACAGCCTTAATCTCTATAGATTGTATTTTGAATTGATTTTAGTATACAGTAGCATACTGCTGTAGTTACGGTAGTATAACATGGATAGTTCAGTGATCACAGACTCATAGAATGGTTGAGGTTGGAAGGGACCTCTGGAGGTCATCTGGTCCAACCCCTTGCTCAAGCAGGGCCACCTACAGTATCTCCAAGGAGGGAGACTCCACAACCTCCCTGGGCAACCTGTGCCAGTGCTCAGTCACCCTCACAGCACAACCCTCTGAAGTATCAGACACTCCTAGTTTTGTGTCATCTGGAAGATGATGAACCAAGATCTTTGTTTACTCTTTTTAATCTCTTACTTTTGCTTACTTATTACTGAAGTACTGCATTTTCTCAAAAATCAGGCTTTTGTTAACCAACTATGGGCAACTATTTGTAATCAATTTAATAAAACACTGCCAGATGGCTTAGCAGTGCGTGGTTTTTCAGATGGGATTTTTGCCATGATGCTCTCAACTGTCAGGTATGCTATATTATTTAAATTATTTTAAAAAATATGATTATTCAAACTTGTGGCTATATTGTATTAAAAAGTTCTGCTTCTAAATTGTGAACTTCCAAAGAAATAAGAACATACAAAAACTAACACTGTTGGACAAGGACTGACATTGTAGAACAAATATGCTCTCATTAGCATCACAGTTGTCTCACTGAGGGATGCATATGTACACTGATTTAGCACTTCCTGTAGCTGTTTTATTGAAGTGCCAGCTGGAAGATGTAGAATCCCAGCCCAGAAATTAGAGATATAAGTTATTGGGCATTGTCTCATATGGAGTTCAGGATCTGGAGCTTTTCTCCAAGCAATTTCCTTCCTCTGGCCCTAACATCCATACACTTATGCACCCAAACATACAGATGTGGACAAATAACTACACATACATGCAGGCACACAGAAAAGCACGAAGTAAAACCATTCTGTGTATTACAAAAATGAATAAACACATATAGTTGGCTACAATATAATTTTAGGTTTGCTTACTTTCTAACTGTCTTATTTGTAGTTTCCACTTACTTTTTCCAGAAGGAACTTTTTGTCAGACTTTGCCTATCATGATGAATCCTGGGGGAAAAAAGTGTATAAAATAATACAAATCTGTACTGGGATTGTATTCAAAAAGATGAGGGATTGAATCTGTGGGCTCTATCTAAAAAGCAGTTCAGCAAGTTCTCAGATACTGTGCTGCTGCTGGTTGTGCATCTTACAAGAAGCCAATGGATCTACCTAATCTCCAGCTGGTCAGGCACAAACTGCATAAATGAGGAAACCTCTTAGGCTTAGGCCCACAGCAGACCATTTACATACTGTTCATCGTCTGCCACCCAATGGCTGTTAGACAAATGGAAATAAAAAACGTGTTCTTTAGTGACATAAAATCATACCCTTTACCAGTGGATTCTGCACTAGTTCTTGTTGTTGCTGTTTTGAAGATTTTGCCAAGTTTGTATAGCTATATTACATCTGCTAGAAAAGTAATACAATGCATTGTATTTTAATTTTTTTTAGATGGTTACAGAAAGTAGAGAGATGCTGGCAACATGCTGAGAGGAAAGAAGAAATCTCCAGTTTGTTGACAGATTCCAAAAAAAGGAAGGAGAAAACAGAAAACTACCAAGACAGTAAATAACACATACAGTGTTAGACTGGGTAAGTAGGGGAAACTAAAATACCTTTAATTCAAATATTAGTCTCTTTTAAAATACAGTTACGTTTTTTAAATATAGGCATCTAAGTTTAGGCACTTAATTCTCTATTTAGAATTGAAAGGCATGTTTGTCTGCATCCTTAGTACCTACAGTTACCATTGATATAAATGGAAAAGTAAGCATCTTTGCAAATAGGGAGATTTCTGGAGAGTAACATCAGAGGCCCGGAGCCAAGCCCATCTAACGGTTTGCTGGGGCAAAAACGGCCACCCTAGTTTTGCTTCTCCCCTTCTCCACTCTCTTTTCTCTCTCCTGTCCCAGCTGTGTGAGCTACCCCATCTCACACTGGCTCTGGTACTTGTCTGGCTCCACAGCGAGTGAATTTATGAAGACAGTGCAGGAGAGAACTAACCCAAGAAAGAAGTGAATAGTTTTCTACCATCTTAGTAAGCTGAATCGGCAAATAAGTGACAGAAGCAAAACTAGAAAAGGGATGAGGCTGTGTGGTTGGGAGTGAGCAATGAGTGGAAAAGGAGCGAAAGAGAAGAGCTGAAGGAGAGGTATTATGAAAAGGAAATATTCCCAGCAGCTGCAATGAACTGTCATCACCTCACATGTCACGCTAACTTGTACTTCACTACAAAATACATTGTGTACAATGGGGAAGACAGATTGAGGCTCTCCCTCCCTCTGTTGCTCAGTTCAGCCTCAGCAGCTGCAAGTGTAACTATACTTGCACTGATACTTGTATCAGGACAAGACTGTGGGGATGGATCACTGACATGATCCAGACTGAAAATAATCCTATTCTTTTGCCTGCTCATATTTAACTTTGTATTGCTCAGTGATCCAGGTCAGAGCAAAGCCCAAGAAGTGCATTCTAGGCATCACTGAGAAGGTGATAATCTATAGCTTTAAGCATGCCTGTATTCAAATGCTGGCTTTTCATATCCTGATTTAAAACCCTAAATGTGTTTGCACTGCACTGTGAAGAGAGATACAATGACTTAGTAAAGTACCTATGTTCCTTGGAGAATGGTGATTTTGTCATCCATCACTACCATCCATGTGCTGCCTTTAACTGTGAAGCATGTAAGTTAAATAGCAGAAGTAAATGGAATTTCAATGTAAAAAGATTAGAAAATGTATTTTTAAGTTGTTTCATGACCAAAATAGGTTTCCTCCTTAGGTTGTCAGATGCAGGAATGTTATATAAACAAATAATTAAGATTCTCAATGATGAACATTCCCATATCATTTGGAGCAGAGTTCAAAATCATCGTATTTTGATGGACATGAGTGTTAAATAGAATTTCTCTCTCTTTCCTATCTTTCCTATTTTAAAATGCATGCTGAATTGCAGGCATCAAAGCCAAAGGTATAAATGTCAAAGTGGAAAAAATTTCTTAAGGCACAAGACTGAAAAAAATCACAAGAGTAAAAAATATTTCTGTTCAGTTTCCCAGCTCCCCTCCCCCCCCCCCCTTTGGAATAGTAGATTGAAAATATGGCTTCCCTTCAGACCTTGCTTTATCACCATGAGAAAGTCTTTTATTATATGACGCAATGGTAAAAGTCAGGAAAAACTCACCAAGGGCCCATGTAAGTACACATTGCTATTATTTCTACAATTAGCTGGAGTGGATGTTTTGTCAGTGAATTTTCATGTTCTCATTTTCCACATATTTTTAAGAAACTGAATCCTGAGGAACTTACCTGCTTTAAAAATAAGCCAGTAATCAAAAAGGCAGATGCAAGGAAATATGAAAATTAATTGAAAGAGGAACTGAAAAATTGGATTTCGCATAACGACAAAGAAGACGTAATTGCAGTTGTTAATTCCTATGAGAGTCGTCTTTGGGTAAAACTAGAAAAACAGATTTAATAGAAAATCATTAAGTCTACTTCTGCTAGCAAGGAAGTTCGTTCACATTTTTTTTCTCAAAATCATTTGTCATTCTTTCGGTAATAAGTATATACAATGCCTGCTAAGATTAAGGTTTTGTACCTTGATGACAATCTTTCTTAAATGTACAGAATTGTACAGAATGTACTTCCTTAGTTTGTGAATGATAAAGTTGCTGATATTTTTTTTAGATGGTACACAATCTTGAGTTTTTAAATTGAAACAAATATCATCATAAAAAGAGAGATCAGGAAATATATTATAAAAGGACACTGCAATCTTGTTATATAGATAAAGAAGCCAGCTATAATTTCAACAGTTTGAAGAAGTATGGTTTTACTTTATGATGAGTTCTTTAGGATTAACAGTTGTTACAATAAATTATGTGCATTTCTCATTCCTAAAATACTTGTATTTATTGTGCATCTCCTTTTACCTTACATTCTCCTTCTCTTTTAAAAATGTTTTAAAAGACTTTCAAAATCTCTTCATTATAAAGATGCAAAGAACTTGTTTTACTTTCCAGACTTAAGGATAAGAGCATAGGAGAAGGGGTATTGTTTTAGATGAAGGAGCATGTGGAGTTATTGAAAAACACATCAAGTAGATTCTCCATGCTCTTCTTCAACTATTTCTTTTGTTTCTACGTTAAGATGCTAGATTTGCTACAACCTTGTGTCAGTACATATTCAGAAAATGAAAGACAATTTTCTACTCTTTGTTGAAAAGCTGAGAGAACTGAATAAATTGCTTGTATTATTTTTTATGTAAGTTACAACATTAACAAAAAGAAAACATCTAGCCTTTAGAATATAGGGGTATTGCATATAATCAAAGAAAGTATCTTGGAATCTAAGAAATGTTATAGTAAACGCAATTCTCAGGGTAGGTCTCATTATAACTCTGAAATATTTGAAATTAAAAGGAAAAGTTCCATTTCCTCACAATTTCAGAACATCTGTGAGTGGCAAGACACTGAATATAACATACATGAAGTAGTTGCTGTTGTTATATAGACTTGCAGGTGGTACTGGAATGTATGATGCATCTCATTTAACATATCAGGCAAAGCTCTGAATCATAAACTAATGGGAAAGTTTATACTGCAGCTAGGAATAAATGCAGGGCTGCTGAAATACATATATATTTCCACTGAATCAGTCTAGTTTTAAGAATGCTTCCTCATCTTTTTGCACAATACTGAAGCTACAGTTAATGGCTGTGGTCATGACTCCTTGGCAGCCTCCTGTTTCAGTAAGTCCCTCACAAAGTTCCTCAGTCGTAGATACTTTCTTGCCAACTGCTATTATGCAGGTGAGATCCCACAATGATGCCACAGGATTCAGTGGAACATTCTGCCTTCAACTCTTCCACTAACACCCCCTAACTACATTGCTTTGGAGAGCAGCTATGACGCTTTTGCCACAAACCTAGGAACTGGAAATACTTAGGCATCCAGAGGCTTGCT
>NW_008825428.1:8419008-8431900 GCF_000699105.1 Pygoscelis adeliae
GATTGCGTATACAGACAATACATCTGAAGAATCTGGCTTTGGCTCACTCTCCAAAATCTGATTTCAGATTCAACCTTAAAAAGGTGGAAGAAGGGGCTGAAAATGTAAACAACTACCTGGAGGAAAAACAGAAGAGTAAACAAATGCCAAAACCTGAAAGGCATATAAAAGCATCAACAAACAAAATGGGAAAGACAGTAGAGAAACAGAAGACCGTGGAAGTATTATTTGCACTTGACTCTTCTGAAATGTATCAAGATTCCCAAGTCCAGGTCTTAGGTGATGAAAGATACAAATAACTTTTCTAAAATACAAATAAGCCACGGTTTCCCCTCAATTCTCCAGGAGCACAAAGTGGTTTTTTGTATTTTCTGTATCTCAGAAAAAAGATTCAAATGAGACAGGGATTCCTGCTTGAGTGGGACTAAATATCCAAATCTGCTTATGCATCCAGGATCAGTCTGAGATTTTTGACCTGTGATTAGAACCACCAAGAATATATTTTATCACTTTACATGGAAAACTCTCTTTGTTCTAAACAAGGATTAGTCTCATTTTTCCCAAGTCCCTGCCTGCTTCTCTAAGGCCGAAGACTCCTATTTTGCCATTATTTATTTTCCTCCTACTCACAACATTGCCACAAACACATTATAATT
Source organism: Pygoscelis adeliae (assembly GCF_000699105.1). Taxonomy (NCBI): domain Eukaryota; kingdom Metazoa; phylum Chordata; class Aves; order Sphenisciformes; family Spheniscidae; genus Pygoscelis; species Pygoscelis adeliae. Next base: position 8,419,665 of record NW_008825428.1, read on the forward strand.
TGTATACATATTAGACCTAAAGATGAGCCAATCACAAAAGAATGCAATGTTTTCTCCTGTCTACAGTACTCAGCAGGTTTTGAACTTACAGTCTTACTTAAGTTAGGTAAAAAGTAGATTTTTTCCCCCCTTGTGTGGAGGGGAACTGGATATCATCATGCTGCTATAGACCACAAAGGAAGACAGTTGGTATAGATGCTGTTCAGAAGAGGATTTATATGGGTCTTTTCTTTTCAAAGATTTTATGCATATGAAGACAACTGTGATAAGCTATCTACATCCCTTTTTCCTGACTGCTAATTGGAAAGGGTTTATTAGCTGCAATAAAGAGATTATTATTGATGGGGGAGGTATTCCAGTAGCCTTTACTAACGTGGAACAAATATATCCCAGTTTTAAAAAAATCTTTAACTAATGCTGGAAAAGGGACACTGCCAACCCTCTCACTCAAAACTAGAGAGTGATTGCTTTGTTGCCCTCAAACCAAATATGTACAAATGTTTATTCTGCCAAGGTAGCTGATAAAGCTGATTGCACTATTTGAAAGGGCAGTACAAAGAACAGATGAAGATTAGAACACTCATTTATACATTGTTTGACTGTCTGTTTTTTTCAGTGTTACAACAGAATTTCAGTCATCTAACTTGCTCCTGTTATCTCAGAACTGGCTTGCCCCTGAATTCCCTTTGACCTTACAGCTCACCTGGCTATGTTGTAAAATGCCCATTACCCTTAGATAAACTTAGGGATGTGCACAGTCCCTTACAAAAATAACATTAAATACATTAAATGTGTAAATAAAAAATACAGAACTATGCCAATATAAATCCTTACTGAAATGGTATGTCTGCATAATTTGACAAATTGACACCATTTCAGAATGCTAAATATTCTTACGTATTTTCATCCCTACTATGAATCAGTCTAGTTTTAAGAATGCTTCCTCATCTTTTTGCGCAGTACTGAAGCTACAGTTAATGGATGTGGTCATGACTCCCTGGCAGCCTCCTGTTTCAGTAAGTCCCTCATGAAGTTCCTCAGTCGTAGATACTTTTCATAATCCTTTTTCCATCTGACAGGGATTTGCATGTAAAATTAATCTTCATGCTGAGTTATCCTGTGATTTTTTTGCTGTATTACTATTCTCAATGAAGAAGAACTGTTATTTGAGGAAGAGTAACAAAACCTTTTTGCTACTATTCTTGATACATTTGCAGTACTGTTATGTTCTTTAGGTTTTGACTTTTCATTGATAGCATTTTCAGCTATCACTTTCCTCATGAGACAGGGAAGACCATGCATTGAACAGGCTAAATCTCAAAAGTACCTGAAGAATCCTTTGCTCAAATGCTCCGTATCTGAAACACAAAACCTACAATGTAAAAGTCACACCAAACTGTAAGTAAGAGACATGTAGATTTTTAACGATCACTCTAAAAAGTGCATCATTTAAAAAGAACAACCGCCTTGATTGTGGAAGATCTGAGCTCTGCTACAAGTCCCTTGTTTTAGGGGTGAAGCACTTGTGTGTCTTACCTGTGCCTGAAGGAATTAAGTAAATGAGACATTTGATTTTGTAAATTTTGTGCTTCAAAAATTTTGGTTTTTAAAATAGAAATGTGATTAAAAACATAAATTTGCACCATTTATTTTTGTTTTTCTTTTAGGTTGTTACAGCTAATAGGTCATTTGCTTTAGGAATCAACATGCATGTAAATGTCTTTTTACAGAACTCTGTTACTTGGATGCTGTGAACTACAGACAGGTATGGAAATACATAAGCAGCATGACATACTGAACATGTAAGGTTCATATGTATGTATATGTACATACTAGACACAATTATAAATCAACATATTTTCTTATGTTTAATTGCCTGGTTACCTGCAAGAAATCCTAGTCCAGCATGGACACATGTTCAGAAAATATAAAGGGAGGTTTGTGATTGTTCCCTGGCTGCCTTGTGTAAAAACACTCATGTGTGTGGCCTGTGCTGTAAATGGAGTTCAAACTGAAATTCTTCCTTCTCATCCTCTCAGGATGGTAAGAGCCAGAGTTTTATGGTGTTAACTGTCTAGCACTGCTTCTTCCCACCACTCCTTACAGCATAAACAGACATTTCAATAGCCATATGAGAGCTGTCTGGAAACAAGGCATGCTTGAGGCCCGTGTTTAAGGCAAGTCTAGGTAAAACATCTCATAAGAGGACTGTGCTCCTTAAACCTCAGTAGGTCTAATCCACTGCCAATGCTCTCTGTCTCCTTTCTCCCCCTACATGTCCTTCAGCCTGCTCTGACCTTTTCCAGCTACTGCTGCCTATGTAGTCTTTCAGTGGTGGTTTAGCCGGCATTAAGTATAAGAAGCAGGGAAGCATCCTGGTGGAGACAGGTGAGTGGGAAAAAGTGTTTTTCTGTGTTATAATGGGTGGAGATTTTTTTCCCCCCATTCTTAAGGCCTATGTAATTGAATGAAGATAGTTACTAAAGCTCTTAAATAGGAAGGAAAAAAAAGAATACCTACACTGCAATGTTAAAACTTGCTGAAAAATCTCATCTTTTTGGTAATATCATGCAGTGTATGTAGAATGCTTGAGTGTGTTCATTGTCATTTGTAGCAGTTTGTGAAATTTACCTATAGTTTCATCACTAATGAATCATAATGCAGCATAATTTAAACTTGGCTTAAATACGTAGGACAAACAGAATCAGGTATAACCGCAGACTATAGTGATTTGGAGAGGGATGGTGGTTTTAATTGTGTCACAAATTGGGAAAGACTGGGTTGGCATTAGTTTTGTCAGTGCTGAAACTGATATTTTTCCTGTATGTCACAGAGACAGGATGAAATGTAGAATTGGATGGATAGAAAAAAATCAGGCATGGATAAATGGATCTGTAAATCGTAAAAGCCAAGATCATTTTAAGCCTTTACATTGGATGTGGTCACCTGATAAAAAGTGCATGAACAGAGAGGAGGAACAAAGGACTGTGTCCTGCCATAAACACTGGAAGAATAAGCGTCCCTTTAAAAAACCATTTATACTTTACGATAACAGCATGTAAACTCCTGTTACTCCAGTAACAGCATGTAAACTCCATTTACACTTCACAACTCCAATCCTGATTCTTTACAAATTTTTAGCTAGTGAAAGTGGCAAAACTTCATTATTTGAAACACTTTAAAATGAAAAAACTCAGCATACTTTTTTTACACTTCCTTCCTTCAGCAGCTGAGTATGGTCCTGTATGCCTACTCTGTATGGCATAAAATACAGTCTGAATAGGGCCACTGACTGGTTTGCCTCTGCTTTTCTCTCGCTTGACTGTTTTAAAAGGTTTAATTTAATTATAGTACAAGGCATCTCACAGTAAAATAATCACAGGAAGGAAAGTTGCATAACACAAGGTTCTTGCAACTCTGAAATCTTTCCCTTTACCAGCTCGCATCCCAAATGACCAGAGCTGAGGTAGCTGTCTGAGGGTCAGAAAAGATGTGGAATGCACTGATTTAAAAATGTCTTCATCTGAGATAGCACGATATCAATACATCTAATACAGCAAGTTTGATGAAAGAATAGTTTTATTCACTTAAACACTTTTTTATTTTCTTCTTCCACCTCAGTATCTTTTCTCTTTCTGTCTAGCCTATAATCTTGGGGTGCTGTCAAACAGTGCCAAAATTTTCTCCACTTCATTGATCTCTCAGATCCCATCTACTCTCCTGGAAGTACTTACATCCGCAAGTTACACCACGGTATCGTTGATTCAATGTACCTTTATGTACCCAAGACCCTTCTGACAACACACTTCACTTTAAGACATAGTCCTGAATATTACTGAAATGACATTTTGCTAGGATAGAAAATGAAATAAAATTGTATTTTTCAACCCTTCTTTTCAGATGTCTGGATGGGCTGGACAGCATGGACTAGATGTGCTGGGAAATATGATTTTCTGTAATATTCCACTGCCCAAAATAAGAAAACTTGTAAAAACCAGTGTACTTCAGCTGAAAGGCCAGTTTCTGCTAAGTATCACATTGGTATTGAGGCTCATGCTGTTTTTTGCCAAAGCTGATGACTAGGCAGATGCAAAAGCAAAGGTATTATTCCTCATTTTAGAATGGATTCTGCATCTTTTAGCTAAACATATTTTTTAAATCTTAAATAAATGTGTTAAATCTATATATTATTTTTGGCAAGCTGAAAAAATATGTATTCTCTTTTCAGTAAACAGATAAAAAATAGCATTCCTGATACATTAAATGACAAAAAATGGTTATATTTTTCTTTCTGTATTCTGTGTAATGTGCCTGTTTTCTTTCTATTATTTACCTAAAGTGCTCACAGAGAGCTCTGCTCAGGAGAAATATCTTCTGTTACTTGTTCAGAAGGATGGAGGGGAGAAGGCTGTAATGCTAAGAAAGAAAATAGGGTGGTCTCTACTGTATAAGAAAAGAAGTATATAACTGTCTTTATAACTTACACCTTCATCCATGGTTCACATCTCATTTTTGTTGGCAGAACAATGTTCCTGGCTCCAAACAGAAAGAGAAGAGGGAAAAAAGAGACTCCTTCCCAATCTTTCACTTTATTTTTCTTTTCCCCAGACACCTCAAAATCATCACTGTACAACTAACAGCTAATTACTAGCAGATGATCTGTTTAGACTTTTTAAAGAGATTATTTAAGGTATTTTTCTCTCAAAGGCTTTGTCACTGCTGAAGCATTCATTTGTCCTTCAGGCAACCAAAAGCCTTAGAGATGTTAAAACTCTACTTTTTTGTTTTCTCTGCATTTTTTTATGAAAGACTTAAGTCTTCATCATATTTCTTTTTTATAACCAAATGGATTATTTCTACATTTACACTCTCGTGGCCTCAACATACTATCTGGGCACAAATATCTATCCACGCACAGTTCTTTGCAGGGTCAATTCCTTTTCAAATATGTTATGCCATTTAGCTTTTATCACTGCATATCTAGCTACACCGGTTGTTACTGCTTTTACTGTCCAAAAGCTTTCCAGTTTTGCTGTTCAGGCCCAAAATTTTCCATGTACTTCATTTCACCTTCCGTGTACTTCACTTCACCTTCCGTGTACTTCACTTGCATCAAAAATGCTGAATGGTGAACAGAGATTAAATATTTACTACTTAACACTTTCTTTCCCTCCCTGCCCCACCCATATGCTTTATTTGACATCTTTATCAACTAGGCTTAAGTTTAATGCTGTATTTCCTTGCAGGTCAGGAATTCCACATTATCAGTTAGACAGTAGGTTGTAACACCACCATCGTAACACCACCATTGTGTTTTAACAGTGTCTTAAACATTATGATAAAGGAAAGCAAATAGAGGTGGACTACATGATAGTTGGAAATCTGTCAAGAAATATCCGACTTTATTTTATCACTGAGAGTGTCAGTGTGACAGCAACCATATTTATAACTGTTGATTCAGAATATATTCTCAGATGTAAACCATGTAAGTTGATGATCCCTTGAAGGTATTTGAGTCCTTTGCAAGCGTATCACCTCTCTGAAAGAGTAAGTATTTCTACAACAGCTAGAAGACCTTGCCAAACTTTCACAAAATATGGGCCACAACCTAAGAATTTTTCTCATATACTAAAAGATTTTTCCTTTAAAAAATATTTATCTGGAAAGATAACAGAAAGTAATATTAGGAACATACTAATTGTGTTGTCTTTCTGCTTTCTTGAACACAACGTCTAAAAAACAAAACAGCTCCCAGCACTCAATCACCAGTGACAGAGGGACCATAGTCCAAGATATTCTGTTCTAACATTGTTTTCATTGAGCATATGATAAATTTCTGAAATGAGGAGTAAGGTCTTTCCTATGTAATCAATAAGAAACACACAGCATAGAAGACATTCACATTTTCTAAAATACTCTTTCACTAGATTTGCAAGCTCAGGAAGGTACCAAATCACATCTTCAAGTGTAAGCTTCAGAAACAGTACAAAATAAAAGATAGATTGTCTGCAAAATCCTCAAGCTAATGAGTGGATTTGCTTTGAAATTCTGTGCTTCAAAACTGCAAAATACATGGGTCTTAACTTTATGTCAGCTTTGATTCTTGAAAGTTAATACACAGATACCGAAACTTGCTTGAAAAGTAATTCAGCCCAAGCTCAGATACTGTCACAGACCTGAGTGTGCTAATTGGCATTAATTGCCCTGGCCAGCCTCACCTGAAGCCTTCCCTTATGCTCCCCCAAAGGTAGGGCTCCATTTAAGCCCCATCTAGTTACAGCTGGCTTGTCTTATCCCTGTTCCTGAGTTACTGTGTGGGGTTCCTGGGTTGACCTTGGCTTGTTACTTTGCCCGATAATGACTGAGCTGTTGGTGGGACCCTTTGCTGTCACCACCCTGCCTCGCTCACTTGCCTGCCTCCGGCGTGGCGGGACTGTGCCCCTCAGCGTGGTTGCTGCCTGGCTTGCAATGCAGCCACCTGCCCTGCGCTGCTAGCTCGGCCACAGGCCGGGAGTGGCCCTGCTCCTCCAGCTCCCCAGCAGCGGCACTGATCGATTGTTGTGGCTGTATCATAATGAACTTCAGTTACAGTATTTGATTTGATTATAGCATTTCATGTTTTCTTCTAGCTGCTCAGAAACATAAATGTAAATTGTGTTTTTCTTTAGGTAATTCATAATGATCTCCCAGAAGTTTTTGCTGCAGTATTAAATGAGTACAACAGCAAAACAGAGAACTTTGGCCAGGTCCTATTGATTGCTTCTAGAATGGTTGATATGAAACAAGAATACTAACTTCCCCTTTTAGAAATGGGTAGGTAAATATTCTATTTTTATAAGCAGACATACAGTGTAACTTCAACAAACTGCTGTATGGATTGCAGGCAGATTTGGAGGACCTTGTGTGTGTGGAAAACATAATCTTGTATAATATCAGGCTTGCAGTGCCTCCATTTGCTTACCGTGGTTGTTCTTTCTCTAATCAAAACCTGTTTGCTTATTGTGTCCCCACCCAGTGCACCAAGAATCATTTTGCTGCTGTTCCCGTGTTTGCAGCCCTTTGACAGTTTTCCTCTGTGATAATCATGAGATTGAAAGAAAGAGTAAGGGATGTTCAGTGTGGTTAGTCTGTGCACTTGATGCCTATGTAGTGTAGGAGTAATCAGAGATTTCAGTAGGCTGTTACAAATAATTTGTACTGAACTGGTACAATTATATTCTACCTATGGATAGAATTTAGCCCAAATCTTGGTGAACTTTCATTAGGACTTAAAATGCACATGTCTAACACCAAAACTAATTTAAATTTTTCTGCCCTATATATTGTGTTCCATAAATCTTACAGCTGGCCCATGCTGGCTGAGAAAAGAGGCTAGGAAGCAAAGTATAGAATTACAAGGGTAAATATCTATTCATGTACATGACATGTCCCAGCCAAACTGGGGCACACTGAATGTGGTTTTATGCAGGGTTCTTATACTCTTCAAGTGTTCAGGTACAACACAATTTGACTGATCACTAATTAACACATACGCTACCTACTACTAATCGTAGTAAAACTTTCCAAAGCAACTATATTTCTGCATCATCATAATCCATCAACGTTCTTGCTGCTTGTCCGTTGATCCAGATGTCCCTTGAGTCAGTCTTGCTATAGGACTTACCTGTGACACCAGATACTGGGAGGGTTTCAAAGATGTGTTGGAGGGGCTAGGTTGCTAGCATTATCTTGGCTGTCCAGGGGTATTTTTTATCCTTCGTGAACAGCTCTAAAAAGCAACGTCCTTATTTCCAGGACCAGGCTGTCTTTCTGGTGCTTGCAATGAGGTGGTGTCCTTTAGTTTCCTTTACTTAAACGTGAATACCAAAGCCTCCAGTAAAATTCCACTACCTCATTACATTGCAGTGTACAATGTAAGCTAGTATATATTAACAAAGTTAATATGCTTTCACATTATAAAGACTGATTGATATAATAGTTAGGGAAGGAAATTTTCATAACAGTTGTGGGTACAGCCTTTTAAAACAAAGGTTTCTAAAGAAACTGAAAAATAATACTAGCTAAAAATAGTCCTGTTTTCCCCTAAAATTATTCTCAGTAATTGCTAAAAGGTTTGAATCTTTAAGAAACACCTATTCATCCTGAGGCAAAGAGTATGCTTGTGAAATCTCAGATCAGATTCATTTTAGCCAAAATTACAAGTGGATGAAAACAGAGACTCTGTATATACAAAGTGAGGAAAGATTTACCAGGACGTAAGAGGATCTCAATTGTTAAAAATTTTGATGAAGAACATGGCTGAATTTTTGTTTAATAAAAAGTAAGTCTTCAAGATTTTAGGTGTTTTTCTTCAAATGTATAGAGGTAGTGCTTAAATAACACTAGTATGAAGAAAATTTTTGTATGGGTTGGAGAAGAATTGTGTGTTTAGACTTCTCAGGTAATGAATGCACTGACTCAGAACTGGCATCTTACTTAATGGGCTTTAATAGTGGAAGAACAGCTATTTCACCTTTTGCGTGCTTGTCTGGAAATGATAATTACTTATGCGGCAATTATAAGCTCATTCAGAAAGTGTCAATGCTGTAAGTATGTAATTAAAAGGCTTATAAGAACACATTTCATATCCAGGATGGATATATTTCAGAAAATGCACATGAAATTCTATAGATTGTGTTTTATTACTGGTTTTGAGGATACTAATGTGCTTGACAAACATGTAGGGAATCTAATTTCAAAACAGCCTCACGAGAAAGGCATTCTTATTTTACGAAGAACACTTTTCTATTTAATGTCAAATTCTTTGTCTCTCCTTTTACAGCCACATGCAATTTAGTGATGATCAACAGATTTTATACCTGGAAAAGTTTGTTTCATGCCCTTATATTTGATAGTGTATATCAGATTTACTTTTCTAGGAAAATATTTGGGCTAACCAGTAGCGGGCTGAGCATGTGTCCCCATCAGGTATACAAACAGATGTATACAACACATACATATAAACACAGCTGGCCACATAGATCAACAGTTGGAGAAACACTCAGCACTCACTGGCTGATCAGGAAGAGGGCCCTTTAGTGGGAAATATATACAATGCAGATCCCACCAGTAGTTGGGCCTGTGTACTTGGGCTATCCAGTGGCTGGCCGTGGATCCTGGCTCTCCCCAGTTGCCTCCTGCACAGGCACTCAAAATCGCATGGAAACAGGTCTCTCACTTGAGCCCAAGACCTTATGGTCTTGGTAGACAGCTTCTCCAGGCGTCTCACCCTTAGAGACGTGCATACCTGGTTCCCAGGCCACTTCACCTGCTTGCCGGCAGGTTTGGCTTGATAGTCACTAGGGATTGCACACTGACTTACATACCCTCATTCACTCCTGTTTCTGGTTCCACAGACACATGGACCCCTGTGACCCATGGTCTGACGCCAGTTGCTGGCACTCAGACCTCCATGCACACAGAGCAGGTAGTCCCCTCACACAGGAAGGTGGTTAGAAATGGAGTTTAATGAGCAGACAGGACAGCCTGTGCTGATAAGGTGCATGTGTACAGCTAGACAAGCATTCTGCCCAGCAGCTGAATCATGCAATCAGCCTCTTGCCTCCTCATCCCTCTGTTTTCCCATGCTTGTTTAGCCCCCCAAACCACCTTGATACCTCCCTCTTCCAGAGCAAAACCACTGCTGGGATCCTATTCTAGTCACTATTCTAGTGACTTGCTTACCATTGTGCTAGAAAGCAGAGTAATTTGTCCATGCAGAATGGGCTGCAAACCCACTTCAGAAATCTCACATGAATGGGTATATCATTATGAGCAGACGCAGATGCCTAGAGTCTGGGAGAGACTTGTTCCTTATTCCTATAAACCAAACAGAAATGTATCAAAATCTAGTTGATCTTAAGAAATGGAGCTGAAGTATTTGGATATTGGAGAGCCCTCTATGATGATTAGTTTCAGGAAAAACTGACAAGATGAACATGACTGGAGTTTCACCATTTAGAAAGTTCAATGCGAAAATGCATAGTAAAAATACTAATAAAAATGATTGGGTAACTCTGAATAGTTCCTAATTTAAAACTTTAGCTTGTTCATAACAACTCTGTCTTAACACTAAGCAAAGAAACCAAAGGTTTTTTCTTCTACATAAAAGCATGTGCACATTTAATCTTTTCCTTTCATTTTCCAGTGTTTCTTTAAGTGACCTCTGAGAAATGTGGTGAAAGTTCTATGGCTGGTGTTAGACCAGACAAGCAGAGCGTTCCTTATGGTATGGCCTTTACACTTACTACTGTTTGAAAAGAAATCAAAGCATTACCAGATTTCTTATCACTACTTTCTGTACTTTGTGTAGGTACAGTAAGGTTAATGAAAGAAATTAAAATGTTCATATATTTAGTTTAATCTTTGGGTCAAAAATTTCTCCCATTCAGACATGTACTAGTCTTTCCACCATCTGTATTGAATTTAGAACTAGATTCCAAAACCAGTTGAGGCACAACTTATGCAAAATTTGAATGTATGTGTTTATTTTAAAGGAGAACTTAGCTTAGCTTAGCTTAGCTTAGCTTAGCTTAGTTTAGCTTAAGATAGGTGGCTCCTCACAACTTCAAGTAAGTGTTGGAGAATTTTTATTGTACCCCTTGAGGCGAATTAAATACACATTTGTGCTTAAGTATAAAGTGATTTAATGGACAATGCATTGGACAGAGTCCTACCGCTGTAAGTGGTTCTACAGGGAGTCTGTAAAGATGTGGCATGAGCCGATTCCTTATAAAGCTTGTGCCAGCACCAGTCATATCAGTACAAATCAATACTTTAGCATTTCTTATTTTATCAACAAGGGAATTTGTTCTCCCTTATATAGAGTCATTCCACCTCTGAAAAAAACCTGTTTCTATTGTTTAACCTGGTTCTGGAGTTAGGCCTTCCCACAGCCAGGAGCAGGTCATTCCTCGGTCTCCAATTACCATTACTGAGCAGTTACAATTTGAATTTCCCCTTCATAAGATGTCTCAAGTTAACATTTTTGCAGCTGTTTTTCTATACTAGATGGTTACTGCCAACTGTTCAATGATTTTAGGCACTCTGATGAGCGTCTTGCAAGAATGGCTGTTTTGGATCCTCATCTCAAGCATCTATCTCTACCCCTTCCCTCTTTGCCTCATGCATTATGTAGCAATATCTAAAAGGGTGTGGTGGGTTGACCTTGGCCAACTGCCAGATGCTCGCCCAGCTCTTCTCTCACTCCCCTCCCTCAACAGGAAGGGGGAGAAAATAGGATGGAAAAGCTTATGGGTCAACACAAAGATAGGGAGACTGCTTACCAGTTACCATCACAGGCAAAACAGACTCGACTTGGGGAAAAGTAATTTAATTTATTGCCAATTAAAATAGATTTTGGTAGTGAGAAACAAAAAATAAAATTTTAAACAACACCTTCCTGCCACTCTCCACATTCTCAGGTCAGCTTCACTCCTTCATTCTTGACTGCTCTATCCCTCCCCATCCTGTGAGCAGTACAAGGGGGATGAGGGTTGGGGGGGGTTAGTCAGGACATAACAGTTTTTCTTGACACTTTACCCCTTCTCCAGTGTGAGTCACCTCCATGGGCTGCAGTCCTTCTGAATAAACGTGCTCCAACGTGAGCTATTCCACAGGCTGCGGTTCTTTCAGGGCATATCCATCTGCTCCAGCATAGGGTCCTCCATGGGGGGACCTGACTTTGGTGTTTGCACTAGTGTTTCTCACACTGTCTCTCACTCTGGCTCTGTATGTTAGGGAGTGTTTCGATTGTATAGAGCTCAACGAGTGTGATGATGATACGGTTGAGTGTTTATGGGTAAGGATGAGGGGGAAGGCCAACGAGGCAGATATCCTGCTGGGAGTCTGTTATAGACCACCCAACCAGGATGAAGAGGCAGATGAAGCGTTCTACAAGCAGCTGGCAGAGGTCTCTCGATTGCTGGCCCTTGTTCTCGTGGGGGACTTCAACTTCCCGGACATCTGCTGGAAATACAACACGGCAGAGAGAAAGCAGTCTAGGAGGTTCCTGGACTGTGTGTAAGACAACTTCCTGACACAGCTGGTAAGTGAGCCTACTAGGGGAGGTGCCTCGCTCGACCTCCTGTTTACAAACAGAGAAGGACTGGTGGGAGATGTGGTGGTCAGAGGCCGTCTTGGGCTTAGCGACCATGAAATGGTAGAATTCTCAATTCTCGGTGAAGTAAGGAGGGGGG
>NW_008825428.1:8433906-8435539 GCF_000699105.1 Pygoscelis adeliae
GTTAAACATTGGAACAGGCTGCCCAGGGAAGTGGTTGAGTCACCATCCCTGGAGGGATTTAGAAGACGTGTAGATGAGGCGCTTAGGGACATGGTTTAGTAGGCATGGTGGTGTTGGGTTGACAGTTGGACTCGATGATCTTGGAGGTCTCTTCCAACCTTAATGATTCTATGATTCTATGATTCTTCCCTCGCCCCCATGTGGTGTTTTTGCCCTTTCTTAAATATGTTTTCATGGAGGTGGCACCAGCTTCCTCAGGAAAGTAAAGTGTCTGATCTGCCTTTTAGTCAGATGAATAGCAGACCTAAAATGCACTTTTCTGAACTAAAATGCATCATCCAAAGGAATGGAGAATTGAATTTAAAGGTCTGTCTTCAGGACCTAATTAAAATTTACATTTTTAAATTAATTTAAATTTAAAATAAAATTTAATTTAATTTAAAATTAAAATTTACAAAAAAAATTTACTGAAAGAGTGGTTAAACATTGGAACAGGCTGCCCAGGGAAGTGGTTGAGTCCCCATCCCTGGAAGTATTTAAAAGACGTGTAGATGAGGCGCTTAGGGACATGATTTAGTGGGCATGGTGGTGTTGGGTTGACGGTTGGACTCGATGATCTTGGAGGTCTTTTCCAACCTTAATGATTCTATGATTCTATGAAAAGTTATATTAAAATCTGTCAAAGCATTGGGCTAAAGATCATCTCCCATTTAATTTGAGGAAAGGAAATAAAGAGTTCTAATTATTTCCCAGATTGTTACCTACCAAAGAAAAAGAAAGTGTGCTGAGAGTAGGGAGCAGGAGCTTATCTTGGCTAGCTAAACAAAACAATTCTGATATGCTGGAGCACTGTGGGTGTGTTACTATGCTGTAAACGATACCGTTCTCCTAAGTTTCTGGAATCTTTGTACAGGTCTTAAAGGAAATGCAGGATGTGGAAAAGGCCTCTGATCTGCTTACATGGCAAGTGTTATGTGTCAGCTGTGCACCAGGGGGGCTGTCGAAAACCAACCTGGATCCCCGAGGAGACTACTTACGTGCATAACCCCAGTGGTCTGTGCTGCATCTTGCACAAGTATCTGATCTAAAAAGGAGCTGGGCTTTTCGCTTGTCACCAAGACAATCTGATACATAAACTCTGGTTTCCTAAGTGTTGTTTCAACAGTGCTTGGGTACCCAGATTCCCTTGTGAATCGAGGCTTCACTAGTTTAAGCTAAGTGATAGGGGTCCAGCACTGTTCTTGCTAAAGGATTTGCTAGAAACGCTAAAAAGTTGTGTAAAGTGTATCTCTCAGTTTATTTTTATATTCCTACTTTAAGAAAGCAGGCTGGTAGAAGAATAGATTGTGGTGAATAAAGGGGCAGAAATAGGAATTAATATTTTCTGCACTGTATATGCAACCTGCATTAACAATATTCCTAAGCAATGCAGGCTCAGTGGCTCTTGGACCATTAAGTGAAGCCGCCAAGACTGAAAAGCATAATTTAATGATAGCAAGGAAATACTGGTGACGCTTTGCCGTGCCGTGTTCAGGGACGCAGTTCTGGCACCTCTGAAATGCGACCTGAACCGGGCTGCCGGGCCGCGCCGGGAAATGAAACCGAAACCTGGTGGGACGGGCGACGGCGGGGC
>NW_008825428.1:8435668-8469321 GCF_000699105.1 Pygoscelis adeliae
GTCGAGGCCGGGGCTTTGTTAGAAACTGTGGTTAGGGTGGCCTTTAGGGTGGGGTTTGGGGCTGAGACTGGGATTGGGGTTAGGGCTAGGGTTGGGCTTTTGTTTGGGGGTGCTGTGGTTGGATTTAGGCGTGGTGCTGGAGCTGGGGTCGGGGTTTGCATTAGGGTTGCAGTTGGTTTAGGGCTGGACGAGGTGGCTGGACAGCATGCAGGGGAACATATGGGACTTTGCGGGCAGCAAGGGAGCACCCTCCAGGGTGGTGGGGCAGCGAGGCTGCTGCCAGGGTGTCCAAGCCACCTGGTTGCCTCTGCCCACACTGTAGCCTCAGGCACCTTAGATGCCAGTGTGTGCACTGCAGAAAAGCACCGATGTGGCAAAGTATTTAAGCCTTTTTTTTGGAAAGGAAATACAGCAGTCCATACACGAGTATGTACAGATACAGTTTTGCTTTCTTTGAGAACGGCTGACTTCACATTTTCAGATATAAAAAGTCACGCTTGCTTAGGAGATTGCTGAGGTGGTGATGGCCATTTTCTAGGTAAGCGACAATTTCAGCATGCAAAAATACATGATTCATCCCAGAATGGTGTTCTCAAGTCTTTGATATAGCTTTTTCAATTGAGATAAGAAAATGGAGAAAAGTCTCAGGTTTATTGCTGCCTTGACAAAAAGTACAGGTACTTGACAAAAGTATGCAGGTACACAAAAGGTGACTTTATGTAGCTGTATGTATAGAAGTAGCTTACATTTCATCTATGTTAAGCACACCACTCTAATATAGCACACTATGTGTACCGTATTTTACAAGTAGATAATAACGTATTTTTGTTTCTTTTTTCTGCAACTTCATTTGCTAGGAGTTTAACACAAGCTGAAAATCAAGAAGAAAATTTCAGCTTAGTTTTGAGTTGAGTTTGTGAAATCTGAAAAATGGAGATTGCACTTTAGTTTCTTTTGTTAGTTTTTTAAGAAAGACTTTATTTTTATAAGACTAAAAATGACATCTAAAGATGAAATAGTTTTTTTATGGTCTCAGGAAGATGAAGGATAACCATATCTAAGGCATATGAATATTATAATGGCAAATACTGCAACAATAAATACTGCATGAGGCTGTTACCTGAATAGAAACTAGAGAAAACTAAGTTCAGAAGAACTGAGCTGATATGATAGGTAGTGTGTTCAGCTCAAAGGAACTGAACATCGTGACCTCGTAAAGTGGGGTGTTACCCTAACCATTACAGTTGTACGCTCACTCAAGATTTGAGAATTCTACCCTTGACAAAAAAAAAAAAGAAGAAAAAAGCTAAAACTGAATTAAAAAGTGGGTTTGGTACCAAACCATGATTACCCCCATCATGCAATGAAAAAGTTGTGGTGTGCCTACTTGTGACTGGACTAGCATGAATGGTGTGGGTGCAAGTCACTTGAACCAGGAAACATGGATCATTCCTTGGAGCGTGCCATGTAAATATAGCTAATATAGCAAATTATGACTAACTCCCCCAAGGGCCCCTTCATGCAAAGCGAAAACCAGATATGTAATGCTCCTCTTTAGTAAACTTTAAGAAAGACAAAAGCTGATGTTTTACTTATAGTTCATTAAAATATTTATTGATTTTAAAATGAAAATATCTCACAGGGATGTTCACAAAATGCTTTCTGATTTTTCTTAAAGTTTTATTCCAGTGTGATTATGAAGTAGATAATTTAATGGTTGAAGCCTCAGAGCATACCATATTTCCTGAAAATTATCTCTTGATTACCTAGAGTTTTCTTTTTTTGGATGACAGTGTCAAGATCTGTGATGGATTCTGCAGAAGATCATTTCAAGAAAGTTGTTCATAATGATGCAAATGAGAATGCTAGTAATGATGATACGGATAGTGAGTGTAGTGACAGTGAGAAAATAGGCTTCATTCCAACAAAGGAAGATAAAGAGAGTGGGAGTACAATTGGCAGTGATGAGGAGGATGAGACCAGTGACAAAGAGGAAGCAGCTGTTACACAGATGGTTAAAGAACAGGAAGATAGAGAAAAAGAAACCGAAGACCCAGATTACAGTAAAGCTTATAGTATCTTGACCACTGAAGAAGTGACACAGCAGGCATCACAAACTGAAGGCAAGGATTTCAGAGTTCTCCAGCACGAATGTGATTCCCAAAGCCCTGGTGAGGAGCTCTTACTAGCTTATGCTCGTGTCTGTGGCTTTTATTGCAGTGTCTTACCTTTTGGCTCTTTTGTAATTAATTGATGAGTTATGGCTATATGGTTTTATCAATAACCATGTGTGTGGTTATTTTAGAAATAAGAAAACATCTTGAATTTCTGAAGAAGTTGAGGCTACACGTTTGGGCATCCCTATCAAGAGCTCAGTAAGTACGGTGGAGTTCATGGAAAGAAATGTAATAAATGGTAATAAAAATAGTTTCTAATAGTGTAGTACCTCTTAGAGAAAGAAGCTATATGCTCGTCACCTAGGTTTGTGGAGAACCGGGAGATGTAAGGCATGTTTAGGATTTCATACTTCCGCCAGCCACATGAAGGAAGATTCCTAATGTAATAGAAAGTCTGCCCAAAGAGTAGGGATTGTCTGCACATTTTAGGAACTGATCTACAATTTTATTGCTATTTATTATTTTTCAAATTCTCAGTCCTGCCTTTTTTGAGCATGTTTCCTCACATGTTATAAGGCTACTACTTCTACAGCATTTAAAACAGTTTTCCTACAAAATTTTCCTTTTCATATATACCTTCTGTGTTTTTGCACATCAGTTCTCATGTGTGATCTTCTGTATCTCCAGATTCTGATTCCTTTCCCTGCTTGATATGGAAAATAGTGCTGTTCACATTGACAGTGAAGTATCTTCTCTGCATTCTGGAGCTGACATGCTAAAGAGACTAGTATTAATTAAAGGCAGACAATTTAAATGTGTAAGACAGAAGTTTACATCGTTTTTGTTCATGGAAGGCTACTCAGATAACAAGCTGGGCCTGTAAATCTGAGGCTGTTGATCCCAGCCAGAAAGGAAAGCTGGGTTTTCCCATGTGTGGATCTAAGGTGATCTGTGTCAGGCATTTTTGGCAGCCTTGAAGAAAACAAGCATGTTCTTACCATTAGAGTATGGGTGTTCTCATAATATGCATTAGTATTGTAATATGTAATAGACAGCGTAGTATGTAATAGACAAACGTGAAAGCAGAGAATCTTTACTAGAAGGGCTTGCCTCTTCTTCATCTGGACCTGCAAAAGTTCTTCTGACTCCTTGGTCTGTCCTGGGTAAATCATCATGTCCCTGGACTTTCATGGATTCTTAAAGAGCTGGAGAACACAGTTCCTTCCTAGGACGTATTAAAAACTACTGAGGTGCTGCCTGTTTATACTTGTCATCTTCAGTGAAGAGGATTTGTTTCACGTTTGACCTAAGACTGATTAATGCAAATTTTATCAACTTTCATAGTTTTCTGAAATGGGAAGGGGATGAAGAAGTCTTTTAATTCTTTGGTCTCTTGAAGGAATGTATTGTGATTGGATTTCTCTTGCTGTTAAGGTATTTTTTTTGCCATAGACATTCCTTGGATGAGGGAGGGAATTGTCATTGTCATGATAGTTGTTGATAACCCACTTGCTATTTTTAGCTGGAAACTCAGGCAGGAAGGCTCTCAAAATATATTTTGTGGTTATCATCTCCTGTGGGGTATTTCTTATAAAACAGATAACACTTTCTGCATAAGCAGACATGGACAAGAGGTGCAACATAAGTCACAGAAGCCTCAGATACTACAAAAGCATCCAGAGTTCTAAAGGAGACAATTGCTAATACATTCAATAACTGAAAGGATTGCAAGCTATTTAGGACTAACCTTAGATCCAAGAAAGATGGTTTGCTATTGATTTAATTTATACATTTAATGTTTAGTTGATTTAATTAACAAAAACATTTATTTTAAAATCTATTAGTAAGCAAATTTATTCTTTCTCATGTCCCCAACTTTTCTTGGAGTAATGTTATGTACATGCTATTTCTTTTTCTTTCAGGTATGTCAGTCTGTTAAAAGACTTTGTTGAGTCTGAATTCTTTGTGATAGATGGGGATTCCTTACTACTTATGTTTTTAGATGAGGAAACACAGTATCTAAACTTCTTCTACCAAATTGAATGCTTCCTGCAGGATTTCACTGAAAAAGGAGCAAAATACGTTATTGTTTTCTTTGAGGTACTGAACAAGTAACATTTGTTTGCTGTTTAAACCACTGCACTCCTTCAAAACCAACTGCTTGATTCTAATCAGGATTAGGAAACTGTTCATTGTGCCAACAAATGTAACTGAATAATTTCATTGTTTTTATTTTCCACAGGATGCAGAACAGATGTACTTTCCATATCCTCATTTTCTTTTCTTACGTACTGCATTAATAGAACACCTGAGGCATAACACAGGCACCACTGTTCATACAGAATTTTCCAATTGTTTATCATCCAAATGGGAGATTTTCCTGAAGAAAAGCTATCCTTACTTCATCATTGTGTCTGACATAGGACTGACCTCTCTCCAAACAGACTATTTATCTATTTTCATTGCTCATTCATTGTCAAAGAAAATCAACATTGTGCTTGCTTCAGGACAGGAGTATGATATTCTTAGAGTTTATGGATATCATGTTCAGAGTGTGTATAAACACAGATTATTTTTTCAAAAGGTAAGTTACACAACTTTGTTGTTGGTTTGCAGTAACGGTGTTAGTTCTACTTAGCAGATTTAATTAAAATATCTCAATATAAGTATTATATTTTACATTTTAAAATTATAAAGCACTGATATGTGGCTCATTTTATGTATCCTTAGTCTACTGGTCTTGAAATCCTTAACAGGCAAACATTGTGACTGGTGGCAAATTCCTGCCCTGTTCTCTATAGTCTCATTTCACATCCTTGTTCACTTAAGATACAATGGTCTCAAATAGAGCCTTTCCCATATCTTCAGTATCATGTGTCTTAGATGACTTGTAATATGCCAGACAACTAGCATTTAGGCCAGGGATGTGATTTTTAAAGGAGTTTTATTTAAAACAGATGTTTCTTGGAGGCTGAGGATTGTTATATATCTGAATGGTTTGTCTGTGGCTAGTAGTCCCTGATGCATTGTATCTATTGACTTTTGCATATAACTGACTTCTGCACTTCCTAGCATAAACAAGATCTGCGATATGCCTGTGAAAACCTAGTCAGGTACGAAGAACCATTCGTGTGTCTCTATGAACATCTCAAGCTGAGCCTGAAAAGCATACAAAAAGAGGTAATTGGACCTCTTTGACCCTTTTTCTTTTTTCTCTTCAGGTTGACTGTTTTCCTCCATTCCTTTACCTGAAATTCGTTCCTAGCCAGGACTGGGGGCTCTCTTCCTTATCATGAAGTGACACCCTGAGTCTGAGAAGGTCTCCTCTGTGCTCACTCTTCTTCACAGCAGCTTGAAGCTGTTTCTTTAAAGTTCACTGAAGTAGGATGGTTCAGCTGGAAGCTGATCGGTGGGATGCCACTTAAGTGATGTTTCCATCTTGGTGACTGCCTTTATCTTGTAGAAGATGGGAACAGCCCATTTAGCAGAAAACATCATCTGTGGCATAAATCCACCCTTAGCGGCCTGGGGGGCTGCAGCTACTACTCCCAGGTGTGCTGTGGCCATTGCCTCACCCCAATGGCAACAGCTTGCTCCTGAGGGTAGGGTGCGGGAGGGTATGTTCAGCAGCGGTGGGCGAGAGTCGGTGCTGCTGCCAGCAGCAATCTTGTCTGTAGAGACATCTCAAAATCTAAACCTCTCTGTTGCGGCTGCCAAGGCTTGCACACTCTGTTAACTATAAAAGTATCCACAATCTGGGAATTTTTTTTTTTTTTAAGAAGAGCTTGATTACAGTTGCAAGGTCTGTGCTTGCATGATTAAAGCGATGGATTCATTAATCTCATTTTACAGTATTTTAACCTTAAAAAATTGGTATTTTTATGTATATATTATACCTTTAGTGCCTAATATACCCCTGCCATTTTCCTGAGTGTTAAGTTACACTGCAGTGTTGTGACTGTACTTCTGCTCCTGCAGAGAACAGCAGCAAGGCTTCCTTGGACCAGTAGGAATGATACTGGTCCAGCAAGCTGATTTTTTTCAGTCCAGAAAAAAATGGTGTTACTTAGAAAGCATTCTAAAGTCAGTAGAAACACAGCTGCCTGGCTACTGCTAATATTTTGTTTTATTATGATTATCTTTCCTGAGGCAAGTTCAATAATTAGATACCCCAGGAGCAGAA
This sequence comes from Pygoscelis adeliae, assembly GCF_000699105.1. Taxonomy (NCBI): domain Eukaryota; kingdom Metazoa; phylum Chordata; class Aves; order Sphenisciformes; family Spheniscidae; genus Pygoscelis; species Pygoscelis adeliae. Next base: position 8,441,969 of record NW_008825428.1, read on the forward strand.
AAATTTCAGGACACAGCAAGGGCAGGTGGCTGCTCCCTCGGGGCCCGGGCCATGGGAACTCCCCTGGAGGCGGCAGGGCAGGGCCTGGTAGCCCAGGCCTGTCCCACTGCCCCAGCCAGGAGCAGGGCAGCTGGGTGGCAGCTGCAACCCTGGGCATCAGGCATCTCCCTGGGAACGGGCCGAGGCCAGACCGGGTTGTCAGCCTGCTGGGCTGTGGGCAGCTGGAGACTGGCACTGCTGCAGCATTGCTGGGGCAGGGACTGACAGCCCTGAGGGGCTGAAGTAGGGCCCTGGGCACGTGGGGACAGGCCCCAGGGGTTGGGCAGGGACAGTCAGGGCTGTTGGTGCCCGCGGGGACATGCCAAAAAAGAGCTATTTTTACTAATGATTGTGCCCACTTTTCCTTCTGTAGTTTTCATATCCTTTTTTGCCCTTCTCTGATGGAACTCTGTAAAGGATAAGACTTGTCCTTTTTTTAAATTTTTATTATAGTGGTCATTTGTGCTATTCATAATGTTATGACTACAGGTTTGCCAGACTGTCTGTCTGTTGAAACAACTGTGGCCTGAAGGATCTGACATTCGGCGTGTGGTCTGTGTTCTTGCTTGTGCTGTGGGATTAAAAATATACAGCAACATGTTGGAAAATGCAAATACTTCAGTGGGAGCAAAACCAGAGCAATCAGCAAGAGTAAGAATTTTTTTAATATCTTTTCAGCACAGTGACCATAAACATTTTGCTAACAAGGGAGATGGCTGTCCTTCTAGATCCCAAGCTGAAGAGAAGCCCAGCTGCTTCATTTGTGATTGCACTCTGTAAGTGGTCTGGTTCAGATAATTACTGTGGCCACAGCTTTTCTAAAGGAGCATGGTCTACTCTGTGGGTGGCACTGTGCCCCCTGCCGCAGTAGCTATTCCTGGGGAAAGTTTTACCTTAGGACCAATTATTTCCATAGGAAGTTTTACCTTAGAAGGTAGTTGGGCTCATAATTTTTCTTTTCCTAATGTTCAGTGGCATAGTAGCTTTTACAGAAGAGTACACTTTTCCTCAAGTTAGCAAGACATTTCAGAAAAAAGGTTTCTTTCTAGATGTGGTCATGACATCATTTTTGTGACCATACAACAAGCCTTATATTTTCATCAAGTTAACACAGACGCAATATATCAGCAATATTTTGAGACACATATTCAGTGGACTACAGGATAGCTATGAGTGATTAGCACAGCTGGATTTCTGTACAGACTTTTTGCTGTGCAGTTGAGAAAAGAGCATAGGCCTATATCTAGATATTAACTTTTCCTCTTAAAATAATAACATTTCTAGCCAGACACACTGACAATTGTTTTTAAGTTTTGTCTTGATTTTCATAGTCATATTTTTTCAGAAAAGAGATTTTTTTAACATTATAACTGATCTGCATCTACCAGCACTACAAGAATGTTCATTTTGAAGTAAGTGTATCCACAAGTAATTGCAATGCACAAATTGTTTAAATACATCAAAATTGTTAGCTGCTTTAACAAAGTGCAAACCACTGAGTTAAGAAGAGGTGAACACAATTATTTTACTGAAGGACACGGTCAACTTTTTATCTGTCATCTCTCAACAGGGAAGAAGTAAACCCCTATCTCCAGAAGGAGCAGCTGAGCTCTGTAGAATGCAATGTCTTACAGTGGCTTTTCTTCTTCATATGCCTCTTGCACAGAGAGCTCAGATTAGGATCATGAAATCCTGCTGGACTAAGCAAGTTTTACCATTAATAAAAATGGTATGTGTAGCACTGTCTTAACTTCCCCTGTCATCAGGTGCAATTGTCATTTCAGTTTTCATTTTCCTTTATATGTTACTTTAGTCATCTGATGAGATCAAAGAACATAATGTACCTGCTGGAAACAAGCCTTACCTGGTTCAGGAAGCTTGTGAGCCACTAATCAGTGGGGCTAGGAGAATGTTTGGGGCAATATCTCTATACCTGACCTCTTCTTAGACATCTCCAGTTAACCAGCATTAGTGTTAGGGTACTGGGCTAGATGGACCTTTTGGTCTCATCCAGTATGGGAAGTTTGATGGCAGGCCTTTTTATTGTTTAAAGTTGGTTATGACAGTGAAGGAGAACAATGAACGCAGTTTCCTGATCACAGGGAAGTCAAGTAACAGCATGTTGTTTTTCATGTCAATAAAATCTGTGGTAGTTAACCTTGCTTTGGAGATGCTTTGATCCCTCCACATGAAAAGGTGCTCCATAAGAATTAATTGTTTGCTTTATTTTAACAGCAACAGTTGTGTACGCATTTTGCTTTGACACAGCTAGGTGATACAAATGATTGGAAAGTGGATTTAACTTACCTGCCTGACTTAAATGATGATTCACTGCTCATAAATCTGGCACATTATTATGAGGTCGAATACACCGAAGGTATTTATCTTTGTTGAACAGTTTGCTTCTTTACATTTCTAACTTTATTAAGCTGCAAAATTAGAATGAAACTACTTGTACAAGCAGAAATGAGCACAATTTTCTAATTACCCATATAATAATGGATACATTTTATGGAATAATAGGGAAACTTTTTTCTATAGCCAAGTCTAGAAAATCACATGTGAAAGTGTCTTTCACCAGTACTCATTCAGAATACTTTACCATGTCATATCTTCGATGTGCCACCTGTACTTACGCAAAGGAAGAGTGATATAGCATAAGTAGTAAGAGCTCTGTGTCACTGTTACTGGGTACGCTCAACTGTTTGGTTTTTAGCCAGTTTTCTATCCATTTCATTTTGTCTTAGTGCAACACAGTCAGAATGGAAACTAGGTTCGATCCCTAATGTCACTGTGACATTGGATAATATTTTTAATTTCAGATGAGATGATTGATTCAGACAAAATCATCATATACTGTCTTATAAATACATGAATTTGGGAGCTGGAGCTTTAAGAACACCATCAGATGTGTTAAGATTCACAAAAAAGTTACAAAAGCTGACAGAGCAAGAAAGTATGGAAAAAGATCTGTAGCAAATGTCCTTTCAGAGTAATTCTGTTTACCTGAAATCCTCTGTCATGAGTCTGTCTGTCTGATAGACAGACAGAACACTTTATTAATCTAGTCACAAGATGTTCCTGTATGTACCTCAGTAAAGGAAGTGTAAAGGAATTTTTAATGGAAATATAAATTAGGAATATGAAACATTTGTTTTTATAATGATACATATTATTGGGCACTAAAAAGAAAATTCTCAATTCAAGATCCTATCCTGACGGAGGTGAAGGTGAGAGAAACTCTTTGTTAGCTGTGGAGCTTGCAGACATCCACAGACAGTCTAAATCTGGTGTTCTTTCCAACATACATCTTCTCAGTACATTTAGTTATTTATACCCTGCGCTATTAAAAACTGTGAATGTACAACTTTCTATCCTAATTTGTTCTAATGACCAAAGACCTTGGATAGGACTGGAGTCTTTGTGACTGATGCTGCATAAGTGAAAAGGTAGGTTCTGTTTGAGGAAAATTTTAATTTTAAAGGTCTTTTTTTTTTTCTTCTTTCTTCCCTCCCTGTGCAGGATTAGAGTTCAAAAAGGAATTGGGGAAAGAAATGGAGAATGAATACCAATATTTATGGGACACTGTAACGAAACTGGCTGTGAAATACAGTTTTGGAGATGCTTTCCCAATACGAAAGACCTCCCAACTATTTCTTGAACAGGAACAGACATTATTTAGAGGTACTGACAACTCCACGAATTAGAGAGTTAGAAGCATGATCTTCATTACTATCGCTAAAAGTTCTAGAAGTAGTGATCTGATTTTATCCTGATCACAAATCTAATCCATGCTTTATGGATCCTCTCCTCCTTCCTTTCAACCCACTAGCAAAACTTGCAGCTGATGCCAAAATAAGTCTGGCCAGACCTTATGGGTGAAATTCTGACTCCACTGTAGACGGCACAAGTATTGTTACTGACTTCAGTAGGAATCAGGTTTAGTTCCATGATTGCTAGCCCAAATCTATTGTATGTATTGTAAAAAACATTATGATTAGTGTAATACAAATAATAGTAAAAAACATAATTACTCATAATTAAAGTAACGATTACGGTGCAGGAAGACTGTCTCTGAAGAACATCTTTGTACATGTTGACATAGGGTTATGCAGGTATTCGGCATGGGAGCAGCAGACTAAGTAAAATGTAGAATTGTTGCCCTAATGGTAGAGAGTCCAGCCATCACTGTAGCTCACATTGCAATCCTTGAAGGTTGTAGAAATGTGACTTGCCCATAAGTGTCTTAAATTACACCATCATCCTGTCTAGTAGCCCATAACTGGGGAGCTGCATAGCTGGTTCAGAGATTATTTGTTTTCTTCCCTCACTTACAAGACCTGTTCTGGATATCTGAAAGGAGTAGGTAGAGATTTTTGCCTGATATCTGACAGAGATACCAGGCAAAGAAGAACCAGTTTTGTGACAAATGTTTGTTTTAAAGCTGTCAAATTGTATAAATCTTTAGAAGAGATGGTAAGAAATTCAGTAAAAGCTGGAATATAATTCTACTTAAGTTTGTGAGTGTCTTTCATCTGGTTTCAAAGATGTCAAGTGGGCAAAGTGGGCTCTAGTGGGCAAAAAAAAGACAGTTTCTTTGTTATCTATGGGATATTAAGGCATCGTCTGGCACAGCATTTGTGTTGCCTATTTCTGTATCTCCTTTGGAGACCTTGAAGACTGAAGTTGTGGCTAGACTTCAAACGTGGGAAGGATGCACAATGCCACATGTCATCTTTAGTCATCTAATGTAAGTGCAGTTGAAAGTGCATATTTAGGGGACTGTGGTCTTTATTGAATCAGTGCAGGAAAGTAGATGCCTGTGAGATGGGGTGGGTTGTAACATTCAAAAACTTAGCGTAGGTGTCTGAAATGGATTATGAGAATATCTACTTGAAAGCAATAATGATGTCTGCTTCATTCTTCTTCCCATGCTTGAGAAGAAACAGGAAAAGGGGAACTAGTGAACTGTTGCTTACTTGTAGCAAATTTTACTTTATAGAATTTCATTTATAATTTCATTTATAATGTAACTTGACAGAATTTTCAAGTATGATATGCAATTAGATATATTCTTAATTAAACTATTAATTATTTTTTACACTGTAAAGCCTATGAAGAAGAAATTCCTAACATTGGACTAATCTCAGTGAAATCTGATCTTGTTGAAGATTATGCTGGAGATGTTTTGAAAGACCTACCTGTTTTAGAAAGGTACATGTATGAGTTTTATTCTAATGAAATAACATTATATGGGTTTATTTTCTACTCCCCTGCACTTTACATCCATATTATGCTCAATTTGTACAAATGTAGAACTGCTTTTGCTATGACTGGGTAAAATTTCACATTTACATGTACTGGTGTAAATATTAGCAGGAAGTTCAGAACAAGAATGGATAAGAGTCAATATATCCGTATTTTCTCATACTGTTATTTGTTTGCATTATAGTCTTTGATTCTTATTCCACATTCTGGAACAGTTTTTCTAAAAGTACAATTTGTATTTGAAAGGCCTTATCCTAAATTACAAAGCTCAGATTGGTTTCAGGAGAAAAACATGAAGTAAAAACACTGGACAAAAAGTAAGAAGAGATTATCCTTTACGTTTGCTCTGCTACTTGTGGAAGTGGGTTCTGTGCTGCGCAATGAGTATTTTCTAGCCCGTCTGCAAGTTATGTAGTTACATTGCATTCTGTGATTAATCTGTATGAAAATAAGTGAAAACATGGGGTTTTACTTTGTTTATTAGTAATTCTTTCTGAAAAACTGAGGCTATCTTGACACACTATATTTGGAGTAGAATTAAACCCTGTGTTGGTTTTCTGCCACAGTAAAATTGTGTTTTGATAAATACCCAGTTTTTTTAATGTTTTGAATGTTTCATTAGAGATGCCGAAAAACACTTAATTTCTGCTCTGTTTAATGTTTGTATATTTCAGCAATGATCCTGCAGTTACTTCACTTATTAAACACAAGGAATTTGATGAGCTTCGTCACTGGCATTCTGGCAGACCTTTAACTGAGGAATACGAGCGAGTACCGTGCAATGCTGATGGTAAGAAAGACTAACACAAAGCCCATGTGTCTGTGTTGACTAGAACAGTATTGTAAAGTTTATCATGGTTTTGAAGAATGACTTCTTATTTCAGAAAATATTTGCAGCTGTATAAATACTTGCCAAACTAGAGCTACTGCAATAGCTAAATTATACTTAAACCAATGTGCCTGTGCATTATGTGTATGCATTGTGTATTATCTTAAATAGGTCTAATGAGTATAACAGAATGAGCACTTGTGGTCAGATGTTCATGATACATTCCCTTTTGCTTGCAAAATGCTTCACAGGTTTATATAAGCAAACTGTGTGTACATGTGCAGTTTAATGTTTAAATATATAGTTTGGATAATGCTTGGTAAGCACATCCATACTTACCTTTTGAGAACAGAATTAAAATAAGAAGTAAAAGAAGTTGCTGTGGTTTAACCCCAGCCAGCAGCTAAGTACCACGCAGCCACTCGCTCACTCCCCCCAAACCCAGTGGGATGGGGGAGAGAATCAGAAGGGTGAAAGTGAGAAAACTCGTTGGCTGCGATAAAGACAGTTTAATAGGTAAAGCAAAAGCCACGCACGCAAGCAAAGCAAAACAAGGAATTCATTCACTACTTCCCATCGGCAGGCAGGTGTTTAGAGTCACCCCTAGGTAAGCAGGGCTCCATCACATGTAACGGTTACTTGGGAAGACAAACACCATCACTCCGAACATCCCCCCCTTCATTCCTCTTCCCCCAGCTTTATATGCTGAGCATGACGTCATACGGTATGGAATATGCCTTTGGTCAGTTGGGGTCAGCTGTCCCACCTGTGTCCCCTCCCAACTTCTTGTGCACCCCCAGCCTACTCGCTGGTGGAGTGGTGTGAGAAGCAGACAAGGCCTTGACTCTGTGTAAGCACTGCTCAGCAATAATGAAAACATCCCTGTGTTACCAACACTGTTTCCAGCACAAATCCAAAACATAGCCCCATGCTAGCTACTACGTAAAAATTTAACTCTATCCCACTAAAACCAGCAGAGAAGTAAACAAAAGTTGTTTGTATCATAATTCTTGATGTTATGCATTATAGCTTCCTGTAAGTTTTTCCAGTTTTAGATACTAAGGAAACAAACCACGGACTTAGTTTTGATATTAGATTTGCATATTTACATGAAATGAAGTATACGATACTGTATCTACCAGCAAGTACACAAAACTTTCTCTCGAAGATGTTCTCGTCATCTATTGCATCATACAGTGAATTAAACTGAAAAACCTACCAGGAGTTGAGGAGTCATGGATTAGTGTTGGTACTTAGGGTTGCTTATGGTTTTCATTCTGTGACTTAGAAATGTTGTTTCCTGAGAGGATATTTGCACCACTTGACCTATGAAACCAGGGTTCCATCTGCTCATCTTTCTGACTGGATGATTTTTTGCGTTCTTCTGTGCACTGTGATTTCAACAGAGAGCATAACCTATAGAATAGTAGCTAGAGCACCTTCCATAATGTTGGAGTTGAAGGTTTATGTCCACTCCAGCTGAAGCAAAGGCCCTCTCTCTCCCGTGCCTTGCATGAATACTCTGAATGCTGGCATGTGTCATCTGTCTTTCTTGTGAAAATCAGAAAGATCTTCTGAGATGGGTCTTCACATTCAGAAACTGACTCATCGTTTTGATTTTAGGGCAGAGAGAAATACCTAGGCTTGAGCGTGGAAGTATCCATGTGTTCAGTTCAGTATCTTCCATTGGCTAGCATAAGCGTTCTTCCAGCAGCTTTATTTAGTTATGTTCTGATGACAGAGTCTTGTTTTCATGGGGAAGAGGTCTCTTTCTGATCATCTGAAATGCCTTTGGAAGACACCTTCCTATTTTCATGGACTGTGTGAGAAGCCTAGGCATTTTATTCAGAAAGTTATAATTTCTTTCCAGGCATCCTGCTTGTTAAGTTTTCCAATGTTTTTAATGTGTGCCTAAAGTATTTTGAATTTGAGTCTATTGCCTATCTCTCAGATAATTCGAAGTACTGTTGGATTTCAGTGAGTCTTAGTAGCCAACCTCTTTCAAAATGAGATTTTTTCCTTTAGGTCAATGAGGAATTTTTAAGAAATTTATCCATTACCCAGGTATCTTTTCCTGGAAATAGATTAGGCTGGAATTCCATCAGAGTGTTTTTTGATCAATTATATTTGTTTGCAGCAAAATCCAAAGATCCACAAGAAAGAAGACAAATACAAAAGTTACAGACTTTTTATCATTTTTATGGAAGCACTTTGGAAGACAGCACTTCAAAAGTTATTGTATATCAAGAGGGTGTGTCAGGGAATGCTAATGCTGCTGTCAAAAAGACACAAAAAAAGCATGTGAGTATATTCAAGTTGCTCTTTCCAAATCTTTTTTCTGTTATCCAGGAAGGATTTCTACTATATGAGTCCCGCAGCTAAAGTTTTATATTCTGAATGCACTAGTATTTCTCAGTTGAAGAAATTCAAATTGCCTTTGTACTTCAAATTTAATTAGCTAATTGGCAAAAGTATTTTTGTTCCTAGTTAGGAATACTGATGCGTGATTATATTTTAACAGGCAGAAGTAAATAAAAAAAAAAAAAGAACTCTGTAAAGGCTGATAGGTTTTGGCTCATGGCCAGTATTATAATGTGGAGTGAAGGAAACTGGAGTTCATGAATTTAATTTTACTTTAAGAAACTATAGAGAAATACTGGAAAAAACATTATTCAGTTATTTATTTCCCTGCACTATTTGGAAACATTCTCTCTGAAAGATCCTGTAGATATTGCAATTAATTCTAACAATGTGAACATTGTCAGACATCACAGGGTATGTACTTGCATACTCATGAACAATACTGCGTGATAGTAATTTGAGTAATATTTCATAATAGACTGTACTATGCATTACAGATTATGGCCTGTTGAATTACCTGTGAAAGTCTGTATATAAAACAACTTTGTTAACTTCAAGTAAGGTTGAACTCTTAATTTTATTTAACTTATTGAAAATCTTCTCAATATGATCAGAATTAGTATTATCCATGTATAAAATAAAAGCTTGAAATTTAACTTTCAGACATCTGCTATTTTATTTTTCCACATTTGGGCTTTTTTATACTGCTTGTGAAACTTTATACTGACTTAAAATGAAGCTTAGGGAAGCTCCTTCGAGCAACATATATTGGGATTCAGAAATTACACCTCCTTCAAAATGAAGTACTATTTTAAACAATTCCCAAAACACAATGCATCACACAGATGAATTGAAACCTATAATGCCCCTGCTGTGATTGAGTTTATGGATTAACATTTTTTTAGATGACGCTTGCACACAGTGATGGTTAATTCTAAATATCTTCATTTTATTGGATAGAAAAGTAAAGCAGAAACAATTGCAGAGGAAAACAACAGGCGACTAAAAACTAAAGAAGAAAAGAAAGAACAGGAGCAATGGAAAACCTTGCGTATATCAGCTGAAAAGGAAATAAAAGCAAATCTGACTGTTGGAATAAATAAATTGGAGAAGTTTCTCAAGACCCTTAAAAGTAAATCTGTGAAGTTCAGCGCAGAAATGAGAGGACTGTCTGCCTGTGTAGAAGTGTGGAAGGAACACTGCAGAGAGCAAGGTATGATAGCCAAATTCATGTTCAGTATTCAACGTCCACTCCCTTTAACCAAGAGAATGAATGACTTTGGACATTCTCAGCTGGAATAAAGACGTGTAAATACCGCCCTGTTTCAGGAGCACGAAAAGGTTTTTTAAGTATTAACAGCCTCTGGTCCCCTTTTGCAATTTCAAGATCCTTTGAGTCAGCCATAAAGTAGCCAATGAAATTAGATTGTAGCTGTTTTCCTGTTTTGCTTTAGTAAACATTGCATACATAAAAAATATATTTTATTGTATATATCTTTAATGATTATGTATGATGCACACTAAAATGTATCTATATTGCAGTGGATTGTTTAATTAGCTGAGGTAGTTAGCTCACAGTCTGAATGATGACGATTTGCACAGAAATCTGTGCTACTGTGGTTAGTGGCCTCCTATTTCACCAGAATTAACTTGTTCAGTCCATACCCTTAGTGAAGAGGGTCCAAACAGACACTGCTCTAAATGTGTTGAGGAGAATTGTAAACATTGGAGTGAAATATGTTGCTAATAAGATTGAGTAACAAATGTGTGGGTCAGGAAGGTGAAATGGGGGAGCTCAGTTATTGTGTAGATGTCAGACATATGACTCCCTTTTATAGCTGAGCGTGCAGAAGCAGAATTATTTGGGTGCTTGGTCTTCAGTGGCACTCCTTGTAGAGGTCACAGAAGTGTGGGTTGTCTTTGTCTAGTTGCCTTTAAATAAAATTCATTTTTTAATTGGCATAAATGTGGTTGGATGGATAAGGTCTGTTCTAAAAATACCAAATATCAGAAGACTCCCAATGATACAATCGGCTTTCAAATAACTGTAGGCTTTTTTTTTTAAAGGTAACAAATCTAAAGATTTAAGCAAAGCTGTTCAAGTTGTGAGGAGAATTCATATCCTCCTTGAAAAATATCAAGATCTCTTGGAGAAACCACATCTACAAAAGCTGACCAGATATCTAAGGCTTCTTGGATTTGAGAATTTGGCATGCTCTCTATCTGGCCAGGTAACTTTATAGACTGTAATGATTCTACTGTAACTAGATCTGTAGCTGAATATCAACAATGTTTTCTTAAGCATTGAATGGTGTGTAGAAGACCTATATTGAGCTTATTTTATTTTATATTGTACCATACGATTTGCAACTGTCTATTCTTGCTTCAGATATTAATCTTCTTTAGTTCCATGGATACATTTCTCTGCTTGATGTGAGGGCTAGCTGGCACAATAGGCCACTTCCCCTTTAGTAAATAGAACTTTATATGGCTGCAAAGATACCCTTTGAAACATGCATCAAGAAAAATTTGCTCTAGTTATGTCTGCCTGAGGCCTTAGACATCTCTGAGAGGTACCTGCTGCTCAATTCATCACATCAGCTGAACTCTGCATTTTAAAAATAACTGTTAAAAGCTAAGTGATAAGCACCTGCTCTCTAACAGGCCCAAATGTGCTACTTTAGGAAAGGAAATCTTTGAGACTGCAGAGGTAGATGAAAACTATTCTGTTTATTGTTATGGTATTACTGACCACTTCTGAAGGAAACAGTTTCAGATACTGAATTGCTTGTCCTTGCTAGCACAGCTGAGACCAGCAGTAGCTACACTGAATTTGGCTCTGAAGTAATTTCTCTACGGATTGACCTTATGCTTTTCTGCATGTTAGCAACCTGCCCACTGGCTGATTTAATGTTAAGAGCAGTGTGTAGGTGGGATGTCATTAGGGAGAGGGGATGCTAAAGTGGCTCTCAGGTGGAAAAGGGGGGATATAACTCACAGACTGCAGAATACGGAGTCAACAGAAAAAGGAAGGAAGATTACAGTGAACTGTTAAAACCAGTATCAATCACTTCAGTGTCTCATTTTTCAGGCACAGTAGAATTAGGAATTTTTGGAAGCTTATTTCTGGAAAGTGTTTATCATCCTTAAGGATCAGGACTAAGAGGTGAGGGAGGAAGTGATTGTTTTGTAAGAAATTTTCTTCCCTTGAAGAGTGGGAATTATTTGTCTCTTTTTCTATGTGAATTCAACTGGTGTACGATAATTGTTTGCTTTTGGCTATGTAGTTATTGTAAAGGTGTTTGGTGCCCAAAATAAAGTATACTACACTTCAGGAAGTAGAATTGTAGGATCTGAGGATCTCAAAAGGTCTGTTGTAAAGGTTTGTGGTGATAGGAGGGATATGTTGGCAAGTTTAATGTCTGGCTCAGAAGGGCTCTAGATCAGTCAGTGCATTTTGGACCTACTTTTGCTTTTGCAGCTGCTTGTTTCTGATTATTACTTTTGCAAAGTTGGGGGAATTTTAGGAATAACTGAAATTTTCAGGAATAACTGAAAATATTTCGTTCAAGAAATTGAAGAAGTTGTGACATCTCTATCCCTGGAGATAGATAGTAAAAACTCGGCTGAACACAACCCTGAGTGACCTGATCTAATTGCACCTGCTTCTAGCAGTGAGTTGGATTAATTGGCATCCAGACATCCCTGACAACCTAAATTATAATGTGATTTTCTGATCTTCTGGTGTATGTTGAAACATGTAACGCTTTTCTATACAGCTTTTAGGTTCAGATGTTGTAACCAGACATGTCCATGAACATTAGATTTGGTATGTCTTAGGGTGTACAGGCGTTGTTTAAAAATACAATGCTTTACAAAATTTGGGATCCCACTCAGTCTTTATATTGAATTTCCTTTTGCAACTGTGATTCATTGCACAAGGGGTCAGGGCAGGCTGAAGAAAAGAGACATAAATATAGGATGAGAAGGCTTCTGGCAGGCAATAGCTTAAAGAAGCTGAGCATTGCCTGCTAGCCAGTTTTCTTAGCTCTTCTGACAACAAAAACAACACCAACACCAGCTATGGAAGACATATTACTTTTAGAACATAGTCTCCTTTGAAGAAATACAAGCATAACCCTGACATAAGGCTATACGGTATAGATTTCTGCAAGAAATAATTTAAAAATCACCTGCACTTTCATATGTTTTGCAAAGACTGCAGAGTTCCACAGAGCGAAAGATGTGCCATTTTCTTAATTGCTTGCTAGCTTTCAAACCAACTTGAATTTTAATTTGACCTTATAGACAGGAGAACATAATGATCAGAATATAAGCAACTATGCTATTGAAGTGGGTCCAGCTCGCTTTCAGCTACAATACATGGATTATTATTTGCTCAGAGAAGAGAGGAATGATCCAGATCCCCGAGTGCAACATTTCATACCAGACACATGGCAGGTAATGAGACACAAACTTTTTGCATAAAGTTAATGGAAATGATCTTTGATTTTTTTTTTCCTTTTTTTCCATTTAAAAATACACATTATTATACTACTTGTCAAAAATAGTGGTGTTTAACAAATTTAATTTTTTAACAAGTTTAACAAATTCAGTAGATCATTTTGGACTGTATTCTATGTTCTTTCTACACTGAGAGCTTTTCTACAGAGAGCTTGCCTCAAGGAATTCAACATAAGAAATGCCGAATCCATGGGATTTCACTGCTTATTACCATATTTGAGGGTGGTAATGCCCTGTTTGGATAATCTCTGACTGTTCATCCTCTGCTCATTTGTCCCTAAAGAATTACCCGTAGTATGAGTTGAGAAATAACTTTTCTGTCTAAAGCAGAGTAAGTCTAACTCGGATTTTTTTTATTATTGGACTGGGGAGGCCAGCTGAATTTGCTGCTTTGCATGCCCATATCTGCAAAACAGTCACTGGCTTGAAAAGCAACTTGGAACTTGGCATATGTGCTGATAGAGAAAGATAGTGTTAGTATTATTTCTGTTTCCTCTTCTGTACCCTTTCCCCCATCCTTTCACAGACCTATGTAAGGTGAGAGAGCATGGAGGAAGACAATAATAGGGAAGAAAACAGATTAATAAACACTGTATGCTAGGGGCAGAAGAGAGATTTGGACAGTACTGATGTAACTATTATAATGTAAGAAAAAAATACTGCCTTGTATAAAACAATGAAGTTTTTGGAACTAAATTATACACTGCTGAGTTAACTGGTTTTATTTTTTAATTTGAAAATGTCCATGTTTGGACTCAGAATGTTCTGGTATCATTATCTCAGACCAAATAATTGAAATTGACAAGTTATGATTTGTATTTCCATTTTTTTCCACTAATAGTTTAAGAGAAAAGAATACAGTCATAAAACAACTAGGTTAACTCTAACTTTCTGTCATCTAAAATCTGTATATAAAGTTTACATGCAAAAACAAGAGATGTTTTCACAGAAAGAGCTAGTTTACACAATAAGAACTTCATAACAAGACAGTTTGACATAAGTAACTGCTTTTCTCTTAGCGAGAACTTCTTGATGCTGTAGATAATAACGAGTCTGCGGTGATTGTCGCTCCCACTTCATCAGGAAAAACATATGCATCATACTATTGCATGGAAAAAGTTCTGAAAACGAGCAATGATGGAGTAGTTGTGTATGTTGCTCCTACAAAGGTAAGGCTGCATCCTACTACATATTCTGTATGTATGACTATGGTATTTGTCAGTATGATTCTGAAACCGTTTGGGGTAACTTGTTACACAAATTTAGTTGGTATATATTTTTTTAATTAGAAATGGAATCTTTATATTCTGTTTTACATTTACATTTACTAGAAACAGCATGTTTACAAAAAAATCTTCAAAATATTTAAGCTCATGTAGAGTTTTTGTCTGTATAGCTAATTTAAGGTCAGAAACACTAATATATACAACAGTGCTATAAGTAGCATGTTAAGTAAATGGTGAGTGTACCAAAAGCCTACCAACATGGTGAAAGTAATATTAGAACAGAACAATGACCAAGCAAGTCGTCTTTTTCTAATTGAGTTCACCATTAGATGCTTCAAGAAAAAATTTATGAAACTTTAGGAAGTGGGATACTTTTTAATGACAGCCCTATCCTAATAGTTAAAAACTGACTTAAGTGCTGAGGTGCAATATTTTGATTTCTTCCAAAACTTATTTTAATGTTCAGTAATATGATTTTTTGATATTGAATTACATGTGCTGTTATTAAATAACAATCTCTATGGATTGTTTTCTGTAAGTAAAATAAATTTTTTTGTGGTTATACTCAGGTTGGGCATGAAAATCATCTTTTCATTTGAATATCAGTCTGGGTGCAGAAATATATTTTATACCTGCAGCCCCAGGATTTTGAGATCATTAAAGTGCTTGTAGATGCAAGAGAATGTGATCTGTTTTTAACTGCCTTGAAAATAATTAAAATACAGAATTAATAATGTATAACTCACTTTATACAACACTAAATTTGTTTGAAAGCATTTGAGTGTAATTGCAAGTCAAGTACTGTACCTTTTTAAAGTTAACATTGTTGACAGTCTAGACTTAATAGTACATTACATAGTACATTATAATCTAGTACATCATTATTGGTGCCAAAATTGAATGCTTTTATGTCTCAGAATATCATATGCCTTTAAACATACACTGTCTAGTTTTGTTAATGACCTGCTTTATTTAAGGCCCTTGTAAACCAAGTGGTGGGAACTATATACAGTCGATTCACCAAGAAACTTCCAGATGGATTGGTAGTGTGTGGAGTCTTCACACGAGATTATCGCAATGATGTCATGAATTCTCAGGTATATTTTTATGGGTGTTTTAACACATAATAATAATGACTGCTGTATTCCATCTGGCTTCTGAAAATGTTAATTCTAATTTAACAATTGTGCCATTACTAAATACAAAGTTCAGGAAAAATCTAAGCATACCTGTACTGCTGACCAGAAAATTTCAGTCTATGGCGTACAACCTTACCTATTCATTCTTAGGGGATATGCAGTTGATTACTTGCTCTGGTTAAAAGAAAAAATATTAAAATCCTTTGGTTGCCAGCATACAGCAGATGCCTTACAGAAGTCCAGATAGAATACATCAGTAGCTCTTCCCATGTCCACTGATGTAGTCACTCCATCATAGAAGGCGCCTAGGTTGGTCTCTCTTGTAGTGGATAGCCCAGAACTGGACATAGGACTCCAGGTGTGGCCTCATCAGTGCTGAGTAGAGGGGAAGGATCTCCCGCCTTGATTTGCTGGCAACACTCCTTCTAATGCAGCCCATGATACCATTAGCCTTCTTTGCCACAAGGGCACGTTGCTGCCTCCTGTTCATCTTGGTGTCTACCAGCACCCTCAAGTCCTTTTCTGCAGAGCTGCTTCCCAGCTGGACGGCCCCCAGCACACACTGGTGCATGGGGTTGTTCCTCCCCAGGTGCGGGACTTTGCACATTTCCCTGTTGAACTTCACGAGGTTCCTGTCAGCCCATTTCTCCAGCCTGTCTAGGTCCCTCTGGATGGCAGCATGACCCTTTGGCATATCAGCCACTCCTCCCAGTTTGGTGTCATCAACAAACCTGCTGAGGGTACACTTTTCCCCATCCAGATCATTAATGAAGATGTTAAACAGGATCAAAACCACTATTGACCCCTGGGGTACACTGCTAGTTACTGGCCTCCAGCTAGACTTTGTACCACTAATCACCAACCTCTGGGCCCAGCCTTCCAAGCAGTTTTCAATCCACCTCGCTATCTCCTCATCTGGCCAATACTTCAACAGCTTGTCTGTGAGGATCTTATGGGAGACATTGTCGAAAGCTTTACTGAAGACAATATCCACTGCTCTCCCCTCATCTACCAAACCAGTCATTTCATCATAGAAGTTGGTCAAGGTTGGTCAAGCATGACTTCCCCTTGGTGAACTCATGCTGAAAACTCCTCTCCTGATGATTTTCTTGCTCTCCATGTGCTTGGAAATGATTTCCAGGATTAGTTGCTCCATCACCTTCCTAGGGATCGAGGTGAGGCTGACCAGCCTGTAGTTTCCTGGGTCCTCTTTCTTGCCCTTTGTTGTGGTTTAACCTCAGTCGGCAACTGAGCACCACACAGCTGCTCGCTCACTCCCCCCGCCCCCGGTGGGATGGGGGAGAGAACTGGAAGAGTAGAAGTGAGAAAAACTTGTGGGTTGAGATAAAAACAGTTTAATAATTGAAATAAAATAATAACAACAACAATAATAATAATGTAGTAATAATAATAATAATACTACACAAAGCAAGTGATGCACAGTGCAATTGCTCACCGTCTGCCGACCGATGCCCAGCCAGTACCTGAGCAGCGGCCCCCCCGGCCAGCTTCCCCCAGTTTATGTACTGAGCATGACGTCACATGGTATGGAATGTTTCTTTGGCCGGTTTGGCTGTGCCCCCTCCCAGCTTCTTGTGCACCTCCAGCCTTCTCAGTAGGTAGAGCATGGGAAGCTGAAAAGTCCTTGGCTAGTGTAAGCATTACCTAGCAACAACTAAAACGTCAGTGGGTTACCAACTTTGTTCTCCTCCTAAATCCAAAACACAGCACTGTACCAGCTACTAGGAAGGAAATTAACTCTATTCCTGCCGAAACCAGGACACCCTTCTTGAAGATAGCAGTGACAAATCATTCATTCATTCTTGCATACCTTGAAATCAAATACATATATATAGTTTTAAATGCTTTTTAAATACAGAAACTACTTGTAGTTGATTAGCCAGTTTACTTGAAAATAATGCTTTACAAACTTTTCTTCTTAGATACTAGTGACCGTGCCTCAATGTTTAGAAATCTTGATGCTGTCTCCTCGTTGCCAGAAATGGACCAAACGGATACAATATGTTATATTTGATGAGGTAGGCATCTTTTAACAGTAACCAATTTAACAAATATACGAAAAATCTTGGGGAAAAATGCTGGTGACTCAATTTTTCATTGCATACATTATTGCTGGTAAAAAAAGAACTTTCAGAAATATTATTTCAGACTTACTTGCTTTTTCCTGTTCGCTGATAGTGTTTATGTACTCCAGTGAAAGAACTTAAAACTCTGTTAGTCCGGACATACAGTTCAGTCAAAGCTACCAGGAACTTCTTTTATTTCTCTCAAGCCAGTCAACTGAAAAACTAAAAGCCACCACTGTAGTCTCAGTGGCACAAATAGAGCATTCCGGACTGGGATTACACACATTTTACATCATACAGTATTTGTCAGTCTTTCCAGGGAAAAAGTCAATGGTTAATCTCACTAAATTTAAAATTCCTACCGCATTCTTTCTTTTATATAGAATCAATTGCTAATGATGCCAGTGAGTATCTAGGGTACAAACAGTGAATGTAGTATTGAAATTTACACTAATTTGCTATCCAGTGAAGCCTGGAGAGGGATTTACTGGACATTTGATTTGGATCTCATGGTCATTTGCTACAATATAAGAATTATTCATTACTGATCTTGCCAAACTTTTGATTTTTGCAAAACACAAAACAACTCCTGTTATGGGTGCACTTTGATGAGGAACATGTCTTCTTTTCTTTTAATCCTTTTTCCCAAAAAATAGGTCCATTGTCTTGGCGGTGAAATTGGAGCAGAGGTTTGGGAGCACCTTCTGGTAACAATTCGGTGTCCATTTTTGGCGCTCTCTGCTACTGTCAGTAACCCAGAACACCTAACTGAGTACGTGTGGAATTTTTTTGCTCACAGGAGTGTATTTAAATTGGATATGAGCTGTTTTAGATAGAGAGGTCAATTACTATTGTGAAGCAACTGATTTGGAGTTATATTGTTATATGTATTATGCTACCCTTACTCCCCCAACTGACATAAAAACAATACTGTAACTGTTAACTCTGCAGTGAGAACAGGCACTACTATTCCTTCAGACCCTATAATTGAGCTGTGCAGAGGAATATAGGAGGCTTTTACATCTATTTGAATTGCCACAGCCTGATAAGCACACTTGTCCATCATCAATCAGAGAAGACACCTGCACTATGTTTATATATATGTAATGGTGCTATTTCACATTTTTTATTTCCACCCTGGGATAAGCTGGAGAAAATTGCACTGAAGATGGTGAGAGGGGGACTGGAAGTTCTATAGGAGAAATTGAGCAGATTGTAGTAATTCATCTATTATAGCTGTAGCAATTTTCTTAAAATATTTTTTACAAGTCTTATTTTTATTTTATTCTTGCACTGTAGGTGGTTACAGTCTGTGAAAAGGTATTGGCAATGTGCTGAGAATACAATAAAAGGAAGCTCCACAAACTCTGAAAAGAACTTTACAAGAAAATGTAAAGTGAAATCTAAAGTACAAGAACAAAAGAAATCATATCGTGTTAGACTAGGTGCGTATCAGAATATTTTGTAACTAAGAAATAAATTTTAGTGTTATTTCTGCAAAAACTTTAATCATGGTGTGTGAACTTAAGTGTATTTTGTTTTGGTTTTTCTTTTAAATAAAAACAAATCTTGCAGGATCAAGTACTTGCTTTTTAAAACAACCAAGTGCATCATGACAGCTTTTTTGTCTCTTCACAGTCTTGTATGAAGAAAGATACAATGATTTGGAAAAGTATGTGTGCTCTCTAAAGGGCGGTGATTTTATCATTGAACACTGTCATCCGTGTGCTGCATTAACAGTCAATCATGTAAGTATCATACTGGCGTCAACATTGTTTGGCAACTGTTACATTTAGGCAACATGGATTCCATCAAAATGATTCCTGTATTTTTCTTTTGTTTAAACTCCTTGCAGATTGAGAACTATGGTATTCCTTCAGATCTTTCTCTATCTCCACGAGAGAGCATCCAGCTTTATGACACAATGGTAAAAGTCTGGCAAGAGTGGCCAAGGGCACAGGTGTGTATACACAGCTGTGGGCAAAATACATCAAAATAAATAGATAGCAAAGTACTGCAATGTTTTATATTAATGTTGTTTTCCAGGAGCTAGATCCTGAGGAGTTTGTCTCTTTCAAGAATAAAGTAGTAATAAAAAAGGCAGATGTGAGGAAATATGAACAGGAACTGAAGAAAGAACTAAGCAAATGGATTGTGCTTGGCCAAAGACGGAAGGTAACAGTTGTTACAGGGTGCTTTCTTAAGATTGTGTACAGCTTTAAAATAACAATAATTATGTGTAATAATATAATTATGGGAGCTTCTCCTCCCATAATTATTATTTATTAGGTTTAACTGCTCCTGTACTTGAAAGATAAGCACTAATATTTGTGGCATTGCTATAAGCATTTTCAAGGTGATGTTTTTACAAGCTTCTCTGGGAATCAGACTTCTGATACTGCTGTGAGATTTCAATTCCTGATTCCTTTAGATACCTCCTGCAGTTAGTGAGAATATTGTACCATTGCTCTGCTTTTTTAGTCTACCTCTTTTTTGCTGCACATTTGAAACCTTCTGTGTAACCACAGGCAGTGTGTATCTTTCCATGTAAAAGATGATAGAAATTAAAGCAGTGAGCAGAAAATCAAGTCCTTGATTGGAGGCCACCTATTCCTATATCATAAAAGGAATATGAGGAGGTGGTGAATCGACAACAAAGAAAAAATAAAGAATATCTGAGGAAAAAATAAATTTCTTGAAATAGGACACTTAAATGTGAAAATACATCATAATCAGTATGTTAGTGATACTTTATTATTTGCACAGTGATGGTAGCCATGAATGCTACAACAATTTGCATTTTGAGCTCTTAGCTAACTCAGTTGATGACTTGCAGACCTTTTAGCCTGTAAACTATATGTGGCTATTGCAGTTCTGAATGATTTAAAAAATTTGAGCTGATAGAAGTTGACACAGGAAAATGGAGTCTTCATATTTGTTAGCCTCTGGCCAGAAGTTTCTGCCATTAAAATCTCCACAATAATACTACTTTGGTCAGGTGAATGAGCTACTGGAGCACCTTAAGCCAAAACCTGTGGATTGCCCAGAACACGAAAAGTGGAAGCATTTTGCAAGCTTTGTTGATAAATTACATGAGATGGATAAGTTGCCTGCCATATTTTTTATGTAAGTATTTACATTCCAGGTATTACATGTGTATTGCCTATGTTCAGACGAATGGGTTTTAGAGATAAGCATTGATATGGCTTGGCAAATGCCATTTATATGGTATTTGTTACCTTTGCTTTAAAACATACAAAGTAAAGGCCTACAAGCTCTATCAACCCATGTATCTTTATGGCACTGAAGGTTTAGCTGAAATAAAACTGGGAGCATTTAATTACTGGGCAAGGGGTAGAATTCATGCAGGATGTCTGAGAAAATTACAAGAAACTGCATTATTTTCAAATGAGAGTCAGTTTCTCAGTTGCTTTGCCCCAGTGTAGTCAGTAATACTTGTGGAAAGTGTATGCTGTTCGTTTAGAGGTGCAAATGATGTATGTAGGGGCAGATTTGCTAGGGAAAAGGCTGGAATGAGGTTCTATTAATGTGTACATTTGTCACATGGTGATGGTTCCACTGCATAGCCTCTAACAATCTCACCTTACATCCAGTGGCAAGCTGTTTTGCATGTATGAGAGATGTAATTACATAACATCAAACGTGCACAACTTTGAGCCTACTGACAATGTTGTTATTGTCAGTGATATTGCTAATATTAGTAAAGTAGGCATGTACCTCAATGCTGGACTTAATAATAAAAAGAAGCTGCCTAACAGTAAACAGTTGTCTAGTGCATATTCTCACTGTAATAATGCATAGGAACAATCATGTAAAAATGGAAAGTTTTCTCATCTCAATATGAAGCCTTGCCCTTCCTTACATTGGACACTTTGATAGTTAGGGGTGGAATGCTCACTGCCATTTCAATTCTCACGTGCCTGATGCTGATAAAAAGGCATTTCTGAAAGAATTCCAGAAAGGAAGAAACAAAAAGTGAATATACATATTGATGGACATCTCAAATTACTCTGGTTGCTGGTAAATTATTTCTTTTTCTATTTCTCAGTGACAGTCTAGTTCTAAATTAATATTATGGCTGATTTCAAGCTGAAACCAACAGTTTTCAAAAGGACTCTTAGATGTTTGTAACTCCTTCTAATAAGGAATAATTTCAGGGCTGCTGTATGAACTGCAACATCATTTTGGGGCACCCAATAGGAAGTTCCAAGGTGCTTCTCTTTAGGGGAGGTGGATAAGTGCCTTCCTCTCATCTACCCTGGAATGATGGGTCTTTAGAAATTCTTGATGACGTATGGCTCTGACAAGGGACTGTGAGTAGAGTATGAATATCCTAGACAATTGATAAATGATCATGGTGAGACAAGAACACATCCCAGACCAGTGAACATGGAGGCAGAACCTGGTGGTATCAAGTTAGGGGATGAGGTACAGAAATCTGTTTGTCTAAGGGTCTTCTAAGGCACAGGTTTAGTGTAACAGCACTTGGTAGACCTCCCTAGTGTCTTTGTAGTCAGAGAAGGAACACAAGTCGGACAGAATTAAAAAAAAAAATAAAAATCTCTCTAGTTAAATGTCCCAGTCCTGAGAAATTGTGATGGAGCTGAAGGGGATGAGTAGCCCTCACAAGTAGTAGACAGTGGCTTGGAATAATACATTGATATTTATGCTTCATTGATGCTGGTAAGCTTTTTCTCCCTAAGCCATTACTGATGAATGAGGTTGCAAAGCAGTCACCCTGTATGGTGTTATGTTAGCATGGAATTAATAGTCTCCTGAGAGAGCACGTATCAGAGCTGTAGAAGCCAAATTGCTATCACAGCCATTGGTGGTAGGGAAAAAACAGTACTTAAGAGTTTGCTTTTCTTTTCTTAGAGCCACCAAGGAAAAGAACAGGCTGGCACCACTTTAGTACTACTTATGGCTGAATAAACTCAATGATAGAGAGAAATTAGATCATTCAATCTGAGCTTCAAAGAAAGCTCTGGAAAAGGAAGGAGTAAATGGCAAATGACTGTTATTGAGCTCTGTCATCCGTGAAGATGTGAAAAGCTTAAGTTAGGGAGAGGTTACCTCCTAGCCTTAAAATCTGTATTTGGTCTTTCTGGATAAAAGGATAAAGTCCTTCAATTTTTGCTCCTGTTCTTGGTGACTGACAGATTTGAATGACTTGTGAATACTCTAATGGATTGGGATGCAACCTCACCCCATGTGTTGCCAACACCTTGTACGGTGTTAGTTAACAGGATCTGCCTGCTGCAACAAGAATAAAAAAAACACTTTTTGAGAGTGAAGCTGGAGAAGTCTTCATCCCAGTTAAACTCCAAACAGTCCAATACTGAAAAAGCTATGAAGAAGAACAGCTATGTAGAAGACCAAGAAAGACAGGCACTGATTCTCAACTGGGTAGTTGAGAAGAATTAAGATGACTTAAGCTACAATTTGCTTTATCTATATGTCCAAGTATCCAGCTTATGGAAGGGTAGAGTTGAGTTCTATGGATAATTTATTGGCAGAACCATTTCACATTTTACCACTCAGTTTTGGAATAATTGCAGTTTGAAAGTGAATGCAGACTATCATTTGGAGATGTAATAGGGATATGCCTCTAATGATTACATTCTAACTATTGTCAGATGATAGGGCTCACTGAATATTATTGTAACAGCATTACATATAAATAAAAACTCTATTAGAGTTCACCTAACTGATGTATATTATATATTATTTACTTTAAGATTTAATGTGGATTCAGTGGAATGTGCAGCCAGGAATGTATTCCTCAGTTTGCTGAGAAAACAAAAAATTGAACAAGACCCTAATACAGAGAGGGAAAAAGAACGTTTAAGAGACGAACTAAGAAAAGTGAAAAAAATGCTAACAAAATTCAACCCTCAGTAAGTATTATAACTATATATTATTAAAAAGCTTGCATATTATGACAAAGTGTAATTTTGTGATAACTTATTTCTGGGGAATGTACCTTACAGCAGCACATTGATCCAGCTTGCAGTATAGTAGTCCCTGCTCCTCTTTGTGCTCTAGCAACCCGCACAGTAGGAGCAGCTGTATGGCAGGTATCAATCAGCAGTACCTGGTGCATAGTCACACAGCGGGAAGATACCGGTGTTGCTGACATTGTGTGAGGTGCTGGCGCTACAACATAAGAATCAAAGAGAAAGACCCGAGTATATGAGATTGGTCAATTTGGAATAATTCACTACTGAGATATCAAGATATCAGAATGGCTTTTTCTCCAGACAGTAACTTTTGTCATACATCTCTTAAAAACAGTGTAGCATCTGACCCTGGTGCTGGGTCAGCTACTGTGGGAAAATATTTTCATAGTTTAGCCTCACCATGGCTGGTTACAGTGGTGGATCTCTGAAGTATGGGTTCACCTGACTGGTGAGATGTTCTTTGAATATTTGTCAGCCTTTTGCTTGGATTGTACTGTATTTGTTTCCCCCTTAACCTTGAATTTTCTTGATTTTGTGATCATAGAGTATGGATTTTTATAAGGCATTTGGCAATGAAATATGGCTATAGTTATCAGGATTGTTAGGACCATAAAGCATCATGGTTTTGCCCTTCTAATCATGACAATTTACAGTGCGTTCTTTGGAGATAATATCATGAAAGAATGCACTTAGCTGACTTTAATAGTAGTGAGAACTTGAAAATCCAGTAGGAATTTAGACACATATTTAGACATTGAAGTAGCTTGAAAATCTGTCTCTAAATAGTTTTTCCTCTCCTCTCTTCTTCAAATTCTGCTCTAAATTCCTACAGTCCATGTCATTATTGGCAGTAAATCCATCACATTGCTCTTTCATGTTTGAGTCTTCTACTGTGCAATCTTGTTAAGCTTACTAATTTGCTAAATGAGGTACTTAACAGTTGCTGTCTTCATCTTCTTTCATTTTTGTGTATCTCTGTAATTCCTCCTCTCTACTTCACCCAGAATTACTTGCTGGTTTGCATACAAGCCATGATAAAAGGAAGCTGTTAGCATTATCAGTAAATTTACATTAACAGATCTACCTACATGTTTGAGCCTACAGTTTAAAAGGGAATGAGTCTGCATCTTTCAGTACCCAAAGAATATTTTAAAATTGAGAAATGTATGTTAATTACAGAAATAATATTTTTAATTGTATACAGGGATACCAAAAAGTTGAGCTCCACTAAAATGGAAAACATGGTACTTCTTTTGACTACAAAACAACAGTTAGAAAACAGACTTGAAAAGCTAACTGCTATCCCTTCTGCATGTACTTATGCTGATCCTAAAGCAGTGGATAAAGACGTAAGTAATTCACTGATAATTATAACATGGTTTTGGTTTGTATGTCTAAAATGCATGAATTTGTGCATAAGTACATAAAACATATAACGTGTGATGCAGTTGTACTTCATAACAGTACGCATTGGCTTCATGAAACATTCTGAATATTTCTATTTAAATTTGATTCCAGGTATCAATCTTAGATAACTTTATATTTAAGATGTATGGACAACTTTGGTTCTGCCAAATAAAAAGATGTTGACTTGTCCTTGTGATAGGAGTCCTGGGATGCATACTACAATGAATTGATTTCCATGAACCATCAGCAATGTAGTTCTGTTACACATTGATTCAGATCTCAGACTCCTATTTTTCTGACTGATTCATCAGCATAGGCTATATGGCACCTTTGTGAGCTTATCAAAGCATTTTTAAGCCCTTCATATCTTGTAAAAATACTAAATAATAAATTATTTTAGGCTCTAAAAGTTCTAGTCCCCACAAAGCAAAATTTTCCATGCTCTTCAATGTGTTTACGCCCCCTGAGGAAAGAAAAGATGAGAAAAGCACTGAAAATCTGCAGATGTCCATCAGAAATATTAATGTATATATTTGTATACAATTAATTAAGGAATAAGTTATGAAAGAGATTTATATGACATGGTTTCCAGCAGTAGCGGGTGACAGGGACTTGATCCAGGAGATCCCCTCTGGTCTAAACTTCCTGAAACATGAGCGTGGTTCATATAGCTGTCTCTTCATGGATGGGTTTTTTCAATTAAAAAAAGTAATTGTGATATATAGCTCTTAATTCAGAGAAAAAGTGCTCAAAATTTTGATGAAGTGTCTTAATAATGCTTTCTGCTTATTGTGATATGTCTTGAAAGAGAGGAAAATTCTGTGTATTGGGTTCAAACTTGAAAATTCTCATGATTCCTTATCCTGCAAACTTGGGATCCCAATGGCATTTTTGGACTGCTGTCAGCCAGCTTGGAAGGAACATTGCTTCCCACAGTTGCACATGGGTAAAGGCAGTGAAGAAGTAGCTTGGGCTTTGGAACAGATGGCATTTAGCTGTAGAGTGAAGTTCAGAAAATACTGACAAAGCTTAATTCAGTGCTATTTCTGAATTTTGGAAAGGGAATCTTCTAACTGTGTAGTAAGATGAGATGGTGGTACCAACCAGGAATGACAAACAAGAGCAAAAGAGTATCAGCTTCACGTAGCTACTTAGGAATTTGCTCTGTGATAGTGGCATGCAGTACATGGTTGTGAGGCCATGCTTCATGTAGGAAAGTCGCGAACATGCAAGCTTGCCATGTCTGCTTGCATCTAGCTGCATGGTATGACAATTGGGACTGTTGTAATGGCATTTATTGCAAAGGTGAAAAAACCTGATAGTATATAGAAGTGTACTGCAGAGCCTGGATTTGTCGTTGTAATAAAGCTACTGATGCTGCCAGCTCATATTCAGCTGGCAGTACACATCCAATTATATACTTTGGGCTTTAGGTTCACTGAAGATCATAAACAGCTATATTTCTGTGTAGTGCTTGGAACTTTACCAGGTAAGACTTTTTTTTTTCATTAACAACACCTGGTTGTGGTTAATACTTAACATTTCTTTTTATTTGTAGACTTTGATGAAGATTTTTCATCGACTTAGGTTTGAGAGAAGAGGTTATCTGCAGCAAATGATGGCACTGAGGGGCATTGGGTATCATCATGGATCTATGTCCATCAAGGAAAGACAAGTAGTGGAGATGCTTTTCAGGCTGGGATATGTCAAGGTTGGTAAATTGGGATCAGTTCTTTTTTTTAAATTTTAGTTTCTCCATATATTTAATTAAAAAATATAGTGTACCTTTCACCAGTGGTAAAATATATTGCACTGGCTTTGTCATGCTCATTTAAAAAATGTTGACATGAAGGTTTCCAAACAAATGAAAAAATCTAAGTGAACTGATAGCTGTAGAACTTTATTTCTAACTAAGAATTTCTATCCTTCAGATTAGCATATCATAGAATCATTTAGGTTGGAAAAGACCGTTAAGATCAAGTCCAACTATTAACCTAACACAGCCAAGTCCACCACTAAACCATGTCCCTAAGCGCCACATCTACAGGTCTTTTAAATACCTCCAGGGATGGTGACTCAACCACTTCCCTGGGCAGCCTGGTCCAGTGCTTGACAACCCTTTCGGTGAAAATTTTTTTCCTAATATCTTATCTAAACCTCCCCTGGCACAACTTGAGGCCATTTCCTCTCGTCCTATCACTTGTTACTTGGGCGAAGAGACCAACACCCACCTCACTACAACCTCCTTTCAGGTATTTGTAGAGAGTGATAAGGTCTCCCCTCAGCCTCCTCTTCTCCAGGCTGAACAACCCCAGCTCCCTCAGCCGCTCCTCATAAGACTTGTGCTCTAGACCCTTCACCAGCCTCGTTGCCCTTCTCTGGACATGCTCCAGCACCTCAATGCCTGTCTTGTAGTGAGGGGCCCAAAACTGAACGCAGTATTCGAGGTGCGGCCTCACCAGTGCCGAGTACAGGGGCACAATCACTTCCCT
>NW_008825428.1:8469829-8496420 GCF_000699105.1 Pygoscelis adeliae
ACATCCACAGCCTTTCCCTCGTCCACTAAGCAGGTCACCTTGTCATAGAGGGGATCAGGTTAGTCAAGGAAGACCTGCCTTTCATAAGCCCATGCTGACTGGGCCTGATCACCTGGTTGTCCTGTACGTGCCGTGTGATGACATTCAAGATGCTCTGCTCCGTAACCTTCCCCGGCACTGAGGTCAGACCAACCGGATCAGTTCCCTGGGTCCTCCTTCTGGCCCTCCTTTTAGATAGGCATCACATTTGCTAACCTCCCATCAACTGGGACGTCCCCGGTTAGCCAGGACTGCTGATAAATGATGGAAAGTGGCTTGGTGAGCACTTCCGCCAGCTCCCTCGGTACCCTTGGGTGGATCCCATCCAGCCCCATAGACTTGTGTGTGTCTAAGTGGTGTAACAGGTCGCTAATCATTTCCCCTTGGATTATGGGGGCTTCATTCTGCTCCCTGTCTCTTGTCTTCCAGTGGAGGGGGCTGGGTACCCTGAGAACAACTGGTCTTACTATTAAAGATTGAGGCAGAGAAGGCATTAAGTACCTCAGCCTTTTCCTCATCCTTTGTCACTATGTTTCCCCCCGCATCCAATAAAGGATGGAGATTCTCCTTAGCCCTCCTTTTGTTGCTAATGTGTTTATAGAAACATTTTTATTGCCTTTTACCGCAGCAGCCAACTGAATGTGTTTTAGCTAAATGACCTCTATAGGATTATGACATTTTGTATTGTCTTCATGGAATATTTTAATTTGTGTCCAATTTCAATATTATTTCAAGTTGTGTTCCATAAAAGATGTAGTATAAACTTTCAGGATACAAAAGTTTAATATGCATATGTAATAGCTGTATGAACTACACTAAAGAGCGAAATTCATATATGTTCATAGCTCTGTTAAATTAATCAGATTAAAGTTTAGCTATATGAAAAATGATAGTAAAATTCTTGTTGGTTTAAGCTGGCTATTACAGGTGTTTTTTTTAAATTGGATATTGCCATTTCTAATAGATATACTCATGTTTGGTATTTTATAGGTAGTCACAGCTACTTCAACACTTGCTCTAGGAATCAACATGCCATGTAAATCTGTTGTCTTTGCTGAAGATTCTGTGTTTTTAGATGCCCTAAACTACAGACAGGTATGGAAATAGAGCACGTACTTCTTATTACAAGAACAGTACACATGTAGCTGTCATCACACACAAATTCAGAAAAGTGTCTTTTCTTCTACATATACTTCTGGGAATGTTCTGAGTTTTAGCTGTTCATTTTGGTGACAATAATAGTTTTAGCTAAGGTGATTTTACTAATGTTTCAGAACTGCCAGCTCAAAAATAATGTATGTAGTCAAAAGACCTATTTCAGCAATGAAAGTATTACAATTGCTCAGTGAATTAAAGGCATAGATTCAGCTTTCAGTTATGGGAGCCAGAAAGACAAAAGCTGTTTCATTCTAGCCAGGGTTTTACAAATGTGTGAAAAATATGCTGTAAGAACATACAGTGGGGATGTAACGAGGAAAAGAAAGATTGCTGACTGGATTAATAGGGACATTTGAGTTCCTTCCATCTTGGAAGTGGCACTCCACACAATGCAAGACAGCAGTGTGTAGATGAGGTTGCAAATGCAATAAAGCAGAATGTCTCCAGTCATGGCACAACTTACTGGGTGGGCTGAGAGACTCTAACCTCTTTAGTAGCCCCTGCTTCCTGCTCTTGTGCTACTTTTCAAACCCGTATTTTCATGAAGTACTGCCAGTTTGCCTCTGGTTCAGGGGGCCATATAGGCCAGATGATACACCTGATGGCATCACCTGGCAGGTAGCTCTCAGAGTCAGAGTGTGGGTGCATCTGTGCGGTAGCCAGACCTACGTGCATCTCCCTTCTGCTGCACATAAATGATATGACTCCAGCTTTACCACATCATCTGGTACAAGGGGCAAGTCCCCACAATGGACCTGACCAAGAAAAGGTGATCCAAGCAAGGGAATACACCTTTAGGCAGCTTCTCTCTACTCCTCATTCATATTCTCTGCTCTTTATTCACACTGAGACTACCTCTGCCGCAAATCTACCCAGAAATAGTTCAGAGCTAAATGTAACTTGAAAACAAAGCTGGTGTACAGGTATAAATTAAGTTAAAACTTACCTTGAAGAAATATAAATGTTAAAAAGACATGTGAGAGAACATAAGTATCCTGGCCAGTGTTTAGTTCTTCTGTCAAATTTGGAAGTTCATATTTAAAAAAGTAAATAAAACACCGCATTTGTAAACCAGCTATATTTGAGGTACAACATATTTTGCACACATTATTTTAATAATTCTGCATACATGCTTTATTAAGACTGTATAGATGGTACCAGTATATACATCTTTGGTATATTTTATTTTATAATTAATAATTTTATTATTTTAATAATATAATTATTAATTATTCTTAGATGTCAGGACGTGCTGGAAGACGGGGACAAGATATGATTGGAAATGTGTTCTTCTATGATATCCCACTGCCCAAAGTTGAAAGACTTATCAAATCCAACGTACCTCAGTTGAAAGGCCAGTTTCCTCTGACTGTTTCCTTAATATTGAGACTCATGCTGCTGGCTGCAAAGGCTGATGACAAAGCAGACGCCAGAGCAAAGGTTTAATATTTTTTTCTTAATAGCAATTTTATTAAATTATAATGTCTCCTTAACATGAGCAGAAAGTTATGCACTTCAGAAGTAAGCAATCTGCCTCCAAATGAAATCGCATACTCTGCTATACTGCTTCTAATACCTGTGCCACCTTCTCCACAGTATTGTACTGTCCATTTTAATGCATTTATTCTTTGCAATAAATATTATCATCAGAAAGAGTGCTACTGTCAGGGAGGTATTTTTACTGGCTCTTGTTCTATGCAATATTTGCATTAACTTGGAGAATCAGAGTGTCTTCCAATATTTAAAATTTCGGCTTTATTTGAGGAAAAGATGTGAACATAAATTTCCGTAGGGAAGAGGGGAGCTATGAAATGCTATCTCAGTTGAAACAATGAGAAAATTCTATGTATTACTTACTTGTTTAAATCCGCATACTAACTCTCTGGAATCAAAGAATTCTTATTCTTGCCATTTAATGCAGTGGTTTAAGTAAACAACCCATGATCATGATTACAAATTGGTCAGAGATCTCCTTTGGTAATTATTAAGGAACTCCTATCTCCAGATGATCTGTTTTTTACATCCACTTTAGCATACAGACATTCATTTTCAAGGACTCACTGAATGAATTCAGATATAAATCTACTTAAGCTAACAAAGTAAATTGGTAAACTTCTGTGTTAAATATTAAAACATTAAAATGCTATTAAAGTGTAAGGAGTAATTTTAAAACTTCCTGGTTTTAGTTTAATGATATTTAAATTATTGTCTTTTAGATCTCTATATGAATTTCACGTGATTAACTTTACAAACCTCAGCATAAATTTAGAAAATGCACACACGTCTGACAGACAGAGGATGGACTTTTTCACAAGCATTTCCGGGAGTTAGGCATTCAATTTAAATAAAAATACAACATAACCCACACCCAACATTTTTACCCTGAAAACCAATTGATGAAACAAAGCGTAAAATCTGGATATAGAATTTCTTTGCTTGTTACAATATCAACATTCCCTTGGATTTCTAATTTCTTCTTTTTTTTTTTTCCTGTTTGTTTGACCAGGCATTGTCAGTGTTGAAGCACTCACTGATGTCATTCAGAAAGGAAAGATATGCAGAAATATTAAAAATTTATTTTATGTTTTCCTTGCAATTTCTTATCAAAGAGGTAGGTTTTAACTCATTCCCTTAAATCTACATATTCTCATTTGTTTGTGTTTGTATGCTTTCATTTAAAGAACCATATATTTTATATTCCATAGTAACAGGCTATTTCTTTCTGTTAGAAAGAAATTTAAGGAAACAGATAAAATTAGAGTGCTTTAAGTTTGAGGTTAATTCTGAGCTACTTATGTTACCAAATAAATTCAATAGGGAAAATCTTATGGTATGGTCTATATGATTACAAATTGATTAGGAAAGTAAAAGTTGTGCATTTATATTTTATACGAAGATGCGTGCGTGTGAAATGATAGGGGTTTAAAACATACTGAGGATGACAAAATGCTGAGAGAAATTATATCTCTAACAAAAGTTTAGGAAGCAGGTCTTAGAGAAGACTGAACATTAGTGGTGTATCTCTCCATAGTAATAGTTTCAATTTGATGGATACCATTTTGGAAAATTTTTATGCATTACTCCATTTTGGGTTACAGCCCAGGACTACAGG
This sequence comes from Pygoscelis adeliae, assembly GCF_000699105.1. Lineage (NCBI taxonomy): Eukaryota > Metazoa > Chordata > Aves > Sphenisciformes > Spheniscidae > Pygoscelis > Pygoscelis adeliae. The sequence goes on from NW_008825428.1 coordinate 8,474,139, forward strand.
CAGTAAGAGGCAGCAATAATGTGATTACATTAACAAATCATCTGTGCCCAGGTTTCCGAGTCCTTCTCCCAGTAGGAGCCCTAACCGACATTTCTGCCTCCTCTGCTGGGTGTCCCTTGTATGTGAGACCAGGAGTCTGATATTCCCATTGAAGAGAAGAATCTAGTCAGTGTACAAGAGAGATTAGTAACATTTCCGAAAAATTACAGTTAGCGTAAGAACTGGACAAAACCTGGCCCACATACCTAGTATCCTGTTTCCAATAATTTTCCAGGGAAGTGTATTTAAAAAAAAAAAGGGCAACCGTATAATGATGATTCTCTGGATACTCCCTACAGGGCATGATGCAGAGTGATCTCTGACAGGAGAGGTGTCCTGGAATTTATAGCCTTTGATGGAGTTTTATTCCATGAGCTTGTCCTGTTGTTTTTTGAAACTATATAAGCTTCTAGCACCCAATCATCTTGCAGCAACACATCTGACAGGTCACTGCTTGCTGTGCTTTTATCCCATCAACCACTTGGGTTAATAGGTTTTTTTAATCAAAGTTGCATCAAATCTTACTTTGGTGACTGTATGCACTTTTCATTTGCAACATGATCTAAATCAGTGCTAAAACTATGAAGTCAAGATCTATGCTTTGCACAGGGAGATGAAGATCTCCCATGGAAATACTCAAATAGTTTGTGACTTGTTTTGCAGTAGGGACAAATTTTTGCCTTTCAGAGGAAACCGAATGGCCTCAGTAGGTACCTATGCATTAGGTTGAAGGACTATTCTTCTGAATGCCACCATTTTATATTTTTGTCATAACCAAGTTCATCTTTCATAACTAAGATTTTTTTGCTTTTAAATTAAATAGGGCTACTTGGATCAAGAAGGTAACCCCATAGGATTTGCTGGACTTGTGACACACTTGTACTATTACGAACCTTCAAATTTTGTTTTAGTGAGCTTTCTTGTGAAAGGTTTATTCCATAAATTGTGCCAGCCAATTAAAGGTAAATAATACTCTACGCATCTTAATTGCAGTCTATGGCAGGCTCTGTAACCCCAATGGTTCTGAAATTTTCTGGGTGCCTTCTTGCTGCTGCCACCTTTTGCTTGGCTAACCTTCATCCTCATATCCTTGGCCTCTGCCTCTACACACTCTGCATCTGCTTATATTTCTGTCTGAGAAAGCCAAGGCACACATAAGGCAATGATAGTATCATGAACTTACTTAAATTTACTGTTTGTGAAACGTTCTGATGAGGTAGAAAAGAATACTATACATAGAAAAATTCATAATTCTGACTCCAGAGCAAGATTTGAATGCCATGTAGCAAATAAGATGGATGACCACTCTGAATATCAACAAATTAAAAAAAATGAAGTACTACTAATGTCTCATTACATGAGTAAAATCCATTCTGTGCATTGAGATATACTGCAGTATGTGAACATATAAGAATACAGTATTAGTTTGTACATATTAGTTGCTTAATTATCTACCAGATTTTTTTTGTATGTAATGAGTTGATCTTTATCCAACATAGTTTTGCATAACCTCTGTCATGACAATGGCGGCTGGGAAGGAAACTCCTGAATAGGAGTTTTTTATTTTAAGCAAAAAAAAAAAAAAAAGTTACACTTTCATATTTAACCCAAGTACTTTCTCTTTTGACATAGGCTCAACTGTTTTCTCAGAAGATGTCCTGGAAAAGCTAGTGCTCATTCTAGCAAACCTATTTGGGAGAAAATATCTTCCAGCCTGCTCAATGAAATGTAAACATACATTTTGCCAGTCAAAGGTAGAGAAAGCGTTGGTCTTTACTGTAACTGATGTTGTGTAACACTTCAATGAACTTGTTTCCTTTTGTCTGTTGACTAATGACTAGTGTCATTATGGATGTACAGTAGTCTGGTGGGCTAGCAGGTAGCTGCCCACCCAGACGCTCTCTTACTCCTCCATCTCAACAGGATGGGGGAGAAAATAGGATGGAAATGCTCATGGGTCGAGACAAAAACAGGGATATTGCTTATCAGTTATGATCATGGGCAAAACAGCCTCAACTTGTGGAAAATTAAATTAATTTTTTGCCAATTAAAATAATTTTGGTAGTGAGAAACAAAAAATAAAAATTTCAACATCACCTTCCCTCCCTCTGCCCCCCGCCTTCCCCAGGCTCAACTGTACTCCTTCCTTCCTGACTCCTTTACCTTCCCCCACCCCAAGTGGTGCAGGGCCGATGAGAAATGAGTTGTTGTGGTCGAGTCTTAACAGCTCACTCTGCTGCTCCTTCCTCTTCACATGGCACCCCTGCTCTAGTGTGAGTCCTCTCTGTGGGCTGCAGTCCTTCAGGATAAACCTGCTCCAGTGTGGGCTCTCCATGGGCTATACTTCTTTTGGGAAACATCCAGCTGCTCTGGTGTGGGGTCCTTCACAGGCTGCAGTGTGGATATCTGCTCCGGCATGGCTGCCTCCACTGAGAGGGCTACAGGGAAATCTCTGCTCCACTGTGGTCTCTTCTACAGGCTGCAGGGGAATCTCCATTTCATCACCTGGAGCACCTCCTCCCCCTCCTTCTCTGATCTTGGTGTTCACACTGCAGCTTCTCACTCTGCCTCTGTGACATTTTTGCCCCTTCTTAAATAAGTTTTCATAGAGGTGCTGCACCTGTGCCTGATGGGCTCAGCTCAGTCCTGCGGCGGGGCCATTGGAGCTGGCCATGTCTGTCATGGGGCAGCCCTTGGCCTCTTTTCACAGCAGCCAGCCCTGAACTGCGTGCCCCTCCCCCAACACTTTGCCACCTAGACGCAATACAAGTAGCTAGAATAATGAAGAAAGTATTTGCTGGATTAAAATAAAGAAGCCTTCATTTAACCACAGAAGCAGCAGCTGACTGTCAGGTTAAATGAAAAGTACCAGATTATTCAAGTATGTTTTAGTGATGACATGATTATATAGTTACCTGTCATGATATTGCAACACCTGGAAGTATAAATGACACCACATTTCTTTATACAATACAACTCAAGTATCTCTTCCCCAAATGGCAATTTACTTTCTTCTCCTCACTCTGCTAGAATCTTGTCTCTGCCTAAGGAGCTGTAGCTTTTTGTGACACATACCAATGACCCAGGACACCAGCATGCTCTGTGGTACATGACACTGTAGGCTTAGGGCTTTTTCCAAAAATGGGACAATATTAGTAGGATGAGCATTAACATTAGTTATGCACAAAGTTATGCACCCACCATGGGTACAGGCAGAAAGTGAAACATTTGTAATGTGCTCTTCCTGGCTGTTCTATGCAAAGCCTTAAAATTTTGGAGGACACAGCTATGGCTGGAACACCAAAGGAAACTTCTTCCAGATGAAGATGCTTATGTGGCCAGTTTCCAGCAAGCATTCCAAGAGGAAAAATGTTACTTGTTTCTGAAAAGTGGCTAGTCATGTAGGAGGGATTACAGGACTGCTGTGGATAATGGCAGAAAAGCATCAGTCTGTCATGTTGGCAGGGAACCTGTTGAACACCAAGATATGCAAAACAAGATCTGGGAAAGGCAGCCCTTCAAAAGTCCCTTTTTAGCTAGCTGAAACATCTTTAATAGAGCTGTTTGCTGAGTACTCTGTGAGTAAAAATCTAGGAATTTTGTACTTACTGTTTATCTTCCATGCCTTTTTCTGCATGAAATTCATGTTCTTCTTTAAGATCCTTTAATTCTAGTAGTCAGGCAGTCTGATAAGTTGGGTAAAATTTGGAGCTGTACTCTCCTTCTTTCTACTAATACGCTATGTGTGTACTAATACTTTATGTATGCACCAATGTAGAACTTACACTTTTGGAGAAATTACCTGAATTAAGCAATAATCTGCATGTTATTTCAGGTCTTTCTAGAAGATCTGCCAGAAGATTTTGCAGATGCTGTAAATGAGTACAACACCAAAGTAGAGGAAAATTTTGCTCATTTTCTTCTGACAACTGCCAAGCTGGCAGATACCGAACAAGAATACAGACTTCCACTGTCAAAGACAGGTAGGAAGTGAAAAATTAATGCATATTCATAATCTGTGAAATTGATTTTATTAGGAAAGTTTGGTTAATTCTTATTTTGTAAAGAAAAAAATGGTGACTTCAGACATGCTAATAAAGAGATACAGTTTCTATTTCACTTTTGTTTTACAGGCATTATAGATCATATTGTATGTGGTGGAAGTTTTGTACAGGAAAAGGATCATTTTAGTTGCTATTAGTTTATTTTGTAGAGGAAATAAAAATCAAAGGGACTTTTTTATAAAAGGAAAAAATATATTAAGTGTAATTGTTGAAAAAAAGCCTTTTTATCTAATCATGAATGCATTTGCAGATCCTCTAACGCGTGTGATACTTGAATTGCTTTCAGAGTCTGACAAAGGTTAGATTTTCAACATCTGAACAGCCCTAACATTGAAGTAACAGTTAAAAACATTGCACCATTTGTTAAATCAACTAAGTTGCTTATGCCAATAAATGATGTCCAATAACCAAAGCAATATGAAAAGGCATGACTATAAAACTACCAAGCAATAGGGATTGCCATTGGGTGAAAAATATTTAACTGCTACATAATCTCACGTTACTTCCTGGAAGAGAGATATAAAAGCAATGTGATATACCACTGTCCCATTGCCTAGCTCCTCTAAAAATAACATGCCTTCAAAAATACTATTTTTGCAGTAAGGAAGCACTTTAGTTATAGCAGATAACTGTATTTATTCATCCTTTTTTCCTACACTGGTACAGTGATTTTTTTAGTCTCTGCTGTGTACAAATGAAAAAAAAAAAAAGCCCAAATCACCTTACAAGCTACCATATCTTATCATCTACTTTGAGTTTCAAGTATGGGGATACCTGGATCATAGAAAGTTTTGTATAAAGTGGAATACAAAGGTGAGGCATGGGGGGAGATAAACAGATAAGGTGAATGCAAAACAAGATTGAATACTACGTATGGCTTGAGATGGTAAATAGCAGTTTTCCAGTTCCAGTACAGAGCACTGGACAGTGCTGCATAATGGTATAACATTAGCAACACTACAGTGAAATCCTGTTTTTTCATATTCAATTTAAGATTGCCTGTTTTAACAATGGAGGGACCCCACACCCTGGTATGTTACCTGAAAAACGTAGGAGATGAAGAGCTGTAATTCACAGAATGATGGAATTCCAAATTAGAAGACCAAAGCATGGGCTGCCTTGCATTTTCAGGATGTATATTCCTTTATATATATTAGTGTTACTAATGCTACTTTTACCCAGGATGTGAGCTGGGGAAATTGAATTTCCTATTCTACTTGAATGGTAAATTTTCTTGGTTAAATGGAAGGTGTAATATGGTTGCATTCTCCCCATTTTGCTGAAGCTGTTCAACTTTGAAAGAAACATTTTCCATTAGATTTACAGAGGAAGAAACACAAGATCAAACCATGTCCTGTAGCTCAAGAGGTGGTGGAGACTTTTGTACTTACTTCCCGTAACTTGGGGCGAGGCTGCAAAAAAAATACTATGCCAAACTGATGAGATTTTTTTATGAATGCCATAAACAGTGTAACTACAGCATACTTACCATAACACAAAGCAGAAAAGGTTGCAGTGTAAGGATTGAAAGTATCGTTGATAATTTGGAAAGAAAGAAAAAGTTTCTATTTAGAAAAGGAAAATCAAAAGTACAAATATATTTGGAATATATATTTAGAAATAACTAGACAGGTCTTCTACAGACAGTGATTGAAGTTACAGGCAGACCATAAGCCAACTGAAATGCCATGCTGTTGTAAGAACAGAAATTCATACTGGGTTGCATAAAGCAGAGTGCTTGTATGTGACAACCTTCACATACTTAAGCCCTAACAGGGCCTCAGTTAGAATATTCATTCTTCAGAGCTCCATGCTTCAAGAAAAATGTTGGCTAGGAGTCCAGAGGATAGCAATAAAAATTATTAGATGTCTAGCTATTGATACCTGTGAATACAGGTTGAAAAAACCTTTTTCTTCAACATAGGACAGAATAAAAGATAGAGGTAAAATAAGTCTTCTAATAGTAACATTCTCTTTGTTTTTGGCACAGCTGCATGCTGTTAGCAATTTTGGCTACAGGTGAGTCAAGGAGAAAGGCTTAAGTTGCAAGGGGGGGATTGAGACGTAATTATTCTCACCACTAGAAAGCTCTTTCTTATATACTATAATCAATTGTGTAGAGGTTCTTATGAACAAAAGAAACAAAGATCTATCAAGAAGGATTTAAGTTTAGAAGATTAACTCTACTTCCTATCATTATCTACTGAACTGGAATTTCCTTGCTTTTAAAACAGATTGCTGAAAGGGAGCTTGTGTCTGCATAGCTTACCTTGTATTTGCAAATTCTTGTCTAGATTTTACGTCTAAGAATTGGCATGGCTCTGAACTAGCATCTTCTTTGATGGACAACACCAAAAGTGTATCTGCCATCTCACCTTTTGCATGTTTATCTGGAGTGGTTGATAACGATCTATTTCATGGGGAGATCATAAATAAAGTAAGTTATTGTTTCATGGGGGGCAGAATTTTATTACAGGTCAATAAAAAGAATTTTTTGTTACAATCTTCTTGCCTCTGTGTAATATGATGGCACTATGCTCAAGTGTCACTCTTTAGGAGAAACAATTTGAAAGGTCTCAAAAAAAAAAAAATCAGCACTGAGTAGCACCACATTATCACAGTGCAAGAAACAGAATAGATGGATGTAGGAAAAAAAATCTGTAAACAGTTTGCTTTCTTGCAAGGCCTCTGTTCCTTTCAACTCTGAGACAAGTAAATTACTCTAAAATTTCAGATTCAAACCATATCCCCAGTTTGTTCTCTCCACATCAGGAGTTTGGTTTTCTTTTTTTAAATCAATGACACAGTAGTCTCAAGGATCCTAGCAAAAGGATGTATTATTGCATTGATCATTTGCTTCTCAACTAGGATTTCAGCAGTTACGTTAGATAGCGTATGAATTAGCTTAATTGTAATATACATCAACATGTTTACTGTCAGCTTGCATTTTCCTGCTGTCTTCTACATGGGCTTTGTAGCATTAGGGAATTATCATGACTCATAATTCTGTAATAGAAAAAATTAAATTCGTACAACCGGGGATTTGAAATTCACCTTCATTCTTAAAATGTTCCATGCTTAAGGTTGATTAATACATTCAAAGCATCAGTGAGAGTCTGAATACACGATCTATGCATATGGAAAAATCCTCATCTAAAACTCAAGAGAAATCCAGTGACCTAGTCAAACTTGAAATTACTCAGAACATCCTAGAGCTGCTCTGGCAGCGTAAGTCACTTTATTAACAAACTCCCTCCTCTGTCTACAGCCTACATGTATTTGTGCAGATTCCTGGAGCGGTCCAGGATTAGAAGTGTGGAACTTTCCAGCTGTGGGTCTAAAGGCGTAGGTTTGATAAAATAGGCACATAAACAAAACCACAGTAGCTATTCAACAGATATGTCTCTTTTTTTTCAGGCTGTCTTACGTTCCCTTGGAATTAATGCCACAAACTGCCCCCGGCTTTATTTGAACAAGTATGATAATCAAGGGAGGAGGAGGCCACTCAATGCATATGCACTGGACTTTTATAAGCATGGCTCCTTGATTGCATTGACAACTGATAACTGGTATGTACTACTATTTGTAATACAGTTAAACAGCATCATTGTTTACAATATGGTACATAAGTACATCTTTTTGTTTTTAAAGCTTTCTCCCTCCAGAACTTAGGGATGGAATAGCTGTTAAATATGATTAGATTAGTTGAATGTTTTAATGAGAATAAAACATATACTACATTTAAGTCCAATGGCAATAGCTGTGAAGTATTAGCCAGGTATTCAAAACAGTACCATAAATGCAAAGTCTTGACTTCAGTGACACAGATTATTTTGACAGGCTCTCCAGAAGTTTATTTTATTTAATCAAGGTTTTTTCACAATGAAAAAGATCAGGACAGTCCCTGAAATGATGAATCCCAGTGCAAGTAGTCTAGAAGATGATAACATAGTAGCAGAGTGATGTCAAAACCTTGGTCAAATAATGAAGGCAGAAATAGAATAAAGGAGGGATTCATGGTCACTGTCAAAAGATAGAGGCATCCAAAACACAAACTCTTCTCTGGTTCAGGAATACTGTCGTCATAGAAACCTGACTTTCACAGTAGCAAAGCAAAATTTGCCAGTAATTCAGTATTTGTAACAGTATTGCTTCAATACTTCCTCTTTTCCTAATCTTTCCTAAGCATTTAGCAACTTGTCCTGATAATTCATACTATCATCTCTCTTCAAAGGCAGAAAAACCACCACCCACCAAAAAATCTGTGCCCAAGCTCGTTGACTGCTGCCATATCTCATCATATTTTCATGTTTAAGCCTGTGGTACATGCAGTCTTCCTCTCTTCTTTTCTCCTGGATTACTTATGCTCTAGATTTTCCAAAACTGGAGTTTTAATCTTTTCTTTTACACTCTCTTGCCTGTATCTTTTTAACACTGATCATGAATTCCTCCTTTATTCTGTTTGTCTTTATTATTTGACCAAACTTTTGACATCTCTCTGCTACTGTGTTGCCATCTTCTGGACCACTGCATTGGGCTTCCTCATTTCAGGGACTTTCCTGATCATTTTCATTGTGAAAAAACCTTGATGTCCCTGCCCATGGCAGGGGGGTTGGACTAGATGATCTTTAAAGGTCCCTTCCAGCTCAAACCATTCTAGAATTCTATTATTTTCAACACAATAGTGATGGCAATTTTTTTTTTTTCAAATGTGGTATTCTTAATTACTAGGAACTGAGTTTATTAAGTTGCTTTTCAATAATCAGTGGTACTTTTTGCAAAATATAGGGTCTTCATCATCTGTAGAAAGCTTACACCATCTCCTGCTCAATTTAGCCAGCAGATTCGTCTGAAGCATAGCATTCCAGTTTAGCTTGTGACAGGTTAGTTATTCAGTTGAAACAATGTTCCCAAGATAATATTAATAAATTATCTTTCCAGATATTCCTCATGAGTCTTTTAGATGTTTAATTATAGAAATGTGTGTCTACAGCATTATTTTAAGCTTACAGTTATTCTACAGTAATCCTAATAAACTAGTATGTCTGTGTTTGAGGCCATAGCATATGCTCTCTGCATCCTTACCCAACCTATGTGGCAGGGTTTATTAAAGGTGAAACAGTATGTTATAGTGCATATCCATTTGAATTTTTTTCTTTGTTTCTTTAGGTTAAATGAAGGAGATGCTTACTATGCACTCAAGGATTTTTCACTCCTCATTAAGTCTATTGGGTATGATAAACTTGTGCTTTTTAATATACAATATATTTTCATCTTCAGAGCAACTTAAAATGAAATAATGCTTTTTTTTTTTAAAAAAAAACAGAACATCACTGAGTGAACTGTGTGATGATCCAAATGATAATGTTCTACTGGCATTTCAACAACTGGGTGAAATCTATGAAGAGAAACTGAAGTGTGTTACCTGAAGAAAAAAGGGGAAAAAAAAAGCAGCAGTGCATCATACTTTTACCACACAGATCAGCTGCCTTTTAAGTTAGGAAGTGATTAGGTCTGAGTTATCAAATGTTTCATAATAAAGCTTTAGTAATATCCAATATTGGTAATACAAAGTTTACTGTAGAAAATTAACCCTTACACATTGACATTTTAGCAGCTCCAATGTCAACTAAATAATTGTTTCTAATAGATTAGAAAACTAGGTAATTGCACATATCTTTCAATTGCACTTTTTTTTTAGGCAGTGATATATACGTTAAGACAGCTCTCAGAAATATGCTGAACAAATGTCACAGTTCAGACAGCTGGTGAGATTAGCCCTTCAATAGGACAGCATTGGAAACTTTCATCCCACTTGTGAAGGATGTTCAGCAATTACTTTGGCAATTACAATAAAATAAATTGTTCTAATTATTTTCCAAGGTTTCTATTAAGTTATGAAGTTCATGAACAATTATAAAAGTTTTTAAACCGGTCTGCAGTTTTAGTCTACAAAGTTTTAAGTATAAGAGGGTTTTGTATCTGTACAATTAATTTTGGTTAATAAAATATTCCAACCATATGTAGAGTTGCTTCATTTTTCACCTGTTGTATCCTTAAGAGTCAGAAAGATCCAGGACACCTCTAGCATACTGTCAAAGAGTCCCTTGCAATACAAATTGAGTTTAGTAGAATATGTTTCGTAACTATTTTCTTGTTTTTTTGCTGGGAAGAGCCAAGTTTTCAGCAGTATTTTCATACTATTCCTGAAAATTCTTCAGTTTAACACTACATTTTAGTCTACTTGCAGTCTGAAAAAAATATATGCACACATACTAATGTTTAGATAACCTAGGAAAATTAGGCTTTGACAACAGTCCTCACTGCCACACACAATTTTACTATCTTGGTCATCATTATAATGTAAGTTAGTCTCTATTGGTAATAAGCAAAACATGCATTAAGGACCATTCAGAATCCCATTTCTTCAAATTAGCTCCGAAATCTCTTTAGGCATTATTAAACTACATGCAACATGTTTCCAGGAGATACTGGAGGGAAAACCTGTACGTAGTCAGGTAGTGCTGCTGAGCTACCATCAACTGACTTAAACTCTTTTTTCCTTCCAGTTTTTTAATGTGTGAAACAAAATTATGACAGAAATGGAATATAGAGATAGAAAAGACTGCTTTAACTTTGCTTGGAAAATAAAATTTACTCAAATTATTCTTTACTGTCTGGCAAGTCATGCCATATGTAGATAAATCTTGCACAACTGTTCCTCAACTAGGGTAGAAGTGACCTTATTTAGACCTTTCCACATTCATGCTTCCTCGATAGAAATGGAGTAATCTTTTCAGCTAAGACACAATTAATTGGCCAAGGAATAAAGTCAGAAATTGGTCCTATTGTGTTCTCAGTTATTTGACCAGTAAGCATGAAATCCTGGCTCAAAACCAAAACTTATTAGGTCTATCACAGGCTACTAATTTTATATGCTGAAGACTGTAATGTCTCTTAAAGCATTAGTAACAGCAGTCAACATTTCACTTTTAGTAATGCATATAAAAAGCACCTCACTCCTATTATGGCTTTTAGTAACGAGTCAATAATGAAAGATGACCAAGTGATTAAGTCAAAATGACCAAGGAATCAACTTGTGAAAATATGAGAAAATCGATAATTCTACTGATTTAATATCTGGGTGGACTGTAATTTTACTGTGACCTATTATAAATAAAATATCCTGCTTACCATTTATCTCCGCTGTAAAACCTTAATGCTGAGCTATAATGCACTTAGACAACAACTTGCCGTGCTTGAAAAGCAGTCCTAGGACTGTATTGAACCCCCACACCACCAATTTCTGCTTTCAAAAACAGTGTATCAATAGTCTGTTTATTTGCTTTATGATTCTATAATGGTGTCTTTTCACTAAAAGACAAAGTATCTGCTTTAAAGCTTAACTTTATCAAACTCTCATGAAACACTGTAATAGAAATGAACAGAAGATACGTTGAAAATAAGCAATTTAAAGAAACTCAATAGGGTTTCTGAATAACCCTAACTCATTAGGAATTTATTTTTTGTCACTGTAGCAGAAAAACATTTTCTACAACCTTCTGGCAACAAGTTTTATAGGTGCCTTATCTGTGTCTCTAAAATTGTTCCATTGCTCTCACTTTCATTATAGTGAGATCAACCTCCACCCATGACACACTCTGCTGTTATCGCTCAGCCTTTGTCTTCCAGTAATTTAACTTAATACATTTTTAACACTTCTCTCCTACACCTGCAGAAGAACATGACAAGAACGTCTAGAGATAAAAGCAGAACAATTCTTAGGAGAAAACTGAAATACAATAAGACTTGAGATGAACATAAAGAACTATAAAACTAACCATAAAGAGAATTTTCACCACCTTCCTTACTATAATGCAGATGCAAAGGGAAGATCAGTAAGTTTTATAAATTCTAGAAACTATTTTTCAGCATATTTAATAGAGGAATGCACTGCCGCAGAAAAACTGAGGCCAAGAATTTAATGCAAATCAAATTAAAATTAGGTCAACATTTGCTAAACCAAGAATAGTCTTTCTAAGTATTCTGTCACAGTAAGTATATTGGTAAGCCTTGCAGAGTTTTAAACTTAGTAATATTTCTCTTATGAAGTTATAAAGATCATTTGGAAATTTTTTATTTTTTATTAAAGAAAATATGACTGTCTAGTTGCCAGTGAAAAAGTCTGAGGGGATAGTAAACATTCTGCATTCTGATCTAATACTTGCCCATTGATATATCTACCTAATGCAGGACTAATTTATTTGAAATCTTGCACCAGCTCTTGCTGAAGAGTGAACGTTAAATGAAACGGTGCTTTAATGTGAAGTCGTACTACCTGTCTGCGTATTCTAATAGCTAAAGCACAATTATCTCTTGGATGCAACAAAAAGGTTGATAAGTTAGAACAGATGGCATTTTTATCCTCACTTTGTATATTCCACAGACTAAAAATTCAGTGAGTTCTGAATCATGAATACTTACAGTATCAAGATCATGAATACTTACAGTGAGAAGTGCTGTTTTCCTTTTCTAAAACGAGATTTTGTGTTTTAAAAGCTAGATTCTCCTAATGTTTTCATCAAAACAGTAAGTCAGTATCTGTCCACCGATTCCCAAACTGTTGCCAATAGGAACTGAAAATCAGTTGTGACAGTTACTTTTCATAAAGGCAGCATTTCAGAAGTGTAGCTGACACCCTTCTGCAACGTATAACAAGAACATTGATGTGGTGTTTCAATTTCAAAAGCATAAGAGAAATTATTGAAGTTACACTAGAAGTTGCACCTTCAATATACATTAAATACATCATAGAAAAAGAAAACAGCCAAAGGGAGATACGCAAAACAGTTTTTGGTAATGCCCTTCAACATCCTTTGTTTTCCCCATGGCTCTCCTCCCTCCCTGCCTAGGAGGTGAATGCTATTGTCTGTACTCTTACCGATTGAACCCTACCGCAAGTGCTGCTGTACCGGAACAGCGATCTACTGCTTCCTGTGGCTGAGGCTTCACTGACCCTGCTTTCTGGGACACCTCAGTCCCCCACCACCCACACATACCCCAGTGGCAGTTCTCAGAAGGTCTGCATTCTCAAAGATACAGCATATGTGGTCATACCTGAGCCTTTAACAGGACATGACATTTTTGGTTGTTTCTTCAGTTTGGGTTTGTACTATAAAAATCACTTTAGTACGTTGTACTTGCTGATAAGCACTTACGTTTCAACACAGAGATACCTCAATTGGCAAGAATCAGGGAGAATAACAGCTGTAAAATCACAGGTATCCCCACTTTTTAATGTGTTAAGTAGCATTTATTTAATTCCAGCTTATTTAAGCATAGTTATCTTCCATTTCACTCTCTCTTCATGTCTCTGACTTTCTGCTAGTAGATATTTTGTCTTCAGCAACAGAAAAATATTCTGATGCACTGCTGGTGTCAGTAGAGACGGATGTCTGACTTAGCTCTTCAGTGTCAGAATCGCTGTCACTTGGCATTCCTCCTGCCTCATTTACTGTAAGCACAGAACCTCCTGAGGATGGATCATTGCATATGCCAGGAACAGAACAAGCTGCATTCTGAAACTGCACAGACTCAGGTTCATCTTCCCTTCTAGGACAGGAACAGTTGTTTTCAGCAACAGTTTCACTTTGTTCATCTTTTACCTTCCTTTCTTGTTTTGTTGCTGTAATAACAAGTTGAGTGGAAGATGCGTTCTCATATTTAACAGGAAGGACAACTGAACATAAAGGCTGACTACAAGAAGAATTACTATCAGCAAGCATTTCTGCACTTTCAGTTTTCTTAGAGGAGTTCACAGGAAAGAATGAACCTTCACATTTTGGATGACTATGTCCAGAAGCAGGCGCTGCACACTCTGAAGATACAGGCTTCCCCCGGTTTAGAGGTGTTTTGTCAGGAGATTTCATCTTCTCTTTTTCCATTTTTTCAGTACCATTTCCAGACAAAAACACAGAGGAAGTCAGCAGATCAGAGGGATTTCTGACAATACTTCCAAATGAGAATACTGGTGAAGGCAACTGAAAACAGTTATTTTTGAAGGAAAACACACAATTACTGGGGAGAAAGGGGGACTCGGAGGCATCATGCACCCCAGCTGCAGCGTTGGTTTCTGAAGTACTGCAAGCTACAGTTGTGATGGATTCTGAAGCATTAGCTTTTTGTTCCCATAAGACAGATGGTTTCTGTGTACCATATTCTGCAGTTTCCTTTGCAGAAAGTGTTTTTTCTCTCACGTGAGATGATGTATTTTTGTCAGATGGCTTCTCAGATTGGCTAAAAAATGAGGATAATGGTAAAACCGTAAATGAATTGCTGACTCTCGATCCTGCAAAACAATCTCTTTCTGAATTGCCAAAGGGAAACAAAATACCTGGCTTCTCACTTTCTGCTGAGTCTAAATTAGGAGTGGTTGAAGCATCAGAAGCTGTGGTTTTGGTTACAGGACACTGTTTTCTAAATTTGCTTTCATCCTGGTTATCAGTTTTATCCGCACGATCACATTTTCCTAGATAAAACTGAGGGAAAACATATTTCTTGTCTTTCTTTTTAAAGGAAAACGTACCTGTATCTTTAATAAATCTGGGTAATGAGTTGTTAGATGCACTGAAAGCAAAAGGTGAAGCAGAAGGTGTCTCTGCAGAAACATCTAGAAATTCTGAATTTGAAACAGTAACAGCTGCTGATGCTGCTGGTTTTAAGCCGGATGAAGTGCAAGAATTTGTGTCCATTTCATTGGAAACAATAACTGCCGATGCCTGCATTGGCAATTTTTCTTTAATTACTAAGTCGTTAGAGTTTTCTGATAAGGCTGGAGCGGTTACTTCCTGGGAACTTCTCTCATGAAATAATTTTAAGTCACCATTTGTTTCAGAAAAGTTCATATTTGTGGATGGGATGCTGTGATTACTGGTTCCAGAAAAGCTTCTCTCAAAGCCATCTGTTCTTTGCAGGGTTCCCATTTTTACTTTATCTGTGTTATTTGCTTTGGTAGGTGAAGATACAAAAGGTGTTCCTGAGGACCTATCCTTCAAAGCCTCAGCAGTTACAAATTTGTACTTTTTATTTGCAGGTAAAGTTTGTGTCTTGAACTCATTGGTGAGCTTCCGACGTTCCATATAGTATTTGTAACGTAACTCCTACAATTGCAGCAAAGAATCACATTAAGTAAAACAGCATTTGTGGATTCAAAGGTTATAAAACCAACACACAATCCTAAGACCAAAGAAGAGTTTTTGTATATTCTATAGCATTTATGATGTATTTTTCCATTGCTGCTAGAAGGCAACAGAACACAAGTCGTTATGGAAAAAAGTTCTTTAAAAACAATTGAACAAGATACACATGGAACCCTCATGACAAAGTAGGTTTTGAAATAGGAGACTATAGAAAACTGTATTTAAAGTCACTGCCAAAACCAGAAATAGCTAAAAACACTAGCTTAGACATTAAGTGACAAATTCTCAAATTATCATGAAAAATAACCATCTGAAACCAATTTAGGTGGATTTTTTTTACTAGATACAATAACTATATAAATTGTATTCTTAATGGAAATAGAAAACAGATGTTCTCCAAAATAATACAGCAAAAGCAAAATAATTCTGTATTTAAAGGACCTAAGCAACTTTTTCATTTAATCATCTGCCATTGGTATTCTCAGAACATACGTTACGTGATTCACTGCCAGCCATGCTTCACTAACTGTAACTAGAATCATTCTGTACAGAACAATACTCACTCGGCCACCCACATGGAACTGCTAGTAAATGAAAAAAATCTAGTTGTATAACTAGATCATTGGAAACAAAACAAAAAAGAGCTTGGATTCCGTTTCATGGCAAATTATCAGGAATTTAGGTAGTCTTAGAAGAGTGAATTCTATTATCTTCAGAAAACAGAACACAGGCAGATGACTTCCTCTTCAATTAGGCAATAGAGAAGCTTATTTGGATTAGAAAGCTACAGATGTGACTCAAAAAGCCACACTAAAATCTAAAAATATGTATTTGAAGTCAGTAGTAAGATTAAGTTCCAGCTTTCTGAAGAAAAAAGAAAAAGAAGAGTAAAATCCTGACAGCTTTAATAACCTAGTCAGATTTACATTCTAGGATTGGAAGGGTACCTTTCTACTACGAAAACTGAAAGAGATTATGAAAGCTTATTTAGAAAGTTGTCATAACAAATAGTAACTTAGCCATACTTACAACAGATGTTCAATCATACCTCATGACTCATGTTTTGAAACGCTGACATTTCCGATATTGACATTAAGCGAGTAGAGATCCTGCTACCGTCTGCTAGTGCTTCCTCCTGTCCTGCTACAGGCTGAAAAATGTTTTGCAGCAGACATTATAGTTCATTTTCGTAAGACAAAATACAATAGTACAGTGTTGTAGCCCCATAGACAATAACTTACAAGAAATGTGTTGGGTATATTCTTCTGGTCCTGCCATTGCTTTATATTATTTTTAAATAGAGTATTTTGTGTTGAGTTCTCACTTCCTCCAGAAGGTAGATCTATTAGGAAGAATACAAGAATACTGGCGGAGAGCATATTAAGTATGGAAAATATTGAAAGGTTCCTGTGCATCTAAACATGATTCCAATTAAGAACAAAAGTATATTGCCCTAAGTAAGACCCTAGTACTTGTCGAAACTTCTGTGATATAAAACAAGAGGCCTGCGTAAGAAGTTTTCTAAATGCCTGGAGATGCCTGCCCCGATATGAAACCTAACATGTTCTCCTATGAGGTAAAAGCATTTAATCAGAGCGTAGTTAATGCTCATATTGCACTACAACAAATGCCCATCTAGTTCAGCAACACACTGCTGACAGTGGTGATACTGGTTGTATAGGAAACTTATGATGCTTTCCCCAGCTTCCAAAAATACAGCCTAGGGACTTTCTAGAGAAAGCACATTCATAAAATGCATTTAAAAGCCCTTGATGAATTTATCATCCATTAATTTGATCAGATGCTTTCAGATTTTTTATTAGCAATTAGTTCCACAAGTTGCAGGTTCCTAGAGTGACTTCCTGAATCTTGTCCTATATTAAGTCCTTCTTCCCTACCTTTAACAACGCCTACATTAACTGGCATTAACTTCAAAGCCAAGATTTCATTAACCACAGGTTTGATATCCATCTTCTTTTGAGTATACTCTGGTGGTTTTTCATAGCTGGATGCTATATTCATCAGGTCAAGCTGAGTTTTCATTCTGGAAGAGGAAAAAAAAATACCAAACTTAAATGCTTTTCTTAAGGCTCACATGCCAACAACTAAATTACACCTGCCTAATAAAAAAAAAAATTTAAAAAGAAATCACTAAGAGGGAGAAGAAATCAGCAAAGGTAAGTCTTCAATAAAGTGTCAAGTTTCCTAGATTTTTTTTCTTAAAACTTACTACTTGACAATTCACTTGAATTAGGTTTCATACACAATGAAAATTGCAAGAAGTAGTGGCTGTAGTTCAGCAAAAAGATTAGAAACCCCCCACTTTTCTTAGTGTACCATACCTGAATCTAAATTATACTCTTTCTTCAGAGGGCATTGCTAACGTTAGTCTGAACCACAACATATTTTAAAGAACTCCATTTCCAATATTCTTTCTTAAGCTCTGCTTAAAAAGTGATAAGAAATGTAATTAAGAATCTTTAGAAAGAAATATACAGTGTATGTGCACTGCAAACACAAAAATGAAGACACTGCAGAATCTCCATACACGCTCTTAAGACTTAAAAGATTTCCGTAAAAGCTACAGGCATGCTTCAGTGTTCCCGAGTTTAAATAAGATATGTAAAAATATCCAATCACCACGTATTAATGAATTCCTATGCTCAGTTTTTGTCAGGGAGCCAATTCAAAAGATTGATTTTCTCTAATCCCAGATAGTACATCACTAAAATTCTTGACACATTTCCTAAAATTTGGAATACAGAGCACCCACAAATCTGAAAGCATTATAATGTCTTAATTACTAAATACTATTTTCATTTTAAGTTGCTACATCTGACCATAATCCAAAGTAACTGTTTTCTTAGCTTTTAACCTTAAAATTACACTAGAAAACTAACAAAGCATGAAAAAAAAAAATATATATACCTTGTATTCAAGCCACAGGCCACCTATAAATAAAACAAGAATTTTTAAGATATGAATGAGTTTTCCTCCAACTCTCAAAAGGAGATTATTGCTTTATCAAAATACTTCAGAGACTGAACTCCCTGTCTCAATTTCACAGAACTATAGGAAATAAACCTGTTAACATTCAAAACAAAAAAGAAACGAAAAAAGACCATCCAACTGCAAAAAAAAAAGTATGTCTGGGACAATGATTTATCTTGTAATATTTTGTGTTAAAGACAAAAATAACTCCTTCAGAGCCAAATGAAGGCATTCAAATAATGAATCATGACCCATATGGTTATCTAATCCATTTCAGATGTTCAGATATTTGTAAACATTCAAATGAAAGACTATTTTGTATTTCTTGGTGAGGGAAGCCTCTGCTACCTGCTCTCAAGATGCTATTACACTGAGATTAAAAAAAAGCTGTCTTTCAGTTTTAAATCAGCCAGATAATGGCAGTATGACGTGCGCTGCGCTGTAGTCAAGTGACACTTCCCAAAGAATGGGTAATGAAAAGTAAAACACTGACTGCATTATAGACTCACTGCTTCCCTATAAAAACCTGGTGATCTCACTGTACTGAATCTTAAAACAACAAGAAAAACCCCACCCCACTGAATGAGTTGTGTACTGTTATGGGGGGCAGGTGGGAAGGTGCTAAGTTTAAAGCATACTAATCACTGGAGTCAGAATATTTCTTCCAAAAGCACGAGTCACTTTTACTTTGGGTAATAGCGAAATTTTCCTTAACAACTTGTTACCAGAAACTTAGTCAAACTAAGTACTTTCTTAGCTTCTCATTTATCTGAAGGCAGCAAAAAGACCTATTGCAGAAAACAGCAATATGCTGTGGTTTCTTAGGAAAGCATAAGCCTTGAAGTTAAAGAAAACACAAAAGTCAGTAGTTATTTAAGTACTTTGCCCCCTATCTACTATCTGCCTAAGTTCCATACAACTGCAGCCACAGTGTTTGACATAAACGAGATGAAAAGGTCTACGCTATCTTAGGTAACAGTGAAGATTAAGCTTGTGTCTTGGGTTCCTCTAGCGTTTATCTCTAAATCAGAAACAGTGGTTTTCTCTGCAGTTCCCTTAGACACTACAAAGACGACTTTCAGGGTGTTGTATACAGAAGTGTATATACTACGTAATACACTGTATATCAGAAGTACCTAAGCTAGCTTTGAGTAGGCTGATTTATCTCCATTGCACATCTCGGCGCAAAGTTTACAGCAGGTTTTAAAATCAGTATAATCACCTTAGCTCACGTAGCCCAACACAGCACTCCACTGCGCAGCACAGACAAGTTATCGGTTCTGGCTCCAATCTTTCCCCAAAAAGCATTTTTAATATCTTACAAGTTTAAAAATGCAATGAAAGTGCTTAATACACGAAGCATTTGAAAATAAATATGAAGAAGCAAATAGATGTGAGACATTTCCGAAGGCAATACAAGTAAATAACTCCCTACCCAGCACCAAGGCAGCTTACTTTCACAGCTGGTGGCATAATGTAGCAAGTGTTACAGCAACAGCTATACAGTCAATATTAATTTCATTAGTTTTCAGCGAAGAAAATAAGTGTCTACTGAATTCACCAAATATCACTGATAAGCTGCAAAGAAAGCTTTTCAAACTTTTCTAAAATGAAAAGCGCTGTTACAAAAAAAAGTATGAAGTGTTAAATAATTTTAGGCTGTATTTTTCATTTGTTGAATTTGTTTTTCCTGATCCAGTCATTATCATAATCATAATCTACAATATAGCAGGCTCTATATGACACTTGAGGTTCATTATACAACTGATATCAAATAATTACAAGAAGGCCATCACCTCCAGGAAACGCTGAGGATCACACTCATGGACAAGCTTTTCACAATCCTTCAAAAAATTCTCAATGGTCTTCTTGTGAGTTTCCTTCATTTTCTTCCAAATCTGAAATTCTTTCGCCTTTTTACTTCTTTGATTTTCAACATCTTCTAGCAATTGCCGTTTCTTCATTTCCAGGGTTTTGAAAATTTCTCCAAACTCCAGTGCAATTATCTCTGCATCGTTGTTCAGCATCATCTAGAAGTATGAGATCATAAAAACAGATGAAAACGCAGTAGCAACGTCTACATGGAGTCACTTCCCTAAGTAAGCTCAGAGCACATCTATGCCACAAGAAGCACCAGTATGCTCCATGTTGTGATTAACCTATCATGAGAAAAGAAACAAAGACATATATCTATATATATACATATATATATAAAAAATATCCAGCATCTGTAACTCACATCCGTATCATTCGGTTGACTTGAGATTTCATTCATCAGCTTCTCATTTATTATTCTCATTTTTTTCAGACTGCTGAAGAAGGTTAACTGCAAGACAATCGAAATACTTACTACGACTTTGTCCACTCCATAATATAAATACATTTCAGCGGTTATCTAGAATCACATCATGGGATGTTCTGTACAACATATTAAACAAAGGTTGTGATTCAAAACATCACTTAATAACATTTAATGCTTTCCTGGATCAGTACACAAACTTTCTTTTTCTATTTCTCTCTCTCGAAGCAGTGTTTTTAGGCTCACCTACAATGCATATTGCTAGAATGGCTACAGTGTTACTTTATAGTTAAAACATTGTTTCCCTCGGCCTTTTTTTTTTTAACCTCTCCCCACACACACATCTATCACAATGTTTTAATGCTGTTATTCCAGTTTGACAAGTAACTGTGTAATATTCACTTTTTTTTTAATGCCTCACACCAGTAAAATAGAAAGCCGTCCACAACTAAGTTATTTCTGTTTGGTTTTAAAGTAAGATTATCACTGTTTTTTCTGCCTTTACCTCAGTACATCATCACTAAGTTTTACATAGAAAGCCTAGTGCAAAGACTGTTTTCCCCTGGTTTCCCCAAGTGACATGCAATTGGTGATGGGCAAGGCAGGAGGCATCAGTGCAAAAGCAACTTTTGGCTTAAAGAATAGTCAGTGCTGTACTTAAAGTTTTATACCTATACTCTTCATCACTGCCCTGCAGTTGTTTCAATTACTGCACCGTAGTCAAGTGACATGCAGATGACATGCCATCCTGCATCCAATTTGCAGAGGGCATGAAAAGCTCGTTCTACCCAAACGGTCGCTATTTTGGCAAAAATCACAACTACTGTCACTACAACCAGCCAACCAACCATTAGGCCAGGCAGTTGCTTTCTTCACGCAAACAGGAGTGCATTTTAGTTTTACATTTATTAAATTCTTACTTACCTAAACCATCTATTTCTAAATATGTAATTATCATGACCCAAATTACCTATGCCAGCTCAGAGAGCCTATAAAAAAAACCCCCCACCCACCGATATTTTGTTTGTTAGTAGGACTAGCATCTTCCTGAACTTGGAAAAACTGGATCCAGACATGCAATAAACTCTTAGCATCGGTGTGTTTTTTCAGCAAAGACTGCAAGTCTCTCTACTAAAAAAAAACGAAACCCACAACCAAACCCCAAACAAAAAACCCCCCCAACTCTTCAGGTGCTTTAGTGAGCTTGGTTCAGATCTGTCGATACTGTAATATCGCCTGGTCCCCCATATGTGGCGGACGAAGTCTGACGGCAGCAGGGGAAGGCACGCCCCGCAGTCCACAAGCAAATCCTGACTCCTGGTTGAAAGCAGCATACTCCCTCGCTGCCTCTCGCCTGCCCACCACGCTGTTTTACCCCGAGTTTCTGAGTAAAAGCAACACGGGCCCGGTGGGATCCCCCGTGGGACAGCCCGACCTCCCAGCCGGACCCCCGGGGCGGAGGGGAAGCGCCGCGCTTACTTTTTCCTCCTGGTACACGGTGTCTATGAGGTTGACGGAGTGGAAGATGCCTTGGTGCTCCTCGGAGACGCACTGCCCGCACCCCGCCTGGCGGCACATCCGGCAGTAGAGCTGCACCAGCCGGCTCGGATGCTTCTGGCAGGTTCCCCCGAGGGCCAGCGGGGAGAGGACGCCAGGCCCCTGTCCCTGCTCTGCTTCCCCCGCCTTGGCGG
>NW_008825428.1:8497323-8501577 GCF_000699105.1 Pygoscelis adeliae
CGGGCGCCCTGGGGGGTTCGCGCTCTGCGTGTTGCGAGGGGGGCCCGGCTCAGGGCCGGGCGGGCCTCGGGACCCCGGTCTGCGGGAAGCGCCGCGTGAACAAGGTGTTTGCAGTTGGGAGCGGTGTCCTTAGTCCTACCTGCAAGTACGCAGAGTTAAAGCGAAATAACTCCACAGTGCCGAGGTACGGCTGTTGTTAGCTACTTCTAACTGCAGTTGCAAAATCATAACATAACCTTAAGGTTAGGATTTTATTAATGCTGACAAATTGGGATAGTGCTCATCTCATTCTAATTTTTGTTCTTAGTTTATTTTTCCTCTCAGAGCCGTTCCTTCCAAAGTTCTGGCTTAATAATTGTGTTATCCACCTGAAATATTTTGAAATATGTCAAACTCGAGGGACTCAACTGAAATTTTACGTTTATTGTAAACCAATAGATCTGTAACGTAAAGTCAGTATTTGCAAAAAAGCAAGATACACTGAGAATAACATTTTCACAGACTGAGGGAAGGGACAGGTGCAAACAGCACAAAAGCAAAGGTTTTTATAGTAGTACTTTATTGAGTCGTACTGAGCTATAGTTGCAGAAGGTACCTATTTTAAAAAAATCTAATCTCTGTGTCAAGTTGGGAACATTGTAGCTGCAGGAGAAAAACAAAGGGCAGTTATTTTAGTGAATATTACCACATTTTCCCTTACTTATGTCTGTTTACATAAGAGACTGACAGAAGGTACAAACACACAGGCTGGAAAGTCTCGTCGATAGGCTGCACTGAATAGGCTCAGGGTATTTAAAAGCAGTGTCACATTTTCCTGTGGGACGAGGACTCGAGGCCAGGCTCTGCCGCCTTTCCTCGTTGTGGTACGAGTTGTTGTCACCAGATGTTGTCAGGCTGCGTTTGCTGGTATTCTGAGGAGTGCTGCATCCTTCAGCCTCATTTGGAGGTGCAGTGTTACCTACTACTAGTCAGCTCCTGAATTACACCATCGGGGGCATCCTGGAAATATCTCAGTGCCCTGAAGGTCAATATTCAATTAATGATTAAAATGATAGAGGCGCAAATGGAATTTCAGAGTTTAATCCTCTGGAACTTCTCCACTCAAAGCTATGTAATGCTTTGTCTTCCAGGGGTTTCCAGTGCATGGCACTAAAGAATGGTTTGGGATACGTGATTCTAATTTTTTCTTTTGTTTCAGGCCGAAAAAGGGAAATGCCATTAAGTATGTGGGATAAATGAAAGAGAATACAAAAGCATTCTTTGGTGAGTGAGTGATAATAGTCTGGGGCAGATGCTTACTTTGATAGTAAGTAAAACAATAATGTTCAAGAGCATAAAAATATGAGGTATAAGAAGTGGGAAAGAAAAGAAAAAAATTACTTAAAGGAAGAAATCATGCTGCTAAAAGTAAATAAAGCAAAATGTTTTTTCTTTCCAGTGTGGAAGTGAATAGGTTCTTCCAGAGCCTATTGTCTAATGTTTGGGATGTTGCGAGACTAAATGATAAACATATGCTTACATGGATTTAATTTACTGCTTGCTTCATTAATTTATATTAACCATAGAAACAAAATATTAACTAGAACTAGGGATAAAACCATGTTCCTGCCAACATTTTTTCCTGTTTCAAGAAAGATTTAATATTAGCAAATGTATAGCACTGATTTTTCTGTTCTTTTATGTAGAATCATTAAGGTTGGAAGAGACCTCCAAGGTCATCAAGTCCAACCGTCAACCCAACACCACCATGCCCACTAAACCATGTCCCTAAGCAAAAATATATGGAACGCTTCACGAATGAATTCATGTAGAATAGGGATCTCTTACAGTTAATGTATTGTGTATTACTTCAATTTCTATTTAAAATAGATTTATACAGCCTTCAAAGTTCATCTTCTTCTTCCTTAATAATCTTCAGCATCACCAGCACAGATAGCAAGTAAAGCACTCTCATAATGCCCTGAAGCAAAATGCTGCAAGAAGAAAAATCAACATTTCTGTGACTATATGTTTTCTTAATTTTTCTTCTCTTGGTGTGTGACAAGGGCTAGACTGATGTTGTAAGGTTTTGTAAAATATTACAGTGTTCATAAGGATTCTAGGCCAAGGTTTTTTTAATTTCACATACCTTGGGCTTTGGTTGCTTGGGCACCTAGAAACAATCTACCTTTGAAAGGTTGGATCAAACCTGCTTAATACTTGTCAAGTTCAATACCAAAAAAATCATAAGCAATTTCTTACAGTTACTGCACATCTTACGGTTGGATTATAGCAACGTAAAAAAGATAAAGTGTCATAGCAAGAGTCATTTTTGTACAATCAAACAGTGTCAGAGTTTTGTTTTAAGATACAGAGCAAGAGTAGAAGAGGAATAGTTTTTCTGAAGGTTGATACTACCTAAGCACAAGAATAAAATCAGATTTTTATCTCAGTTTTGCATGGAAGTGGTATCAGTCTAAACTTGCAGGACAGTGTGAAAGAAGATGGTATCAATTAGAGTAGAAACTATTAATGCAAACTATTCCTCAGCATACACTGTCCTACCCTGTTTATATCCTCCTCTTGCTATTGGGGAGGGGCAAAATCGCATAGAATGAGAGTGAGTTGGGAATTCACTGCTCACTTACTGAAGTCAGCCTGAGGCACTGAAAAGATATGCTATTGTTTTTATATATTGCCTTTTTTTCTAAACCAAGTGATTGAATGGAAATTAACCCTCTCTGTTTTTCCGGTAGGGCTTGGCACAGTCTGTGTGGTGCCAGTGCTGAATATATGGAAAAGTGTGTAAAAACTTACTTTAATGTCATGAAAGAGTGATTTCCCATATCTCTCTTTGTATCGCTGTCGTATATTCATCAAGTCAATCTCACTCCTGGCGATGAGAATCCTTATAACTGTTTTATTGTGAAACCCAAAGTCCTAAAAAGAAAAGATGAGAGGAAACTTGACAGTTGGACAATATGTGTTTGCCTATCTGTATACGCTCATATTAATGTTTAATAGATAAGCCAATTAATTAGGCTACCCATAAAGATATCCTAGATTTTAAAGGAGTCTAAGCATTCAAAGGTTTTATCCTACAGAGTTTTCACATGCTCAAATAATAGAATTCATGTTACTGAATAACAGAGATTCCCCACATTTCAGTGTTTTAACCATGCACTGAAACTTTTAAAAAGAAAAACCTGATGAACTTCTGTCAGTCACGTTAGGTATTCAGTTTGTATGTAGCTGTTGTGACTGTCTTTGTGGAGTCCATTCAAACTATACTGAAGCCAATAATCTATTTCACAACAACTGCTGCCGAATGTGAATTCAGTGAGATTTTTAACCATTGATTTAGAATTTACATGGCTTGTATTCAACTGTGTTTTATTTTAACTGTTTCTAAATAAATTTTCATATTGTAATTGTGTGGAGAATGGGGACATCTAGTGGCAGTAAAAGTAATAAAAACAGATTTAGGGTTGGGATGACTGATGACTAATTTAGATTGTTTGAAGCTAAATCGTAATTTTATCGACTAGCCACTGATATTGAAATCTTGTTTTCAAAAAAACAAGTAATGAGATATGTTAAAAGGCTTCATATAAAGAATTTGATACGTGTTTGATGGCTAGATTAAGATCTTTCTTATAAACCATTACGGACTATGATTTCAAGCATTAGAATCCTGGGTGGGTTTTATTATATTGTATTATAAATGGACATATAAAAAACTTTTGGTATAAACTGGACATAACTTGGCTGCAAAAACAGACACTATTTTAAATTCTTGCATTTCTTTTGAGAATTATCTGTGTTCATTAAAACACTTTGTGAAAACAGAGTAAAATATTAATTAAAACGAAATGCGAATTTTTATTCTTAATCATTAAAAATTTTTTCCTGCATCACATATATCATCTGAATATAACATAGAAGAAAACTGTCTATGTGATATTTCTTAAAATTAAAAATAAGGTTTTAACTTGAAAAGTGGTCTTGATACAGGACCTTTGAGAAATGTCACTTTTCCTGATAGCTGGTATTTCCTGGTACTTTTGGCAAACCTTTTTCACGTCCTGTGCCAGAATCCTCTTTTGACTGCTCAGACAAAATATTGCCTCTTCCTCTCAGCCCCGGGGATTTTCCTTGGTTCTTTGCTGCTACTGTTGCTGGTTTAGCTGAAACGGGGGACAGCAGTAGTGGCAGCACCTGGAAGAGGATACTGGGGCCCTGTTGAAGTTTTGCTGAATAATTTTGTTTGAGGGT
>NW_008825428.1:8501616-8504554 GCF_000699105.1 Pygoscelis adeliae
TTCACATTTTACCCATGGCTGGCTTTTATGACCATCTTCTAAAGATTCGACTTAAAAGATTAGCATAAAAGATTATACTTTATTTTTTATATAACATAATGCCTCATTATTTTCACTAATGAATGAAAAACAGAAGAAAATGTCTTCAGTGACCTCTAGTAGGAAGAATTTGTAGG
Organism: Pygoscelis adeliae; assembly: GCF_000699105.1. Taxonomy (NCBI): domain Eukaryota; kingdom Metazoa; phylum Chordata; class Aves; order Sphenisciformes; family Spheniscidae; genus Pygoscelis; species Pygoscelis adeliae. The sequence continues at coordinate 8,501,793 of NW_008825428.1, forward strand.
TGTTTACATTTACCCACATTTCTTCTTGGCACGCATTTGTTTTAGTATGTTAGCACTTACACACAAAGATGAAGAACCTACATATATATGTTGAACCCCACAAGAAAATATGACCATTTGTTTTTATGTAACACTAATTTATGATTTAATTTTTAGTGGTACTTATTAAATCTCTAGATACAAAAATTGCATAGTAAGAAAAGTGCACATTGAGTTCTGCACAGCAGGGGGAGATACAATCCATAGAAAAGAAAGGTTTTCAAGTGAAAAAAAAATTTACAAGTTACCAGACAGATACTTTTTTAAGGAATCTAAATATTTAACCTTTTACTGTTAACTGTTAAATCCTAACTGCTGCTTAGGCACTACTGCTTTGAAATTTATGTAGGTACCAACAGTTTTAAAACATGCAATCACACCTTGAAGATTGAACGGGCTGATCTGTAAGTACTTGTTTAAGAATAATCAAACAAAAAAATAGGGAAGCTACTTTTTATGATATGTGAAGAAGAAAGACGACTTACATGAATTGCATTGTAAAGCCTGTAAGCAAAGTAGGAAGGCTTGTCACGAACACAGAGAACTAGGAAAGAAAAGTTGCAACAGGTAAACATAAGATTATTATAAAATCAATTCTATTGGCTTTGAGCTCCTTGAAATATAAAGCTGAGTAGTGCTGTCCATGACTCAGCTTAAAATTGAGCTACCAGTTTTCACAACCATGACTATATTATAATTTAAAAAGTCTGGTACTTATTTTGGGTGGGTGCTCATTACGGTTGCATTGAAGGGCTTATTAAATATCAGTGAATACGCTCACATGACATCTTTGTAGAAATATTATTATCCTTATTCTATAAATGAAAAACAAAGGCACATAAAGCTTGGAACTTGTTTATATACCACTCAAGTCCTGAAAACTTTGCCAGTTATTTAATATGTGTAGAATCAGTTGGTAATGCAGTTATCATTGATCACACAAAATTTGTTACCAAATAAAGAACAGATACTAGTTCTGCTCAGTCAGAATCTAAGGCTGCATATATACATTTTTAGATTTACACAAACATGGAAAAGTAGTTCAAATATTCTTTTCTCATTATCTCTGAAAATTTAATTGCACAATATAGGAGAGTAAAATGGATAAAAATATCAGAAAAATAAGTCTTGATGCATCAGAGTTACCATACTAGATATTGAGATTACTGCTAGTATAAAATAATATTTTTACGTTACCTATTGCAACCAGTAATTCTTGAAAGTATCCATCATAACATTCGTTAATGGCATCTACTATGTCCTGCCCAGAGATATTTTGGAACTCCTGGAAAACTTGGGGAAGAAAGAAATCTTGCTTTATCCTAGTTCATTGATAATGATCAACTTGCCTTTTTTTTCCTGCTTTCCCCCAGTGCTATAACCATTGAGTTTATTTTTTTCCCTATTTATTCTCAGTGTTTCATTATGTCTATATCCCCCAGGTAAGGCAATCTAAATGAGTAGCCTGAAACCTGGCTTCCAGGACATTCTCTCTCTGGGTTCTCCAGTATAAAATGAATGCACTCCAAAGCCTCTGTTTCACTGGAAGCTTTAATAAATTACCTATCTAGCAACCTCTGTTTATGAAACTTGTAAGAATGTCATGTTATTAAGACAACTTCCTTGCTCAGCTTGGCTAAAACTGGCCAGAGATTCATAGGTTTTGACAAGAAGCCATGGCATGACATGCATGCTATGTCAGTATCCAGACATGGACGCTCTGGATAATGCAGGTATCCAGACTTACACACATAAATATACAGAGCGTGCTTACTCCTTTAGGGAAGGGGGAAAATTTTCAACTCACTGCCTGCTACAAACCTTACGGAGGGCTATATTATAGGCAGAGCCCTCAGATCTCTGTTACAGAAGAGCATAAGCAGGTGTGTTACATTATGTTAATCCTATCATCACCGGCCTTACAGAAGTCATGATAGAAGAAGTAATTTGTTGATCCGTGACAGCAAAGTAGTTCTAAGCTTCTGATAGAAGTTGGCATAAGAAATACAGCTGGCTGCACAGTGATAAACTTGTCACCAAACAGACTGTTTTTCCACTGCAGAGCAAAAGACATCTCAAACTTGTCACCAAACAGATACAACAGGTTTCTTTTCTGCAGTGGAAGATCTGGAAGATCTCATATAATTTTCTTGCAATCAGTAATTATGTCTGATTATCTATTTTAAATAAAAACGTCCCATTATGTTTCTGTGTGTATGTTCATTACAAGAGAGTGGATGTGGACCCTGAAGTGCTCCCATCAAAAACTTGAAACTTCCGTGGAAAAGCTTCAACACAACGATGTGTTTTCACATACAAACATTTGTTGAAAATACTCCAACTGCCTCTCCCAAGGTGTTTCCCCTCATAGCAAAGAGTTACTTAGGAAAAATGAAGAAAATAGTTAAGAAAAATCTGCCTCATCCTGATGTGTTGTGTGTAAACGCAGTGCAGCCGTAGCCTATGTCTTTCTTTGGTCATGCATTCTTCTCTCTGTTTTTAGGCATCCTGATGTCTGTCTGTTCTATCTACAGCTGTCTGTAGTCACCAGGCAAAGTTCAGTTTTGCATTACTTCCAAAATCCTATTAATGTCAGTGGGAATCTGAAGGCTCCAACAGTTCGCACTTAGGTTTCAGGCTAATACCCTACTGCACACTGAGCTTCTTGGTATGTAAACCATGGTTTTATTAGCAAGTCAGATTTTTCCTTTCCACTCTTTTTT